>NC_059328.1:162488998-162795589 GCF_018350155.1 Leopardus geoffroyi
CTCAGACACAGTTGCACATCAGGTTTTGCAAACTGGATCCTCCTTCAGTTAACTATTTAGTGAAACTTGCAGTGAATTGGGGTGGGGGAGACCTCCATCTTATAACATGAATGATCATATTCTAACACGTCTGTGTCTGGATTTGAAACGTTCGCTTAGACTGTTCTAAGTTAGTGCCAGCTCTCCGGCGATTGCGGCAGACTAAAACTCGGCCTCTGACGCAAACCCGAAATGCAAGTGTCACGATGGGCGACGGCTCCTGTTTGAAGTCTCAGCCGCCGCGTGTCTCCCAGAGACCCCAGTGGCGAGATGGTCCCTGGGATTTTGCTGCTTTCCCCTCGAACTGACTTCAAGAGCCAGACATATGAGCCGATGCTGAGTGACAGTCTGCTGTTGTTGAACACGAGTCAGGGACAGAATTCATTGTGCAACGACGCACATCTCTCATCTTTCAGATGCCAAAAGTATAAAAATACCCCAATGGGTCACTCACCAGAATAACATAGGCAGTGTTCCATTCATGAGCTCACACTGTGCCAGTGACATCACAGGAAGGCCTGTGCAGTTTACAACGAATCAACCAGAGACCCTAAAATAGGCTCTCCCTTCCTGGGCCTCGCCCCTCCCACCAAACCTGGGGTCCTTGCTGGCTCGAGTTTACAGGAAAAGTCCAGGAACCTGGAGAGTTTCACTGAGCTGCAGAGTAAAACATGTTGGGGATGGGGGTTGAATTTAACTGTGTACCTTATGAGTAATGAAATTGCCACAGCAAAAGGTGTGGTTTCCAGAAGGCTGACAGGCCGTGAGCACATTCACTCACCCGCCAGCATTAACTCCAGTGCATGAGGAGGGGAGGGAATCTCTTCCTCTGTTGTGTATTTGCCCCCTCTCCGAACTGTAAGTGAAAAAGGAAAACTATAAAACCAAGAGGCTGCATGTCCCCTGAGACATTTAGATTTAAGCTGGACCAAGCACTGCCCGTGTATCACAGGCCACAATTTCACCCTGGCAGGGAAGTGAACTAAGTGACTTAATGGGTATTTTCCATCTCTAATTTCCATGATTAAAAGAAAGAGGTTGAGAGGGGTACATGTGGAGCCTATTGTGAGTTTGCCAATGAATCCTAATTTAGATCAAAGAGAGTCTATGTGACACTGAACCATAAACACCCTAGTGTGCGTTACTTCAAGGAAGTTGTTAGTGCGTCCCCGATGGCTATTATGTGATATAGTTGCACTCTATAGCCTGCACCCTTTAATTACTAATATAGAAGAAAATCCCATATGAGAGGAAGGAATGTAAATGAGACCTCTGCTCTTTTGAACATTTTATGCATTTGCCAAATGAAAATTTGCTGTGGACTTTGGTTTTCCCTGATCGCTGTTGGTAGTGATCATTTGGCTCATGGGATTAAATCCGAATTTCCAAAAACGATTTCTGATCAGTGCACAGGTTTTAGATCTTTATGGATGCTTTGCACTGAGACATGGATCATCAGAACCAGATTGGGAACGACGTCTTTGAAGTTTTCAAAGGTAGGGAAGAAGCCCTCTTCCGTTCTCATCTTTCCTCATGCTGAGCGTTGCTCAGCGCGGGTCGAGGGGTACAGCTGAGAGAGGGACCTGTGGAGGCCAGAGCCTTGGCATCACCCCCGACTCGTGCACTATCCCCAACATGTGCCGGTAGCTCCTGTGTAGAGCGGATCGTGGCTTTAGGGACACGGGTCTGATTGTTGCCCGCGACCACGCCTGCTGACGTGGGGTTTGCTCACGCTAAGATTTAAAAGCACAATTTTAAGAGAAGGACGACCCCAAGGGTGCACTCGAACAGCGCGATTTTAAAGATATTTCCTTCTCTAGGATTCTTCTACCCTTAGCCTACGGGCACAAAAAGAGGATCGACAACAACTTGGCACTTAAATGAGGGGCTGAGCGTAGGACCAGGCCTTGTACCAAAGCGAAGACGCTCATTAGACACAACAACGACTGAAGATATTAACCATCCCGGGCGATTTGCCGTGACCAACACTGCATCGCGTTCAGTAAAGCAAACTCCTGCTTTGCCATCTGTCTCATACTACAAAGAGATAATAATAATAAAATCGTTGCTTCATGAGTACACCAGGTAGAGGATAATTCTCTGGTAGACCACATCGGTGTTCTTCTCCGAAGGATGCCATATTCTCAATGAGGCAGAGAACACAGGGGAGAGTGCGTGATTATGCACAAACGGGATGCCTAAAATCAAAAACCAATGCAGCATATGTCAGTATTTAAAGCCCCATCAAAGAAACATCCAACTTTTCAGCTGTAACCCAAATACAAATTTTCCTTACCCTGTCAATTAGCAGATTACACAACTTCTGTAGCAGGAAGACCATTCTGCCAGCAGAGCCGTAGTGTTTGGAATGGGTCCAGGTCAGACAGATGGTGTGGAAAAAGGATGCAATGAGACGTTCCCGATTGGCAGAGTCAACAGTTCTTCCGTGCGGCAAACAGAACCTTTGAAGGGCGGGGCCACAAGGTAAAGTGTGTTTCCCACACAGCGGGAGAAGCACGCAGGCGGCCAGAATCACCAGGGTCATCAGTGACTAGCACAACAATGGGCTGGCTTCAGGGAAGCGTCTAGAGAAGAAAAATAGGCAAAACATTACATAAACGGAAAACTTGTTCTTCGGCACGTAAAAAGCGCCGCCCTCCTCCCCCAACCCTGAGCCAAAGGGGCATAAAGAGCAGAGCTGTATCTTCTCCAAAACACAACGGTTAAATTAGTACAAGAAAGCGTTCTTGCTGTCTTTGGAATGCTGGCTATACTATAAACAATCAAATGATGTACCCACGAGGGGAAGACAAAGGATATTTGCTATATTGTTATTAAATTCCACCTGCACATGTAACACTCTGTTTGCAAAACTAGCTCGCTTACCGACAGCACCCATCCAGCTGCACAGAAAAGCTTGATTCAGGAGCTGACTATTGAAGTTACTATGCATGGTAATAATAACAGCCCACTGAATTCCAAAAGTGAGCTCTAAAATGTAATCACTTTGGGGTGCCTGGGTGGCTCAGTCGGTTAAGCGTCCGACTTAGGCCCGGGTCATGATCTCGCGGAGTTCGAGCCCCCCGTCGGACTCTGGGCTGATGGCTCAGAGCCTGGAGCCTGTTTCCGATTCTGTGTCTCCCTCTCTCTCTGCCCCTCCCCCGTTCATGCTCTGTCTCTCTGTCTCAAAAATAAATAAACATTAAAAAAATAAAATAAAATGTAATCACTCATTGAGGATTTTTTTTTTTTAATTTTTAAGAATTTAAATTCCCTTTCATTAAGATCAAAGAAGCAAGGCTATTTCATTAACTTAAACATCTTTAGGTCAGTAAAAGTGTCTTTGTAGCTATCTCTTTATTTTTTTTTTTAATTTTTTTTTAATGTTTATTTTTGAGACAGAGAGAGACACAGCATGAACAGGGGAGGGGCAGAGAGAGAGGGAGACACAGAATCTGAAACAGGCTCCAGGCTCTGAGCGGTCAGCACAGAGCCTGAAACGACGGGGCTCAAACCCACGGACTGTGAGATCATGACCTGAGCCGAAGTCGGACGCTTAACCGCCCGAGCCACCCAGGCGCCCCTGTAGCTATCTCTTTAATAGCAACCGGCCATCGTAAGCACCATCAGTGCACTTAATCCTCTACACAACCCTGCAAAGTGGAAAGATTCTCATCATTTTAGAGGTAAGAAATTAAAGACCCAAGAAAGGAGCCTGGACACCCCCTGGCCGTAGCTCAAAGTGCTGCTATTCCAATACCTGGGGTCTGGCTCAAAACCCTGTTTCTCCATTCCCCTATGGTGCCCCCTAAGGAGGAAGTGAATGTTGCAAGCTCCAAGTCAAACTTCTGTCTCCAAATGGAGAAGTACCGGGCGATGATGTGTGGATGAACTGGCCCAATGCAAAACAGCCGGTTGGATGTATGTGCTAATTTTTATTCTAGCTACTTCTGGGCCTTCACTAGAAATCACTTCACCGTGAAGTGACTTGTGCCCAAACACAAGTTGGAGTCTTACTTTTAGGCAGCTCCTCCTGAAGGGGATCCTGCATGACCAGGAACCTAATTCCACTCTGCCACCTGTCTTCGGCTAAGAGACAGAGAGATAGGCAACTCATAAGGTGGTCATGGTACTTCTGATCTTCACAGCACCCTTCTCCACCAAACCCTGATTCTTTTCCTTCTATTTTTGCCCACTCACTTATAGAGGCTCAGGTCTCTATGTTGCAATCGCGTAGAGAGGAAAACACGGAGGTCATTATCCGAGGCTGCTGGGCTAAGTTCTTTTCAGCTGCACTGGCAAAAGCAGACTCTGCCTTCGTACAGAGGCTGGGTTTTCTTTGACATGATCTTGTTGGAACAAAATGGGAGAGAACTCACATGTCATGCTCTGTCTATAATAGCCCCTGATTAGAGAGAATATAGACCTGGCAACACGTTTGATGCTATAGAGATTTCAGAACCAAAGCAAGGTCGACCTGCCAAGCCTGGCATGAAATTTTATGACTAGGACCACTGTTTTACTTCAGAACAACTATAAGAAAGACGATTCAATGATTAAAACAGCAAGTAACTTGGTCGTCAGTTTCAAGTTTTCAACCCAGGTCCCTGCCCTATATCCACACCCTGTGAAGAGAAGGGGGAAAAAAAGCACAAAAGGCTCATAGAAGTAACAATTGCCTATTTTAATGTTGGCAACAGATAAATGACAATTATGTTGTTAATTGATAGTTATTCCAATGAGTTGTCATCCATGTAGATTATTCAGATTAGCAATGTTGTTTTTGCATTGTGATTAAACCACTGAGTTGCTGCATAAAGGCTGTTGTATTCCATAGTAGACACATTCTAATAACCCAGAAGAGAAAAAGGGCCAAGCCCCTTAAAAGAGGCAGTTGATTTTTTAAAAAGGCTGGGAGATATAAAATCTCGTTAAGATGTGATTTTTAGCCTAATGCTAGATTAATGAAATGCACTGTTTAATTAAGGAAGTTTCTATACAAATGAAGTATTAATAAGACAAAAGGCAGTAAAAAGGGGAGTAACACCCGAAGAGGTTTAGAACAAATTCACACCCCAAGACTAAATAGCAGTCACCGACTCTGTACCTTTAAAAAACAAAACAAACAACTCTACATCTTATTTAAATGTTTCTGTGGCTTTCCAACGTTGCAAACAATTTTGAAGTTTGAAGTTTTTCTACTCTATAGGAGCTTTAAGTTATAGCCGCTGATTAGTAACATTAAAAAAAGTGATCTCGAAGTCTGCAGCCAGCCATTCAAGAGGGCTTGACTGATCCCTCCCTGTGGCAGCTGCCCAAATCTTGGGTAGAGAAGCCTGTTGGAATTAAGCAGAACCTAGCAGCCATTTCATGGAATTTCGGCATGAAATTGGACAAAAAGCATCATGTTAAGCAAGCTTCTCTTTATTTCTTCTTAAAGTAGGTCCAGCCAACAAGCCTGGCAATGACTCTTGCTAAATTGGGGTAATATTCCCCTTCTTATCAACTGTACATACTTTAAAAAAAGGAAAAACCAACTCACCTTTTGGCAGTCATTTGCATCCGTGCAAGTATTCCTACGCTTCCCTCCTCCACCCCTCACCTCTCTCAGTATTGACATTGCTGTACTCCCACTCGATGGAGCAGTGAACATCTGTGGTTTTAACCTGCCCGGAATTATTTCCCTTTCTTCTGATAATTGGACTCTAATTTCCGGGAACCACACCTCATCTACACTAATCCTTATGGTTTAGATGGGACAGTCACACACACACACACACACACACACACACACACACCGTCTCAGGAGTGGACATGTATCTCAGGCCTGACTCATCAGCTTGATCCACTCCTTTGGCCACAGTAAATGGATCAGGGATGAGCATAGAACCCAGCCCGGTAAGAACCAATCTTGGAACTTTTTCTGGAACTCCTAGGAAAGAGAAAGAAGCAATTTGGTCACAACTTTATATGTTTATACCAGGCTTGAGAAAATAGGTAAATATAGTGTAGATAATGAGAGTCCAGCTTCTCACTGTCAGAGAAAAAAGTTAAAAATAAGGAAAGAAAGGGGGCGCCTGGGTGGCTCAGTCGGTTTAGCGTGCGACTCTTCATTTGGGCTCAAGTCACAATCCCAGGGTTGTGGGATCGAGCCCCGTGTTGGGCTTTGCACTGAGTGTGGAACCTGCTTGGGATTCTCTCCCTCCCTCTCTCTCTGCCCCGCCCCTACTTTCACATGAATGCGTACTCTCTTGCTCTCTTTCAAAAAATTAAAAAGAAATTAAAAAGAAATAAACTAATTTAAGAAAATAAGGAAAGAAGGGAGGTTAAATGAACCCCAAGATTTTTGGATTGATATTAGAGGTACTAGTATGAATTTGTGGTTTTTAAATATGTACCCAAATGGGGCCACCTGATGGGCTCAGTCAGCTAAGCATCAGACTCTTGATTCGGCTCAGGCCATGAACTCACGATTGGTAAGATCGAGCCCTGCACTGGGTTCTGTGCTATCAGCACAGAGCCTGCTTGGGATTCCCTCTCTCTCTCTCTCTCTCTCTCCCTCTCTCTCCCCTCCTCCCCCGCTCACACACTCTCTCTCAAAATAGATAGATAGATAGATAGATAGACAGACAAATAAATAAAATATGTGCCCAAATAGATGGATAGGTTTCTGATATACTCAGAAATAAATATGTGTGTGTATGCATGAGTTAGTGTATTTCATAGCCTTCTTTTTGAGAAGGCCTAGACACAATGACACCCCAGGAGTGATAAGCATACCTAAGCACCCAGATCTTGGGTTCCAAATACCATTCTCCAACAAAAGGAACCAGGGCTTCTTGAAGACATGATTGATTGTGGGACTACAATAGAGAAAACATATGAGTCTGTTGCATCTCAAGGTGCTAGAAAGTAGGGAAGGGTTCAACAACAATGATGGAGGCAGGGTGCCTGGGTGGCTCAGTCAGTTAAGCGTCTGACTTTGGCTAAGGTCATGATCTCATGATTCTTGAGTTCAAGCCCCGCATGGAGCTGTGTGCTGACAGCTCAGAGCCTGGATCCTGCTTTGGATTTTGTGTCTCTCTCTCTTTCTGCCCCTCTCCCCCTCACACATTCTCTCTCTCTCTCTCTCTTTCAAATTAAATAAACGTAAAAAAAAAAAAAAGATGATGGAGGCATATCAAAAGGCACGAGAGAGCTTCCAATAGCCAAAGATGAACCATTTGAAAAACAAAATAAATAATGACATTATTGGATTGTATAATGACAGTATAGAATAAAATAAATGTCCATAAATGTCCAAGAATAAAATAAATGTACAATGTGACTAGTCAGGTTGTAATTTATAGAATAAAATACATGTCCATGTCATGGACATTTATTGGTAATGAGACCAATAAGAAATTGAATAAATATATCAATGGAGAAGAAACAGCTTTTTTTACAGAAAACTTCCAGCCAATAAATATAGATGGAATGAGGGAACTAGAAAACTGCTATTAGAATAATACAGTAAAAATTGTTGCAGGCAAAATCAATCTATGATTTCCAAAATTAATGGGCACAAGTTTGAGGAGAAATAAGGTATTTGTGTAGTCTCCAAGTATCTCCCCCAAGATATGTATTAATTACAAGGGGAGATATTGTTAACTTTTCATTGGATAAACCTGGCTGACACCATGTTAAATTAACATTACCAGTAATACGACATCCTGATATCATGTACCCCCAATATGATGGCCTGAGAAGAGTCTATATTATTTCTGAGGTATTCTTTTTTTTTTTTTAATTTTTTTTCTCAACGTTTATTTATTTTTGGGACAGAGAGAGACAGAGCATGAACGGGGGAGGGGCAGAGAGAGAGGGAGACACAGAATCCAAAACAGGCTCCAGGCTCTGAGCCGTCAGCACAGAGCCCGACGCGGGGCTCGAACTCACGGACCCCGAGATCGTGACCTGAGCTGAAGTCGGACGCTCAACCAACTGCGCCACCCAGGCGCCCCAATTTCTGAGGTATTCTTAACACAAATGCATGACCTCAGTCTCATCATGAGAAAACATTAGACTCAAATTGAGCGATGTTTTACAAACTGACTGATCAGTACTCTTTGAAAGTATTAAGGTCATTAGAGACAAAAATGGTTAAGGAAATGTCACAGAATGGAGGAGACTAAGGATACGTGACATCTAAGTAAGACGCGAGATCCTCAACTGGATGCTGAAGCAGATTTCCATGGAAAAAAATGGCGATCCTCAGTCTTTTCATTTAGATTGCAACAGTATTAAGTTCTTAGTTTTGAGCATTGTACTTTTGCCACCCAGGAAGTTAACATTACTGGAAGAGGGATGAGGGTATTCAAGAACTTTCTGAATGACTTTTGAAACTCTTTCACAAATTTAAAATTATTTCAAAATGGTTTTTGTACTATTTTGTACAGCATGGGGACTATAGTTAATGATACTGTATTGTGTATTTAAATGTTGCTAAGAGAGTAGATCTTAAAAAGTCTCATCACAAGAAAACAATTTTGTAACTATAAATGGTGACAGATGTTAACTAGACTTACAGTGGTGATCATTTTACAATATATACAAAGCAAATCATTATGTTGTACACCTCAAATGAATATGTTATATGTCAACCATACCTGAATCAAATTTTTCAAAAATTAAGATAGCTTTTTTAAAGTTAAAAAAAAAATTTTTGATATAGAAGTTAAAAGTCAAGGGTCATTTAAGATTACTGAATAATGGCGCAGAAGGAGAAGAGTAGCCAGGGCCTGAAAATAGGAGCTCCTGGATCAAGCTATGACTGAAGCTAACCACGCCAAGACTTTTTGGTTGTTTCTGGACAAGGATGCAAATAAATTTATTCTACAGAACAATAAATTTAAATAAGTACAGCAACATTGGGAAGAAAGCAAAAGAGAAGTGTACAACAAGGAGAGCAGGTAAGAGTTGCATTCTACAAAATGTTAAAATAGTGTCACTAATATTTTTAAAAAATTGAAATGTTTATAAATACGCTTCTCCAGCTTGCCCAACACTTCTGAATATCACTTCAGGTTATCAACTGAATTCACATTTTGCCTAGCGATACTGCCTACCTAGTGTACCTGAGAAATGCAAGAAAACTCAGCCTGAAACATCTTTCTATTGGCCATACCATAGGACATGAAATTCACAGTGTCCATTTCCTTTGGAGTTAATGCCCTAAAGATCTCTACTAAAATGGAAATCCTGTGGCCCAACATATAAAGGCCATTCAGGTTCTATCTGGAAGAGTAATAGTTTATCAACAATTAGCAACTTAGCACCAATTTATTAACCAGATTAAGCACTGACCCCTCAGAGGGTCTGGGAGGAATGGAGCAGAGGATGAGGAAATTTTTTTAATGTTTATTTATTTTTGAGAGAGAGAGAGAGACAGAGTGTGAGCGGGGGAGGGGCAGAGAGTGAGGGAAACACAGAATCTGAAGCAGGCTCCAGGCTCTGAGTTGTCAGCACAGAGCCCGACGCGGGGCTCGAACTCACGAACCATGAGATCGTGGCCTGAGCCGAAGTCGGATGCTTAACCGACTGAGCCACCCAGGTGCCCCGAGGATGAGTACTTTTAAATGAAAGAACCAAGAGGGAGGAAGAATTTGAAGTCTAAGAGGGAAGATCTGGATAATGTGCTGACACTGGAGGTCCAGCTTGAAGGTAGCAGGCGGAGAGAGGAGACAGGAGCACAGACAAAAGGAATAGGGAAAGAAGAATGGCACAGTGCCAAGAACAAACCTGCCAAAGATGCCTGTCTGCAGCCACCTTTTGCAGTACTAATAGAATCATTGTTCAAAGGGTACATTAGATTATGGCTGCCATATACGGTTGTGCTGGCTGTTCCCAGGCAAGGGGACAAGTCGGGATTGAAATCCAGCCCAAGATGATCTTGCCAAGCCGTGAGTCCTGGGGGGGGCTGCATCTGCTGAGAGGGAGGCCTTTCCTGTCGTTGAGCAAATACTTCGCAGTGGCAGCCTAGCATCAAAATAATTGTCAAGCCCTTTTCCCCGGGGGGACGAGAACGTGTTGATACTTTCCTGGTGGCACAATCTCCTTCCACTTCCGGGGAATGTGCCAATAGACTTTGTTGCCTTTCACATCCACTGTGCTCCCAGGCCACTCCCACCCAGTCGCCCTTCTAACACTCAGACGTGTTTTGGAGGTGGTTGCAGGCAGAGGACAGGGGGCTCTGGCTGGAAAGAACTTCGTAGCCGGTATCAAGTTATTTTCAAAGGCAGAACTACTGGACCAAAGTCTGTGCCGGAAACGTTTTGTGTACTGGTCTATCGTTCGAGTTGTTCAGAGAAGGACAGTGACAGAAGCTTCCATGCTACTAGCATCCTCAACAAAAATCGCAAATTAAACATCTTCATCCGCTCTTTTTTCTGCTACCTTATGGGCTGCAAAAAATACTTGAGTCAAAATTAGGGCAATCACCATGCCCTGTGAGTTATTTCTCCCTACTGTTCTCAGGACAGTGTTAAAGTGCACGGCTGCTTCTGATATATTTTGACGAGGAGAAAGTGGCAAGTTAGCTCATTATCTCTTTAGAGCAGTGCAGAGACGCTCGGAGAAAATCCCATCTGGCCTTAGAGTATCTTACCTGATGAGCAGAACCAGCAAATGCTCACTTTTGTTTTGCCCAAACTCTTTTCTTTTTCTCAGGCCAGTAGTTGAAGCCAGGCTCCCTTTGGACCAGAAGTCATCTGCTGTCCCCTCAGGATTGTGGCCACTTCTGTAGAGCACCACGCACCCATGGTGAGCCCAGATGAGAGCCCAAATTTCACTAGTGAAGGAAGTTTAGTCGATCATCATTAGCATTTATTTCCTGGTTTTTCCTATCCATATTCCCAATCAGTGACGTAATGAAGATGCTGAAGATACAGGAGGCAGCCACGTAAGAGCTTTTATCTGAGACACCATCTGCCCTGAAGCTCTTCTCTTCCTCCCTGAGAGTCTGCTGCTGCCCAAAATATTTGCATAGGGCTACGTACCTGCTGAATGCAAGCATGTTGCTGTAGAAGGACAGCACATTAATGGCCCTTTCCGCAATCACACGTCCATTATTTATTGACTGCCTACTATATTTAATCAGGTCTTCCACTAAGCCCTGAGGAAACAGCGGTGACCGAAATAGACATGGGGAGTGTCATGTCTAATTTGCCATTCTTACCTAGCCAACCCTTTCCACCTTCAGTTTTTGTCACTCCACCGGGAAGCCCTCCCTGAGCCCTAACCCTGATTTAACTGACCCTCTTCTATTCTCCCCTCACGTTCTGTGCACACCCCCGTGGCACTTAATGCTAAAAGGGAACCCCCAGTCCCCAGGATTTCAAACAGGGGCAAAGGTTAGTTTACATCTCAAAATCTCCTTTCATTTTCATTTCAGTTGTAAAGGACCACATAAAATAACTCTTAAAACGTCACCCTTAAGTGCTACTGAAAGGAGGGGAAAATTGATATTCATTGCGCAAAATCTGGAAAAAATAAAGTCTATATTGCTCATAATGGCAAATGTGGTTGTGGGTCATGAATCTGGTCTAACTCACTAAAATCCATAAAAATAGTTACAACTTGTTCATAAAACACCTCTTGCGAGACTTTCCGTAAGAAACTTCAGAAGGTAATGAAACATCGGATAATGGGGAGTGCTAATTGATTCTGGCAAAGCCCTGAGAGGCTCTGCTTCATCTTCATTAGGTGCGCCATGAATACTGCCCCCACAGACAGGTGACTTCTTCACCCAAGTTTCCAAGAACCAATAGGCAAAAGAGCCAGAGCCCTTCCTACCATGAGACCTCTAACCTAGATTTTACTTTTGAGTTTAACATGGTACCTTCTCGTGTCTTCCTGCACATTCCTGGGTCATCAGATAGAGTGATTTTGGTGAATAGATCCTATAATTGAGAATTAAGATCATTAAGGTCTCCCAGGCATGTCCCATGTTCAAAATTTAAAATTGAAACCAGGCCTATAATTCATAGTGAAAGATGGAAAACCAAAGGGAAGCTAAAGTAGAAAAGAGAAAAAATTCTCAAACAGGCTGAGAAAGCCCTTTCATGTCTAGCTTCTCTCATAAAATATGGAGTCTTGGGGAAATCACCGTATCTTGGATTCAGAAAACCATTTTTACTCTTTTTCTTCTTTGCATTAAAAAAAAAAAAATCCATGATAGTCTTGGCCCACTTCCTCAGGTTTTCCAGACCCATGAGCCATTCTGCATCACCATGGCGTTTATTCTAATCTTGAGCTCTTGACAAAAGTAGAGGCAATTTTCCATCACGGTGAAACATTTGCTAAGTACTGACAAACACAATTTGCACATCTCCAAATGGAGCTAATTTTGACATGATAAAATAAAATAAGATTAGTGCGTATTTAGGCTTCATAATGACCCATTTGATTTCACAAAATAATTCAAAGGGAGGTAGGGGAAATCCACCAATTACTAACTGTCAAAAACAGATTAAGAGGCATCATGGCCAGTGTAAAGTTATTAAGTTAATCTACGGAAACTTCTGTTCTCCCCCCAGCCAATCTTCTGTTCAATATTGACTCTCTTGACAGTATCCTTTAATGCCTAGGAACGGCTTTAATAATCTTGAAACAGGAAAAAATAATTAGCATGTATTTGTAACAAAAGGTGTATAGACATTGATGCTGTAATTATAGATCATAATAGAGGATATAACTCAACATCCTAAAAGACAGCTTGCCTGAACACACGTAGGAGATGATTTGGGGATGTGTGCAGGGATGGTGCATTTGGGTACTCGGAAAATAATTTAGGCGGCAAGCAATGTGGTCTGCTTACCCAAACCACAGAGCGAATGTAATTAAAAAGGGGGAATGGAAAATATTGTGGGTTTGCCCCCAAAAAATTGGGTAGGGACTTTTTCTGACTATAATCTTCTCTTGTTACAAACGTCAGCAGAAGGAAGTAGTGATGTGAAGAACATGAAACAATGGCAGATCTGTCCAGGCTATTCCTCTTAACTGCTTGGTATGCAGACAAACAGTGAGGAAGACAGAGGGAAGTCTGGATGGTAAGGCTGGTAAATTTAGATACTTCATCCCCTTTGATAAAAACTCTGTACCAGTCCCCTTTAGTCTTCAGCTGAATTCAATTGCAAGAAAAAGAAACAAAGAGAAAGGAGATAGAGAAACTCGGGGTTAACATGAAAAGAGAAAGACCTGTTCAAACAAAAACATGGCTCGCTTCTTCTGTCTTTTCTGCTACCACCAGGTTCCTGTAAAAGTATTAGAGAAGCTCTACAATAGAGTACCAGGGAAGGCACCATGTTCTCTCTCATACAGTATTTATTTATACTTTATTCTACTTGGAATTTCTTTCTTCAGGAAGTTCAGATTTTACTTGAGGCTTTCCCATAGCACAATGTCTTGAAGAAAAGAACTAGGTCAGCGTAACTGGGTTGGATGTTACGATCTGACACCACCAGTGCCGGGCTTGAGACCAGAGGCATCGGTCATTTTTCTTTCGTTAAAGTCAGGTTCCCCGAGGGGAGGTAGTGAGCTGGGGGAAGAGCACGAGAATCAAGAGAGGACCCTGGTGCCAGGAGCTGGGGAGACAGGCTAGGCTCCAGCTGAGGGAGCCAGACAGTGAGTTGATTATACATACAGATGTGCAGAGCAGTTCTTTGCTTTGAGCGCAGAATGCCTCTTGCCATCAATTTATTTCTCCCTGGGATGGAAATTGGGACTAATCCACTCTCCATCTTACTCAGTGGGTCCCATCTCCTCTCCCAACGGACACTTTGCACCCTCCCGTGGTGCGGCAAAGATACAATAGGAACATCTCAGATGGAAGGACCAGAATGCAGGGTCCGCTTAATCATCAGGCACAGTAGGCACAGTACCTAGGCTCATAATACATTTAGGGGTCCATGCAGATGTTTTTCATTTGTTTTTTTTTTTTTTTAATTTTTTTTTTCAACGTTTATTTATTTTTGGGAGACAGACAGAGCATGAACGGGGGAGGGGCAGAGAGAGAGGGAGACACAGAATCGGAAACAGGCTCCAGGCTCTGAGCCATCAGCCCAGAGCCCGACGCGGGGCTCGAACTCACGGACCGCGAGATCGTGACCTGGCTGAAGTCGGACGCCTAACCGACTGCGCCACCCAGGCGCCCCTTTTAATTTGTTTTAAAATCAGGAGAATAATGAATCCAGCAATCACACTCCTAGGTATATACCCCCTAAAGTTGAAACAGGCATTCGAATATTTACACGTGAATATTCACTGACGCCAGTAGAAAGGTTAAACAACCGAATTCCCACCAGTGGACAAATGGATGACCGAAATGTGATCTATCCATACAACGATGCAATACTATTCGGTCGTGAAAATATTCAGTCACGTAACTGATAATGTTCCATTGTGGATGAACCTCCAAGATGTGGTGTTAAGTGAAAGGAGCCAGATACGAAAGGCGACATGCCGTAGAATTCCACCTACGTGAAATATCCAGAAGAGGTAAATCCATGGAGACAGAAAGCAGATTAGAGGTTCTCAAGGGACTGGGTGAAGGAGGTTATGGAGAGTAACTACTTAATAGGTACAGGGTTTCTTTTTCAGGTAGCGCTTTGGAACCAGACAGAGGTGGTAGTTGTACAACATTGTCACGAAATTAAATGCCGTTGCATCGTACATGTTAAAATAGTTCATTGTATGTTATGTGAATGTTATCTTGATAGAAAAAAGAAAGAAATGAATCCAACCTGGATCATATTTACCTTTGTACCAAGGTTATCATAAAATAAAAACTTGTAGAAAATTCGTGAAGGGGCCCCCAACGCAAAAGTGCCTGCAGCATACCGAAGCCATAATGCAGCCTTGACAGAACGCACAAAGCCCAGGCGCAAGCCAGAAGGAACATGAACTATCTGAGGAAGTGAGAGAAGCCACAGTGGCTGGAGCACAGCAAATGAGGGACAGACTCCCTGAGGAAGATGGTCAAGTCAGCAGGGGATCAACCACGGGAAAGACTCAGGATGCTATTGGAAGTGCCAATAAAGAGTTTTAAGGAGTTTTTTTTTGTTTTTGTTTTTGTTTTTTTAAATCCCTCTGGGCTGCTATTTTGGAGAGTAGACTAGTTAGGGAGTCAAGAAGGGTGGTTACTTTGGTGGAGTCCAAATAAGAGGATATTGCCATAATCTGGATTAAGACAAAAAAAAATAATGGCTGCTGGCAGGAGAGGAGTAGAGAGACGCATGGCTTTGGAACATTTGAAATATCAACAGGACCAATATGGGGGATGAGAAGAAGGTGGTCAAGGCTCATTTTCGCTTTTCTGGCATGAGCATCTAGATGCATATGATGATGCTATTCATTAAGAAAGATACTGGGGCACCTGGGTGGCTCAGTCAGTTAAGCGTCCGACTTCGGCTCGGGTCATGATCTTGCAGTTCACGGGTTCGATCCCCATGTTGGGCTCTGTGCTGATGGCTCAGAGCCTGGATCCTGCTTCGGATTTTGTGTCTCCCTCTCTCTCTGCCCCACTGCTGCTCATGCTCTATCTCTCTCTCTCAAAAATAAATTAAGACATTAAAAAAATTTTTAAAAAAAAGATAGATACTGATGGTCCAGGATTAGGGGCAGACATTCAGAAATTGCATTTTGAACATACAAATTTTGAAGTACCTGTGAAACTTCCAACAGGGAGGACAAAAGGGTAGTTCAATATCTTGGGTGCAACTCAAGTGGGGAGCAGAGTAGGGACAGAAAACTTGGTGACTGCCCATGTCCAGAGTAAAAGGAAATCCCCAGAATGAATGAGATCAAAATGAGGAGAGTAAGAGTGCAAAATGAGGAGAGAATTCAGCTCAGATCAGGACTTGAGAAAACCCAATATTTAAGTGTCAGAAGAAAAGCTAGGAAAGGAGATGAGTGGAAAGAAGTAGAAGGAAACTCAGGAGGGCCATGGATGTCAAGGAAAGATACTGTTTCAAGAAGAGGAGGACACACAACTGACCCCAACACTTTTGAGGTCAAGCAGAATGTGAATGTTTAAATGTTACATGGTTATGCTGTGGAGGTCATTCTCGACCTTTTCGAAAGCTTGTTGTTAGTGGATGGGACAGAAACCAGACGAGAGTAAATTGAGAAGAGGGTGGGAGAGGGGCATCTGGGTGGCTTAGTTGGTTGAGCATCTGACTTCAGCTCAGGTCACGATCTCATGGTTCATGAGTTCAAGCCCCGCATTGGGCTCTGCGCTGACAGTGCAGAGCCTGCTTGGGATTCTCTCTGTCTCTCTGTCTCTCAAAATAAATAAACTTAAGAAAATTTTTTTAAATAAGAGGGTAGGAGAAGAGGGGGCGGACAGAATGTGGAACAGCTCTTTCAAGAAGCTGACTGTGAAGCTGGAGGAGCAGGTGATCGTGAGACAAGCCAAAGCCTGACTTCGCTCACCCTCACTGCCCATTTGGCAAGAGGGGAATGAAGGCACAGCAGAGACTGCTAATTCTTAGAGACCAGGGACGAGCGTCAGAGGCCCTTCTGCAGCTGGAGGCTTGACCGCCCAACAACTTGACAGGAGCCGCACCACGACCCTGCTAATTTTGTGACTTTGCAAAGGACAGCGTTCTCCGCCCTTTCAGAGCAAAACCACAGAGAAACTGAAGTTTGGCAGCTTTCTCGCCAGCAGCTCTCAAGTTGTGGGGGGAAATCCTCAAGAACACGAAGGCATGATCACAGTGGGCCTGAGTCCAGAATGCCATCTTCAAATAATATTAAGACTCTGTACAAACAGCAAGCCAGAGGGCAAGTCGGGGAGGGGCAGAGGGAGAGAGAATCTTAATCAGGCTCCAGACCCAGCACACAGCCCGACACGGGGCTTGATCTCACAGCCCTGGGATCGTGACCTGAGGTAAAATCAGGAGTTGGATGCTCAGCCGACTGAGCCAAGCAGGCGTCCCCCGAAACACATTGTTAGGAAGACACCCAGCGCCAGTGCTGAAGACGGAGCCCCGCCCCGAGATCCCCTTGTACATTCCTCCTCACTGTTCACTTCCTTCCACCGCGCCTCTCCCCCCTGTGTCGTAAGTTTAAATTCTGGGACACAAGAAACATCAATACTGTCCCTTCATTCTTTGCCAACCGCAGAAGGAACCAGCCCAGCAGAGAGAAGCCCAGATGATACAAGCCTCCTGGTTCTGGGTGGTTTACACCTACTGTCCCTGCCGATGTATAGCATCAGGCAAATGATGCTTTCACAGGGCAGAATGTTACTTTTTCCTTCGTCAAGAACTGCGATTAGAGAGTTGGCTGTGTGCGTATGTTGCTGCCTTAGAGTCTCTAGTTTCTGTTTCAGGGTTGACTACCGTCTCCAGTGTTCGGGTAGATTCGAGAAGACTTGAACCAGAAAGACAGACCCCCACAAGCAACTTTTCTGGGTTTTTTCCCCACCCTGAATGTGGCCTATCAAGTAAGCTTTGAGGTTCACACTAGAGCCTGAGCAAGTAAGTCTCTATGTTCTTTCTTTGAACATCATAAAATGTTTATTAGGTGTCCTCATGCATATAACCCTGTGCCAAGCAGACAGAGGGCCTACACTCTGGCTCTTACATACTTGAGGTACGATGTTCCAGATGTCACATCTGTGGACACTTAGCAGGGTTATGCTGGAGCTCCTGGAGGGTAATGTTTAAGGGGGAAAAAAAAGCTAGCCCTCCCCTAAGTTTGAAATAAAGGGAATATGTTGCTATAATGTTAAAGAGTACAGGAAACTAGATTAACAAGATAGAATTCTTTTTTTTTTTTTTTTTTTTTTAAGTCAGAAAGGCAATTGTAGTCAGAATGTCATCAGCCTATTCACCTTCAGGACAGAAACTACGAATTGACCATCTTTTTATCCCAAGTGCCAAGCTCATAGCACAAGGATCCAACATGAGAAAGAAAAGTAAATGATAGCCAGAAACAGGGCAGAGATGTCTGTTATCAGCATTTCAGGTTAATACTAAGCTGCCAATGCAGTAAGATAGATTTTTTTTTCTTAAAAATGTTTGTTGTGTTTTTGTTTTTTTTTTGAGAGAGAGAGAGTGTATGAGCGCAAGTGGGGGGAGGGGCAGAGAGAGAGAATCCCAAGCAGGCTCCTCACAGTCAGCACAGAGCCCGACGTGGGACTCGAACTCAGGAACCTTGAGATCATGACCTGAGCAGAAGCCAAGAGTCAGCCGCTTAACTGACTGAGCCACCAAGGCGCCCTGCAATAAAATATTTTTAAAAGTAGAGGTATCAGAATTGGAAATGAAGAGACAAAACTTTTCTTATTTGAGGACTACATGACTGTCTCCATAAAAATGTTATAAAATCTATAGGCAAACTATTAGACCTACCAAGAGAATTATGTAGGATTGTTAGACAGAAACAGTTTATAGAAATCAATAGCAAGTATATAGATCAGTAGTGACTAATTTACTCATTTAACTTAAAAAAAAAAGGGGGGGGGCGCCTGGGTGGCTCAGTCGGTTAAGCGGCCAACTTTGGCTCAAGTCATGATCTCGCGGTCTGTGAGTTCGAGCCCCACGTCGGGCTCTGTGCTGACAGCCTGGAGCCTGTTTCAGATTCTGTGTCTCCCTCTCTCTGACCCTCCCCCGTTCATGCTCTGTCTCTGTCTCAAAAATAAATAAATGTTAAAAAAAAAAAATTAAAAAAAGAAAAGGTATTCCTATAGCAAAAGAACAAAAAACCAAAAAACAACCAAAGAAACAACATAGAAAAAAATGTAAAAAGATGTGTAAGACCTTTCAAAGAGAAGATCGTATATAAAAAGAACATTAAAATAGACTTGAATAAGGGAAGATACAGAATGTCCATGGATAGGAAGATAACATTCTTCCTCCAAACTAACATATACACTCAATATACTTCCAATAGAATCCTAACATGATTTTTCAGTGGTACTTGACAGTTTAATCTTAAGCTCACAGAAAAAGCTAGGGATCAAAACAGTCAAAACTATTTTGAAGGACAGGTTAGAGGTGAGCAGAGGCTTGCCCTACCAGATAGCAAGATGTGGAAGCTAGGGCATCTACATGGCTCAGTAGGCGGAGCATCCGACTCTTGACCTTGGCTCAGGTGATGATCCCAGGGTCGTGGGATCAAGCCCTGCATCAGGCTCTGCACTGAGCATGAAGTCTGGTTAGAATTCTCTCTCCCTCTGTCCCTCTCTCCCGCTTGTGCTCTCTCTCTCTCTAAAAAACAACAAAAAAAGATATTAAAGCCATGGTATGGTTGTATGGTGCTCACACAGGGAAAACAGAAAGGACTGGAGGAATAGAGCTACATAAAAATGGAAACTTGATAAATGACAGAAGTAGCATTACAATCAGTGGGGGAAAGTTGGGCCATTCAATAATGCGCCAAGAAGACATCCATATGAAAATAGTAGAGACTTCACACCTAAATGAATAACTTCAAATTGGACTAATAAGCTAAGCTGAAAAACAAAATGGTAAAATTTTTAGAGGAAAATATTTTTATAACACCAGAGAATTTCCTCAGAAAGACAGAAAAGCTGCACCTCATAGATTCAATAAAACTCTTACAAAACAGCAACGTATATACACAAAACACCATAATGCTAGGAAGAAAAGCCCCATGTCAGAAAAAGATATTAGCCCATTGATCTCTAAAATAATATGTATCTGGAATTTATTATGTTTAATTTTTTTTGTGTGTTTACTTATTTTTGAGACAGAGAGAAACAGAGCATGAGAGGGGGAGGTGCAGAGAGCGAGGGAGAGGCAGAATCCCAAGAGGCTCCAGGCTCTGAGCTGTCAGCACGGAGCCCGACGTGGGGCTTGAACCCACGAACCATGAGGTCATGACCTGAGCCGAAGTCAGACGCTTAACCAACTGAGCCACCCAGGTGCCCAAGAATGTAAAAAATCAATGCAAAAATGCAAATAATTAAAAAGGCAAAAGGGCAAAGGATTCAAATAGCTAATTCCCTTCAGAGGAAACGTGGATTATGAACTTAATGAAATAGGCTCAACCGCACCAGAATAAAGGGAAATGAGAATCAAAATCATGAGTTATTTCACATCCATCATGTGGGAATATATGGTAATTCTGGGGGTCTGCAAGAGAGGGTTTCCCCAATGTGAAGCTGGCTCATGCAGCTGGCGGGCTGGTCAAAAGGACTACGTGAGCTGGAGTGGGTGTGGGGATGCTGGGAAGAACTGGAGAACAGAGCAGACAAGAGGCCACGGTGCCGTAGCAGCCTATATCCCAGCCCCTGGATGAAGGGCACCACGGAAGGCAGTCAGCTGGGCTTGAGCCTTCTTTACAATATTCCATCCAAGAGGGTGGTCTCCTGTGTAGAGGCCTCGACAGTGAGAGGCTAGGGGGAGTAGCACACCAGGGCAGGGGCTAAATTGCCAGTTAAAGGGTGGAACCAGTAAGAAAAGCACGCATTGTTTCTGTTACTCTTGTCGAATGCTCGCTTATGCCCGCTGATATCAATGTCTTTATATACACGTGGCTTAGGTTTTCCGATGCCTTTTTAACTTTTTACCCTTACTTTTCTCCCAGATGAACTGTAAACCATTTTGTCAAATTCCAAAATAAAATTGCATTGCTTTTCATTGGAAAAAATCTCTGCCAAGGCCAGCAGTTAGAGAGTGTGGGAACACGTGAACGCCTATACACTGCTGGTAGGACTGTGATTTGGCATGAACCCAGTGCAGATCAACTTGGCAATATTTAATAAACTTGAAGAATATCCTGTTGGCCAGTGACCGAAGTTCATGATACATACCTCAAACACTCACACAAGTGCACAAGGAAACATGTCAAGTATTTCATTGCAGCATTGTTTATAAGCGAAAAATTTTAAATAACTGAAACATGCGTCGACAAGAAAATGGAGAAATTGTGATATACTCAATGAACTACAGCGTTTTTAAATGAATGCTTTAGAGAAACATGTATTCACATGGATACATCTCAACAACATGAATGAGAAAAACAAGTTCCATAAGGTTAATCTACACTATGATACCATTTATATAAAGTTTCAAAAACATGAAGACAATCCTATATATGCATATATATAATAAGCATGTAACACAGTTCATGGTATCATTCCGATAAACAAAATTTAGAGCAGCAGATACCTCTGTGGGTAAAGGGAAAGGAATGGAATGAGACAGGGCTGCATAGATTTCACTGTAGCCAGAACTTTTTAAAAAGGAGCAAATGTGTGTAAAATATAAGATTGTAAAGCTGGATGGTGGATACACGGGTATTCACTATATTGTTTTCCATATTTTTTTCTGTATGTTTAAATGCTTCATAATAAAAAGGCACAATACAAATAATAGCAATTTTGTTAATGTTTGCTGATAGCTAGCTAGATGAAAGTGAATAAACACATTAATACATGATGGGGATAACTGTTTCCAAATGTAGGAAGAATACTGATTCCTCCAAGGCTTATATTTACTTAATTCTTAGCTATGTATCAGGCACTGTGAGAAATGGTTTACATGCATTAACTTATTTAATCTCCTCCATCCCCCTTATGGAGATAATGCTCCTATTATCATTTCACAGATTGGAAAACTGAGGCTGGGAATGGAATGTAGAGTCCAAGGTCACATAGCTAGTAAGCAGCAGAGCCAGGACATAAATCCGTATGTGTCTAAGTCTGAAATCTAGGCACTGTGTCTACTGTGAAAAGTTTCACCTTTATTAAATGAGTCAAGATGAAAAGCCACAGAAATTTACCAAGAGCACAAATGGGAAAGATGCAATTTACTGAAGATTTTTAAAGAATCAGGGTGTAAGGAGGACTAAGTAATTGGCTACACACAATTAAAAGTGAGGCCCAAACCAAACCTGTGTGCATAATGAAAATATGAAGGGAAGAACATATAGCATGAGAGATTAACTACAAAGCTAACATTGGCAAGAAAGCCAATATTCCTTAACCCCAAATACACAGCCCTTTGATAAGAGTCCTCAAACAGGAGATGGACTTTTCAGGCCTTTTAATCAGTTCCCTTGGGTACATTTCACTGGCCCTTCAAGGCTCACCCTTTCTGACTCACTCAGGCTCTAAACTAAGTTCTCCCTCATCTAAACCCGACTCATCTGGCACTGATGATGGTTGTTTGTTTGTTTGTTTTTTTTTTGTGGTATTTTCTACAGGACCAAGTCATCAACTAATTCAGACCACTTACGTTATGCAAGAAGGAATTGTATCTTATGTTTTAGTTGGCATTATTTGATAACAAGTAACAGCCTCCCAGACGTTAAGAACTAAAGGTGGAAGGCGAGGAACCTCTGTAAGGTTTTAAGGGTATCTTACTGAACCCAAGAGCCCGAAACGTAGACAGGCACAAAACATGGGAACAAAAACTGCGGTTACCAGCAATCAAGGCATCTGTTCTCGTCATCTTTTTATTCTGGGATTGTACAGTCTTGTCTTTTATTCTTTCTGCTTCACATCCATGTCCCAAATGCAACCTCCCAAGACATCGGTTTCCCTGTTCTAAATTCACAAATCACCTACTTGGCTCCAATTTGACCAGATGTCCACTCCTTGTCCAATCATCTAAACAACTCCTCCCTGAAGGTGGCAGAAGTAATCCTCAGAAAATAGGTCAAAAGTTGGGCAGCAATCCTAGAAATTATCTGCTACAACATTTCATTTCTGTTGTCTATTAATTGGACGCTTAGACTTTTCTTGGAGAAAATAGGCTGAATTTCTTTGATGGCCTTTTCCAACTTAAGGTTGGAGCCACTGAATGCTAAATTCAATCAAAATGAATCTAAAGATTCTCTGGTTGGTTCCTAGAAATGTTAAAATAGGATAGAATTCTACATCAGGTTGTAATTTCCTTAAGATGACACTTTCTGTGCTTCATTATTTCCATCCTTTCTGACGGGGCAGTCACTTCACTGACATTGTCCACCAGCAATTTAGATTCTATAGTTCTCTTTTCATATTTTTTTTCCATTAAAAAAAAAAAAAAACAAAACTCCCTCTTTCTGAAGAAGAAAAATCAATGCATGAACTACAAACAATGGAAACCCCCAAGTACTGTCCCCTTCACCACAGAAAAATGTCTTCAGATGTGGAAGGAGAAAAAATTATGAGTTGCTGCTCCAAGCCAGAGGCACTATGATAAATGCTTACATTTTAATCCTCACAACAATCGTACGAGGGATACCATTGTTATCCCCTTTTTGTGGAGGATGAAAATTAGGTTTTAAGAAGGTAAGAAACCTATCTGTTCTCACATTATCAAGTAGGTAGCTTAATACGGATTTATAAAAGAAACAAAGGAATTAAAACCTGGGGAGTGGGGAAAGACTGAAGGAAACCGAGACCTCTCTTTCGGCACCCTTTTAATACCGAAAAACTGCATTTAAATATATAATGATGAAATGATTAAGAATCATGTTACTTAACAGCATATGCAGTTCTTTAAAAATTTCAAATCCAGGGGCACCTGGGTGGCTCAGTTGGTCAAGCGTCTTGACTCCTGGTTTCAGCTCAGGTCACGATCTCATGGTTTGTGGGTTTGAGCCCTGCATCGGGCTCAATGTGCAGAACCTGCTTGGGATTTTCTCTCTCTGCCCCTCCTCTGCTTGTGCTCTCTCTCAAGATAAACTTAAAAAAAAGAAAATTTCAACTCTTAGCTTAGAGGTCACTTAAATTTTTATAGTTAATATTTATTAATATAAAAATGTACTCATTTTATGAGAAACTTCAACAATTTTCTCATTCCTTACTCAGCATCTGCCTCCTTTATTCTCTTTACCATCAAATTTAACAGAATATAGCTATGCTTGTTGTCTCCATAGCCTCTTCTCCTGTGCTTTCAACCAGTCTTTTACCCAATACTCTCACCAACTGCTTAAAAAGATCAGCAGGCAAACTCCTTATTGCCAAAACCAACGGTCTTTTCCTGCTTTTCATCCAACTTAACCTCTCTACTACATTTTATGTTCATCACCATCATGACACCATCTATGGTTTCTGACAACCTCCCTGATGACTCCTCTTTCTCCCAGTTCCTTAAGTCTGACCGTTTTCCAAGGGTTCAGGCTTTAACTCAAACAGATCCCCATGCAGTGTTCAAACATCTTGGATTTAAATGAGAGCTCTTGCATTTTTCTCTAAGACCCAGGATTCCAAAAAGATTAGGAACCACTGGTAAAAATTAAATTCTGAACGCCTCTGCAATCTGACCACCTCCTCCCAGCTCTTCCACTCCATTCGTCACAAATCCTCGTCATGTGTAACAAATCACACTGTGCCTTTCCTGACGCCATTTCCTCTGCCTTTCCCCAGATCTCTCCATGCAGAATTCTCCCTCCTCTACATTTCTGGAGCACGTTGCATCCGCTGCTGGTATGTATTTATCACAATATATACAAATCTGTCCAAAAGACCAAAATCAGTATCTCTGGGTCTTCAACACTTTAGAGAAGGTGATTTCACTAAAATATCAACCAATTCATTTTGTGCTCAGTATCAGACAAAAGACTTGCTACTCATTTATGGCAAAAAGTTTTAAACATAGTATTTGGTGAACCAAATAGTTCTTTTACATTAAAAACATTCTTACCAACTTAATTAAAACTAAAAACCAAACGGTTACTAATAGGGTTAAAGCCAAATGCTATTAGTAATAATAACCACAAATTTCAAGCAATATTGAATACAAGATTTTTAATAAAACAAAAATTTTGAGATCAAAGATGCTTGCTCTATTTAAGTGATTCTAACCCAGGAGTGCTTATCAGAACCACTTACGGAGCTATTACAAAATACATATATAGTCTCCATCCCCAGAAATGTAGATTTAGGTAAAAAATGCAGCAAGACCTGTGGACGTTTTAAAATGCTCCCAGCATTTTCTGATGCAATACCGGCTAAAAACGATTTTCTATGAAGTATGTTTGACATGCCTTCAACTTATGAGTACACATATTTTTACTATTTAAGTATTTCCACTATTTTGAAGTATCTTAAGCATTTTCACTATTTTGCCCAATGTTACTTACAGGGCACCTGACTTTTGCAACGTATTCCTTTAAAGCTTTATGTGCTTTTTGGTTAATTGCATTACTTCTCAGTCATTAAGTCTCAAAATACAGAAAATAAAATTTTCTTGTGATATTTTCTTTAAGTTGAGGTATACAGAGTACAGACATCTACCCGACTAGGTGACTACGTTCTGATAGTTCTGATAAAGAGGAATTATTTGCATGTAAATATAGTGAATATGCACCCTCTAGGCCTTCACGAAAATAAAGCAATTGATGAAATACCTACTAAAGAGTATACTTGCACTAAGAAATATACTCTTACACAATACTAAGATTCTAGAACTAGAAAAAAATAGATCAATATATTCAGCACTTTTAAATACAAAAATAGAAATATTTGAAATGACCTAGGCTGAGGCTGAACACGGACTCTTTTTGCTAGGTAAAGAGCCACAGCTCACGGACATATTCCTAGTGGGCACTCTTTAAAATCTAAAAGTGTAAATAATTTTTAGGACTACTTAACGTTCTTCATTGTATTCATGCTCCAAGAACTGATAAAATATGCTTGGAAACTCATGGATCAAAAGCACTCTATAAACTTACTGTAAAATTTCAATATTATTTAAAAACATCTCTACTATCACACTCTAGAAAGATTTTTAATCCCCTGATTTAATAGGTATTTTGCTCAAGTGAGCAACCTTCTCACATAATCCTCTTCACACATCTTCAGTAATAAAAAAACTTCTAAAAATTAACTGGAGTTTTAAGATTCAAATTCTGATCCTTGTAACTTCAAAATAATTGTACATTCCATTAATTTCTATAATTCAAGTAATAATGCCTATTTCACATCACAAGCTTAAGTCTCACATTTAGGAAAGAAAACTCTGCCTGTGTTTCTATGTGTATCTAGAGTTGTCCTATGCATTCAAAGATATTATTGACAGTGTCAGACTGGGCCTGGAAAACAATGGAAATCTTAATCTTCACCCCCACTGGAAACACATGGAACGTAACTGATTTTTCATTTAAAAATATCCAAAATTCAGTCATAATGTTAACTTTTCCTTTCCTTTTCACTCTGCCCTTATCATGATTAGACCTACACAAACTCAAAACATAACTTTTTCAACTAACTCGTGCCACGGTTACCGAAGTATGTCTTATATTATCATTTTCAAGAATCTTCATGTAAACTCACATTTTTAATAAATCAAAATATTCTGCACTGCTTTAACTGCGGAAATAAAAACAAGGTTTGCAAAATGGGATTATTACAATTAATGTGAATCAATGTGGACTTAGAATTAAAAAATTTTTTTTCAAAAGTTTTATTTAATGAGCTCATTTTCAGGAGAAAATCAGTCATCTGCTAGGGCCTCTACTCCTCCCTTCTCAAGTAAATATCCCTTCTCCCAATAATTTCAGTGTCTGAGATCAAGAATCTGTGAACAAAGGTGAAGAAAAATGAACCATACAGATTTTTCTTACCCCATACCACTGCAAATATTTTAAATGCATAGGAATACAACAAACTCAAAAGAAAAAAAATAGTGTTTTATTAACTACCACACTGTTATAATACACTTTAAACGTACAATAAGGTAGCCTTTAAGTTTGAGGTGGTCTTAAGAATAACAAATGAACAGAATTCCAAATTTTGAAATAGGTGAACTGCTGCAGTTATAGGTATACATTTAGGAAAACTGTATAGCTCTTACAAGACCAGCAATGAAACTTTATTTTGTACATTTTTTAATAATTGAAAATATAAACAATAATTAAAAAATAAAAAGAAAATACAGCATAATAAAAAACATACATTTCTCAATTAAATGTACTGGATACATATAAATTTTAAGGGAAGAAGCAAAAAAGGAAAATGGTTGATATTTAAGTGCAGACTGACTACCTAGACAAAAAAAAAAAAAAAAAAAAAAAAAAAAAGACTTAAAAAAATATCATAAACCTCTAGTTTTCTATGACTAATATCCATATGGTTGGAGTATCGTCACTATGGAAGTGATTTTATGTTTGCATATGTTATACTTTACTGGTAATTTACATGATGGCTTTTAAGGCCCTGGCAGACATATGGTTTTTGGAAACAAGATTGGATTTAAAAAAAAAAAAAAAAAAAAAAAAAAAAAAAATCACTGCTAAGACGCAATACACCTTATTTTTTTTGGTCCTCCAATATTCAAGAGAAGGGATAATTCACTTTAACATTTTCTTACCACCCAAATGCCTCAACCTATACATTTTAAACTTTTTTTTTAAACATTGGTTATATTGCCCAACTTCGTTATTGAAAGAATATTAACAAGACATTATTTTGGCAAATTAAATCTTAAACATGGCTTTTCAACAGGATTTTAAAAGGTGACTATCCCTAGAGTTCCATGTTAAAATGTAGTTTTCAAAATCTTACAAGAGTAATGCTTAAAATATTGTACATAGTTAACCTAATTAAAATAATTAGCTTCAAAATGACAAATTGATAAGCTAAGTAAAGCCTACACTATGTAACATTTGCTTGGAAACTTGATTTGTCAGTTATGCATAATAAAAATTCCAGTCATCAAGAAAATTACAAAAATTTTTTTATCATAACATGATTTCTTTCACCCACCAACTTTTTTTTTTATCTTACAATAGATAAATACCAACATGTTCTCATTTTTACACTAAACCACACAGGATTGATGCATTTGGTTAGACTACCATTCGCATTGTTAAATTCAATTTTCTCTTTATATAACTTGGTAAAATTTCATTTCTTCTAGATTCCAAAAGTACCTACAAAACCCATGCAATTTTACCATTTTTAATATACTATGGAATATCATACAAAGTAAGGCATTTCAGTGTCATGTATAACCAAGTTACTGTCAATCCAAAAATTTTTGCACATCAATAAAAAGATATCTAAGAACTTAGGAACAATATTCTTCTCACTACTGTATAAAAATAACCACAATGAATAAGTATTTGTGTAATATTTACTCCATTGTCTCGTTTCCAGAAACTGTGACAAGCTGTAAAGGTATTTCAGTGTTGGTGAGGATATCCTGATTGCTGGTGGTGGAAGTATTAACAGTTCCTATCCCTGAAACAGAACCTTGTTGAATATTTGCAAGGATAAGTGTTGTTCCTCCTGCAGTAATCAAAGCATCGTCTCGTGCAGCTTCCACAGATGCCAGCACTGTACTGCTAGAGTGAATACCTTTTTTATTCTGATGTGTTTTAATATGTTTGGCAAGGTGGTCACTTCTCATAAAGCGTTTTGAACATTCTGGACAAACAAATTTCTTCTCACCTGTTAAAAAGAAATTAGGTTACTTAGTTTTTTAAATTCAACATGAAGAGACTGATCATCTGCTGAGAAAGAAAATAAGCCAACACTGACAGAGACAGGAAGCAGAGTTCAGTTCCATTAAAAGTGTATTCGTTTCGTGAGCTGCCCTTGCAAGATTTCTCACATCGAGTACTCTTCCCTCAAAATAAATCTGTCCTCTTTACTTCTGAATGAAAAGTGATCTTCGAACTTATAGACTGATATGTGGATACGACTTGAATACCTTAGCTATGCCAATAGTTTGTTTTGAAACATCTGTTAGAAGACACCGTACAGCTAAAAAATGACCATCTGCAAAGAGCACACTGTTTTAAGCTATATTTAAGGTATTATGAGCATGTCATATCCACGATACTAAACCTTTTAAATGTGAATTCAAGGAACTACACAGGGTACTTAAGATTAAAGCAAAAACATAGCCTGTGCTCCAATAAGACTGATAATCCCAGGAATAATGGAGATGGCTAGCTGATGTAATTTTAGCTGGAATAGTCAAGAGCAAGCCTGATATACCATGATGTTATAGTTAATTCAAGACCCTGATGCCTAACTTTATTTCCCCAGTATGAATAAAATCCTTTTTTTAAATACAAAAGACTGACTGAACTTCTATTATGTTGAAGACAACTACAAAAGAGAATTACTGGAGGAAAAGGCAAAAGGCAAATCTAAAAGGAATCCAGACAGAAATCAAGTAGTAAACAAATCTTGTATTTTGTGATTCTCTTCAAAATTCTTACCTATCTCTTATTTCAGCACCTCCACCTTAAGTAGGTCCTCATCAGACCTCACGCCTGAACTATGCTGCAGTGACACCCTAAGTCATTCCCCCTCTCCTATCCAGTCAGTCAATGGCAGACAAATCTTCCTTAAATACCAAATCGTATCAGTGTGAAACTTCACCATGACACTAAGTGGTACGGAAATATAAGAATAACTTGCAAATTATGAAATAGATTCTCTACTGCCTAACTTAAAAGGACTTCCATAACATAGCTCAATCCTACTTAACAGAAATGTGCTATATAGAATCTCACCTTCACTCATGGCAAATGGTCTCTCACCTCTTCTATTCACATACCATTCTATTCTTCTGGGAAGGTATTTCCCAAAATTTCTTTTGGAATTAATCCTGAGAGATGCTCCATGGAAAATGGCACAACAATCAAAGGAGGCTGGGAAATGCTACACATACTACATCTCCCAACTTAAGAGATGCACAGTCTTCTTAATGTTCAATTAATGGTCCTAAGAGGTGTTGCCTTGAAGGTAGCTGGACTAAACCCTGTTTAACTCAGTGTTTCTCACATTTATTTGATCACAGACTTTTTTGTCCCCTTTTATGTTATTCCTTTTTATATCCTGATCAAATTCCACAGAGGAAAATTCTGTTACCAGGCCACTTTAAGGTCCCAGCCCACTGCCCAACAATGTCTTACTATCCCATGTAACACTGATCTCTGTCTCTAAGTATACTTGATCTATTTTCTTATTTTGTTTGCTGCAACTTGAAACAGGTTAAGCTCATCTGTCTAACCTGACAAATAAGACAGAAAATAAGTAGCACATGTAATATATATACTACTACATACTTCACAGGTTATTTTATATATTTAAAGACAATGTACAAGGTGTGAAAGTAGAGTGAGAGACAGCTTATTTGCTTACTCTAACAGAGAACCTGGATTTGAATCCAGATCTAGGACCAACACTTTCATTTCACCATGCTTCTTCCTTCTAAGCTTTATTGTGACTATAAATATATATTTTCCAATTCTTCAGTGTTGAGCATAGACTGATGAACACCTTGACCATTATATGGTAGCAGGAGAAAACTCTAAGATACATTAAGTTAGGATTTAGTTGGAGTCACTCCTAGGCTCATTTCATGTAACAACCCCACAATACCATGAAAAACAATCAAACAGAAGAGTCCTTCCATCAATAATGCCCTGGTTATTCCTCATTGAAATGTTTTTTGCTTACCTCACAGATACTAAAACGAGAAAAGGTAAAATACTTCAATTTATCAGAAAACAAAAGAATTATTCTTTAGCATGTTGAAGAAAAATAAAGACAGATCAAGAGTAAAAGCAGACAACTAATTTAAAAGGTTAACATAATAAATAAGAATTGCATAAATGTGGCTTAAGACATTAAACAACGTGACAGCAAAACAAAAAAAGCTAACTATATATAAAAAAAAAAAGCTAACCAAAGTCTGCATAAAATAAAATGCTATTTTACAAGATAAACCATATTGGCTTATTTGGAATTACTGTTCTTAAATTGGTATTACTGAAGATAAAAATTGAATGTAACTAGTCATATTTTAAAAGATTCAGATCAGTAAGATGTGGGGGGGGGGGGGGGACTTCAAGTACTATGTAGCCCTATAAGTCATTTTTTTTTTTTTTTCAGTTAAAAGTAAATATTAGTAACCTGTATGTGTTCTTCTGTGCCTCTGTAATTCATCACTTCGAGTAAATCTTTTACCACAGAACATCCAGTTACAAACAAAAGGACGCTCCCCAGAATGCCAACGCAGATGAGCTCTCAGATGTGAGGTCTTCCCATAGACTTTACCACATCCTGGTATATGACAAATGTGTTGCTTCTTTTTTCCAAGATTGGTACCTCTAAAAAACACACAGAGAATAATATATACTTCTATGGAAATATTCAAGTAAACATTACTACTTCTATATTCCCAAGCTGAATTTCAAATCGAAGATGTTAACGCCATGAGGTCAATCAGAAACCAAGACCATTTAAGATCAATTTAAATTTAAAAAAATGTGTGTGTGTGTGTGTGTGTGTGTGTGTGTGTGTGTGTATATCTCAAACATGTAATATCACATTATTAATTTTACTTCAGATTTAATGTGATTGCTGTCCAAATGTAAACATGCTCCAGAATTATATAATTTAAAAGGACATTTCATAAAGAAAGATTGTACAAATAAAGCTACTTAAGTATTCTGTCAGAACCATTCACAAATTCAATGCATAGGCCCAATCCATGTCCTAGTGGTATAAGAAACTAAATAGTCTCTTCAAAGTCACAATGTCAGCTAATTTAAAAATTAAATAAACCAAGAAATGACTACATAACCAATCACAGGTACAATAAAAACGATAGGCACCTTAAAGCAGACTTTAAATTAACATGACTTAAGCATATTTATTCCTTTATTTGTATAGCCACACCCTGAATATACACGGAGACTTGGGAGAAAATCGTAAAAAAAAAAAAAAAAATCTAGACAAAGCTACTGTCATAGCTCCCTTAGCACTACAGAAAATAAATATAAATCAAAATTATCTTTATGGTTAAAATTCCTTTCATATTAACCATGCAAAGATACCCCAAATTACACATCAGAGATATAATAAAATACAGTTTCTCCACAGCATAAAATTTGACATTTGTTACATTTCAGTATTTGATACCAAGAACAGGGTTTGGGAGATATGTGCTTAGATGAATGAACACAGGTATTTTAGCCTAAGCAAGAAGAAAACTTTTTTGATTCCAGAACTGATATTCAAATAGTATTAAACACTATAGAAAGTGTTATTTCCCAAGCTTAAAAAAAAAAAAAAAAAAAAAAAAAATTGGGCTGGTTACTAAATAAAAATAAATGAGTTTATAAAAAACATGACACTTTAGACTCACTGTCAAAATCATATAAACTCTGCAATGTTTCTGAGATTAAAAAAAGGTACATTTAAGACCCCCCGCCCCGACTTCCCCTCCTCCCCCAATCTCATAGTCTAGGTATATAGCCTGTAAACTGTCCATAAGCCTGAAAATCCTCCTTTATATATTATACCTAGCGTTTTTCAATTTTTACTGGAAAAATGCATATTTCCCCACATTTATATTTTAATGTACTCACACTCAGTAGCATGTGAAATTGCCATAGGACAAACAGTGCTAAACGGTGCAGTGCTGGCTGTTAGATGCCATAGGTGTTCTGAACAGGGAGACATCAATGTGGGCTCCAGTAGTTAGAGAAGGCTTCGTGGAAGAGGTGGGTAGGATTTAGATAGAAAGGAGGGAAGGCATTCCAGGCAGAGGAATAGCATAAGTAAAGACAAGGAGGAGTCATGCTGTTGTCTTAAGGGCAAGGACGTCATAATCTAACACAATTCTAGTTTCTGCTCCAGTCCACCCCCAATTTCTATAACTCTCTTCCAAGAGCTGAGTTGAGTGAAACAGGTTTTTCTGGCTCACCTGCAATGCCAAAGTATTAACCAAAGCCAACATTTCATTTAATTTAGTTTTTAAAATTTATTTTATTCTTACACAGCCCTAAGAAAAAAGACTAATGTTTGTGGTTATTGGTGTACAAACCAATTTCACATATTGTGTTCACCATAGCAATTTCACAGAGAACCCAATTCAGTTCACTCTTGTACTCATGACTTCTTGCCTCTATGCTAAGTGTACCACTCAGGTGAATCCATGTGCTTTTATAAACTCAAAAGTGCTAAATACTTTACTAACTAAGCAAAATTTAGCTTGAGAGCACTAACAAAGCACAAGATTGTAACAAATTACAGCAACAAATCTGGGTTCTCAAAGAACCAAAGAGCCCGGGAGAGGTATTTTCAACTGAATTATAAGAAAATGAGAAATACTATTTGAAAATGGGACAGGCATCGGGGGGGTGGGGGGGGGTGGGTAAGATGGGGACAGGATGCACACAAATATATTTAATTTAAGGGAAAAGCCTAACACCCGGGTCCAAATTTCTATTTAAAAAGGAAATTTTATTCAAGATAAGATCTAGATATGTTAAATATGGATTTATGACACGTGATGTGAAGGAAAAGAACTTTCTCAACAAATAAATATAAAGGTAATAATAAAAGATTTAGTCGTAAGTTTTCTTCTTGATTTACGTAATCAAACCACTAACACCTATACCACCTAGAAAAAACAAACAACTTTGAGTTTCTATTCCTAATTGCCTAAACTTGTTCTCAATAGTTTAACAATGCCAAGACAGAGTGACACAATAAATAATGCTAAATTCTCAGTATGGGAATTAAGAAAAGTGAAGTAAATCAAGTACTTTCTTTTGCTTGGAATGGAAGAAATGAGACACCAACTGAAATTGCTGACAGATTTTGCAAAATAACTTAATTTTTAAAATATGGACTGATGTTTAATCCACACAAACCCCACATAACAATAATGCTTTTAGAATTTATTCTACTTTATTAAAATTAACTGCCTCTTCCACTAGAGTAAAAAGTTTCTGAGGGCTGGTTCTGCTTAATAAATATTGGTTAAATGCCCAGATGAATACAATTTTTCAATATTTAACTATATTTTACACCTTGCTCAAGAAGGTAAACAAAATTTTGTTCTCTGAATATTCCACTTGATATATGTGTATTTTTAAGAATATAGCTGAAGGAAAAAAGGCCAATATTCTAAAATGTTTAAAGTACTGCCCACCTCACCTTTGCAGAACCCTTTAGAATGCTCTGGATTTACTATATGCTATGCTTCTACTAATTAGATGCAACAACTATCAATGATACAATTTTGCCTGTCATGTATATATCAGTTGAAGTTTGTTCAAATGAGCTCTAAGAAGCAACAGTTTTTTTTTCTTAAGAACTTCCATTTTGATTGCTTAGAATAATTTTAAAAAACGAACTCACAAAAGTTCTAGAAAAAATAAGTCTTTTTTTTTAAGGTATTTCATAAAGACTGATTCGCTAAAACTTTTGTGCATAAAACAAAGTTTGCAAAGTTTTAAGTGGTGGAACTCTTCTTTTACTTGTATAACAATGCATTATACAAACCACTGACAAAGTTGAAAGGCAATGTAAAACTAGGAAAAAATATCTGCACATATGACGGTTAAACACACGAATTAACAGATTCACAAAAGACAATTCACAAAAGAAATCTTAAAATGGTAAAATAACACACCAAAAAATGTTCAATCTCACAATGTAACAAAAAATATACTAAATGAAATAATAATGAGGAATTATTTTTCATACCAGACTTTAAAAGGTATTAAAAAAATGATGAAATCCATTGTTGGCAAGGGTGTGGGAAAGCAGATACTTTCATACACCACTGGTAGGAGTATAACTTGAAACAGATAGAAAAGCAGACAATTCCCTTCCATCCAACAATTTCACTTCTGCCAACTTACAGTGATGAAGTAATCAGACAAAGGTGCAAAAATGTATGTGTAAGATTAGAATGACAGCAATAAACTCTCAAAAAAGATGTTAAATTCTTACGCATCCATACAACAGTATTAACAGCCATTAAAAACTTGATGTAGACTCTATACAGACTTGGAAATATGGTCACAAAAATTTTCAAAATAAGAGCAGACACGTAAACAGTGAGAATGATTCCACTTTAAAAGATATGTGAAGTCTGAAAGGATATATACAAAAATGTTATAATGGTTATCCTGACATGGGGTAGAAGTTTGGTATTGTTTTAATATTCTTCTAGATTTCTGAATTTTTATGAGCACATATTAGTTTAATAAATACAAATCTAAAGGAAGTTCATTTTCAAGAAAATGCGTTAAGTAAAATATAGGCCAGATCTTGACCCTCAATTAGATTGGACTTTCACGAACAAATTTATCTTTAAAGTTCCTCTAAAAAGGAGAGTAAATTTCAGAAAAGTTATTGTCTAACCAAACTTATTTAAATTGGCCAAAACATGTCAAAGAATAAATAATATTTCAAACAAATAATTACCCAGTAAATAAAAATACCTAAGGATCTGATATCCACTCAAGAGGTAGGAAGTACAGTTTAGTGGTTAATGCTCTGGAATAAGAAACTGGGTCCAAATCCCAGCTGCATGTTGCTCTTAAGAATCATTCAACCTCTCTGTGCCTCATTTATAAGACTTTCTAACATCTAAAACTCAGTAAGCCCTCAATGTTAGCAGTTATTAGTCATTGTTACCATCATTGTGAATGGGCTGGCCAATGTACAAATCAACTAATGACACCAACTCGAAGGCAGATAGGCTCTATTTCTATTAGCTTAAGCTCATTAAGTGTGTTAATAGTATATTTTGTCTATTTATGGCATATTTCTGAGAGAGATGTGTTAAGGCTTTTCACTATGACTAGGGATTTGATTAGTATGTCATTAAAAGTCGTATCACTTTCTGCTCTCTATATATTTCAATGTTATGGGGGGAAAGTATCGTAACTATTAAATCTCCTTTGGTGAAAACTTCGTATTATTAAGAAACCTACCCCTATTTAACCATGTGATGATTTTCACCCTGATCCTTCATTGTCTGACAGTAACACTGCTATCCAAGTTTTCTTGTTAACATTTGCCTAATAAATCTTTTTCCACCCCTTCAACATTCCTGTGCCAATTTATCTGAGATGCTCCCTATAATTAACATAAGGCTGGATTTTGTTTTTAAAATACAATCTGAGTTTCAAGGTCTTACTTACTAAGCTTAATCCATCCACATTTAATATAATCAGTGATCTGTTTTGAGTTTTTCCTGTCATGTTATTCTGTCTTAACATTTATTTTTTTAAAGTACAGAATTAAAATACTACAGTTCCACTTTCTTAAAAAAATTCCATCATTAAGGCTTATTATTCATTTCTGTTGAAAATAGAAAATGTTTATGCTTATCAACTATTTCTGAACTTATTTTTATATAACTGCCATTCTCAAGCTAAAAATCAACTCTTTATCTGTATTTAGGCAAATCTCATTGCTGGTTTGCAAATAGGCTAATTTCTCATATGGGCCTGTTAAATGGCATCTGTTACATTTCTTTTTAAGGCAAATTAAGTAACTTTAGTTTTAAAAAAGGCACTTTGATCTGAAAATTCTATCTTATATATTTTGTCCCCTAACTTTTTCTGCCACACTCATACAGACATACACACAAAATGATCATGTAATGAGAAATTTCCCATAATTAAGTGATACCGCATGCAGTATTTCAAAAATTAAGGTGATGATATTAGCAGTGTTAAAAAAAAGAGTATGTTTCATGTGTGCATACCTCCCACCACCTTCTTTACAGTTGGGACAGGTGCAAGCTACCCTTCGAAGTCTTTTTCCTTCTTGATGTTGTTGGTCCCCTTCTTCATCTACCACCTGCACTCTTAAGTGTGTTAGATCATTGGTATTCAATGTAGAATCACCACTGAGCTGCCACTCTTCAGGATCAGGTTCTTCTTCCTTGATCCTAATATCTAAAGAAAAAAAGCAAATACAGATGAGAAGCAGCCCACTGGCCCAAAAAGCATGAGATGTGAGCCTCTCTAAGGTAAAGTGAATACTATGTAAAAGTCAAAAATCATGTCTATGGAACATAACCATTGGTCCTAAACATAATCATTGGTTCTCATTTCTATCTTACTCTAAATATCAAAGGAATTCAGCCAAAAAGAGAATAAAGCCAGCATGAGAGCTTGCTTTTTAAAAGATTTATTAAGAAAGGTAATTTTCATATGTGGAATTTAAGATACAAAACAGATGAACATAAGGGAAGGGAAGCAAAGATAATGTAAAAACAGGATGGGGGACAAAACATAAGAGACTCAAATACAGGGAACAAACAGGGTTGCTGGAGGGGTTGTGGGTGGGGGGATGGGTTAAATGGGTAAGGGGCATTAAAAGGAGGACACTTGTAGTACTAGGTGTTATACACAGGGGATGAATCATTGGAATCTACTCCTGAAATGATTATTGCACTACATATGCTAACTAACTTGGATGTAAATTAGAAAGAAAGAAAGAAAGAAAGAAAGAAAGAAAGAAAGAAAGAAGAAAGAAAGAAAGAAAGACAGACTTTTTTTTTAAGCAAGCTAAGGCTAAATCACAAGCAATCTGAAACTTCAATTATATACTCGTTCAGCTAATCAATAAATCCAACAGTCAATTCAGATTGGAGCAAATTCTAAAACCCTTCACAGCCTATATCAATCGTTCCTATCAATAGGTACTATGTGAATGCAAAAGAAGGGATCATTCACTTGAAACTGTTACTCACAAATCTAACCTTTAAATTAAGTCATCATTACTAAAATATCTATAATGGCCACAATGTCACTATGGAAGGAGACAGAAATATGAGAGACCGTTTCTATTTTCAAGGAGTTTTATTACAAACCAGATTGGGAAACTAAATGAGGAGGCAATGGTAAGGAAGAATGGACATGGCAGGAAGTTGTGTCATTTTCTCAGCAGAGCCAAACATCTTTATATCGATAATGATACAATATCATTTTCTACATGAAAACGAAGAGGTTTTTCATCTCAGAAAACTTTTTTTAAAGAAACAATACAGGATTTAAAACAAACACTGAATATAACCATCTTCGGTAAAGCAAATTCTCACAGATTTTTATTCTGATTTATGTAGTAAACTAAAAATCTTAATGGAAAATTATTATTTTAAATCCAAATTAGTCACTAATAATTGGGGCAAAAATAGTTTTAAAAAAATCAAATGGGGGCGCCTGGGTGGCGCAGTCGGTTAAGCGTCCGACTTCAGCCAGGTCACGATCTCGCGATCCGTGAGTTCGAGCCCCGCGTCGGGCTCTGGGCTGATGGCTCAGAGCCTGGAGCCTGTTTCCGGTTCTGTGTCTCCCTCTCTCTCTGCCCCTCCCCCGTTCATGCTCTGTCTCTCTCTGTCCCAAAAATAAATAAACGTTGAAAAAAAAAAAATTAAAAAAAAATCAAATGTGTCTTGTAACTGCTGAATTTAAACTAATGAAAACTAGAATGTATAACCAACAACCAAGAAAAACACCTCAAACAGTGTAAAACTAGTTTATTTTATCAGGATAACCACAACAAAGTATCGGGGGGGAAAGCAGGAAGAAAGGGAAGCATGGCATGGGCAACAGAGTAGAGAGCAGTGCCATTCATCAAAATAGGAAATACTGGAGAAAGACCAAGTAGAATTAAAGAAGGACAGTTAATGAGTTCAAGGTTCAAGACCATGGAGTCTGAACGAGTACAGAAGCAGGACCTATACCTTTGGAGCTCAAAATAGAGGCAAGTGCTGGAGATACAGAAATTATCGGTATATATACAGTGATGGGAGTCTTTCCAAAGAAGTAGGTTAGATCACTCCACGACTATAAAGAGGATGAGAAAAAAAGTAGCCAGTGATGAATACAAACATCTAGGGAACAGGCAAAAGAGGAGGAACCTGCAAAGGAAATTAGTATCCAGGAAAATGTGCTACATCAATGAAAGAATGTGTTTCAAGAAAGAAAGGAAGTGGTCAACATCAAATACTGCAAGTGAGTTAAGAAAGAAACTAAGAAAGTGGGCAAGAAGTGGAAATGTGTTTAATAACAAGTACAGATAAGTTTTTCAAGAAGTCTGGTTTAAGAGAGAGACAAAAATATGGCAATAGAAGCTTGAGAGGACCAGAGAGGAGAATTAAGGGGAGGGAGTGTTTCGTTTTACTTTTAAAGACACAAAAAACTTGAACATGTTTAAATGCTTATGAGAAAGATCTATTACAGAGAGACTGGTTGAAAATACAGGATTTTGAAACCCCTAAAAAGTGAGGAGGGGATGATGACCCATAGAACCTACAAGTTCAGCTGATGGAGCACAGCCACAACTCCCTCTACAAGCACATTCGTTCATCCCATAAGTAATTAGCTGCTATGTGCTGTGAACAATGCTAGACTCCAGATGCAGAGAGAATTCGATGGCTAGAAAATTGAAGGAAAATTGGTTTCTATTTGCTCAGTGAAAAGATGAAGAATTACACTATATATAAAATTCCTCCAAATACAAAACATAAATGTGTATTGACTTCTGTTCCTTTATAATCTGATGTCCATCTGTATCACTATGACCAGATACATAAGTACTTGTACAAATATTGCATAATACTAGCTTTGTAAGTTAAAGAAAAGACACAGTACATGGATACCACATATCCAGAGTAGAGTAAGTTTGAAGTCCACACATGAGGCAGTTTATCACATGTTTTTAAAGCTGCTCATCTTACATTATTTGTGATGAGGCAGCAGGTAAAAAGGAGGACAAAATACTAATATCAAGGATGGATAAAGCAGTCTAGAGAGACAGAAGACTTGAAGACACCAAAGAGAAGAAAAAAAAAGCAACTGATGAGAGAGGGCAAGAATGAAATGCAACTTGACTGAGGGAATGAAGATATTATATAGCACGTTCCTGCCCCCCATTGCTAGTTCTCTTACTGGAACCTACAAAATACGTTTAAACATTGTGTCGTGGACATAAATACTCACAATTTAGTGTCCTTTCTTACTGAATCTGAATACAGCACAAGCAAAAAAAACTTCACATGTAAATTGAACCCATCTTGTCCACCAACCAACCTTCTCCTGGCATCTCCTTTAGTTGACAGCATTACAAGTCACCTAATTTTTCGGACTATCAGCTCTAGCTGAGTCCTGTCAGTCCATTCCCAGCCTCTCATCTTCCTCTTTTGCTAATCCATCTTCTCCACAGCCTCTAAAATGTTCTTCTTAAATAAAAATCTAAGGACATCACCTTCCTGATAACCATACTTACACTAATTCTCTATTTTCTACAGTATAAAGACCACACTCATTAACTTGGTATTCAAGAATGTTCTCAACCTGGCCCCAACCTGGTCTTCCAAACCTCACTATTAAAAACACTGAAATTCTCAGGGCTCCTGGGTGGCTCAGTGGGTTAAGCATCCGACTCTTGATTTTGGTTCAGGTCATCATCTCACAGCTCGTGGGATCAAGCCCCACACACATCAGTGGGAGCCTGCTTGGGATTCTCTTTCTACCCCTCTTCCACTTGCACTCTCTCCCTCAAAATAAACAAACAATTAAAAAAAAAAAAAAAAACACTGAAATTCTCACCATTTTCAGAATACATGCCCTCTCTCAATGTCACTCACTTGTGTGTGCATCTTGCCTGGACTGTTTTCTATCTCTTTTCCTTTTTCATCAAACTAACCTCTATTTATCCTTAAAGGCTACTTCAAATGTCATCTCTTTTATATATACTTATGGTAGAATTATATTTATTGGCTCATACATCCCTTTAGATATTGAGTGCTTCACTCCAAAGTGCTCAGAAAATACAATCTGACTAAATGAACAAAAACTTCCCTAAGGAGTAACTTCCAATATAGGCAATAATCTATCTGGAGAGACTTTGCCCTCTGCTTCTCTATGCTCCTTCTATCTGCAAATAATACATAAAGAGAAGTGTTTTTTTTATAAGATTAAAAGTCATTTCATAGGGACAGGACCACTAAGTGTTCACTGAAAATAATAGATTAATTGCCCAAAATGTGTTACACCAATTTTTAAATCACTCCACTTGTTCATACGCAATCTGGGGTATTTTAGAATCTTAATGATAAAATTAATTAATCCAATAAATTGGAAATAATTCCCCTTTGCTAACTGCATATCATTTTAATTACAGACACCTTAAAAATAAGTCTCCAGTACTAGGCAGTCAAGGTTACATCTTCCTCAATAGCTGAGTGTAGACGACAGGAAAATATTTTTTACTGTGCCCTATTAACGTCTTACATGTGGTACCTAATCATTCTTAGAAATCTATTTGTAAGGCTCAGAGGAAAGGGAAGTAATAATCCATCAAAATAGACCATACAAGTATGAAGAAGTACCCAATATTATTAGGTATCAGGAAAATAAAAAGCAAAATCACAATGAGGTATCATACCACCACAATGGCTAACATTCAAAACAGACCAGGCCAACTGTTGGCAAAGTAGTGGAATAACTAAAACTCTCCCACACTGCTAGTGGGTGTATAAATCGGTATAATTTTAGAAAAGCTTTTGACCACATCTTCTAAACTAAACCTATGCATACCCTATAACCCAAGCAATTTCACTCCAACAGAAATGCATACACTAAAAATTCACCCTAAATGAAACAATTCCAATGTCCACCAGTATTAGAATGGAAAATAAATCATAATATATTCATTCTATACAGTTAAATGTGTTAGAACAATGAAAATTAACAACCTATATGCAACAGAATGAATGTCACAAACATAATTTAAAACAAAAGGCTCACATTTTTTCTCTGTCTCTCTAGAAATTCTATTTTTATATAAAGCTTAAAACAAGTAAAACTACTCTACGGTGACTGCCTATCTTTAAAAAGGGGTAATAACTGGGTCTAAGGAGATTGCTGGTTTGTTCATAATGTCCTATATTTTGATCTGGGTAATTTTTCCTAGGTGTTCATTCTATAAAAATTCATCAAGGTACACACATATGATTTTACATTTTTCTGAATGTGTATTATACTTCAATATAAATATTATTCTAAATAAAATTTTTTTTGAGTAATCTATAGATTACTTAGGAATTCTGTGTCAATCAGCTTCTTTTGTTGCGTCTTCATCTCTAGTTCCTTATAATCAACTAACACCTTTCCCCAACATAGGAATTTAAAACAAAACAAAACAAAACAAAACCTTTAAGAGATGAGTGTGCTCTAAAAATTAAGCCCATAAACTGAAGTTTAGAATATAATATTATTCACTTAACAAGTATGTGAGTGACAATAATGTGCCAGGCACTGTTGTAGGTTCTAAGGATAAACAGTTAATACAACAGTTACCTTCATCAAGTTTCCTATTTAGTTGCGAGAAGACAGAACAATTAAGTAAATACACAGCATTTTAGGTGATAAAGTGTAATGAGAATGGTAAAGAGAGCAGGAAGTGAAAGGAGTGAAATACTAGCGTTTTTTTTTTTTTTTAATTTTTTTTTTGTTTGTTTGTTTTTCAACCTTTATTTATTTTTGGGACAGAGAGAGAGCATGAACGGGGCAGGGGCAGAGAGAGAGGGAGACACAGAATCGGAAACAGGCTCCAGGCTCTGAGCCATTAGCCCAGAGCCTGACGCGGGGCTCGAACTCACGGACCGCGAGATCGTGACCCGGCTGAAGTCGGACGCTTAACCGACTGCGCCACCCAGGCGCCCCTACTAGCTGTTTTAAATAGAGGAGTCAGAGAAAACTGCCTGGAGGCAAAGGACTGAGCAAGGTGGAAGAAAGTATTCTGGGCAGAAGGAAAAGCAAGTTGGATGCATGTTTGGTGTATTCAAGGAAAAGCAAAGAGGCCTGTGTGGGTAGAATGAAATGAATATGGAGAAAGTGTAGTAAGAGATAAAATCACAAAGTAAAAATGTGGAAGAGGAGGAGAGATGATCATATATGATGTTACACATTGCGTATTACCTCATAGACCATTATAAGGACTTTACATTTCATTCAGAGTGAGGGAAGCCACCAAGGCATTAGGAGTAGAAGGGTGATATAATTTAAATTACATCTTACTAAAATAAATTCAGTATCACTCTGGATGCTGCATTAAAGAGACTGTTGGGAACAAGGGCATAAGTAGGGAAACTAATTAAATTAGGGAGCTAATATATAATTACCAAAGCAAAAGATGATAGTGGCCTAAAATTAAGGTGTTATTGAGGAAGTAGTAAGGACTGGCCAGTCAGGTAGAGTCCATGACATTTGCTAACAACCTGTTAATTACTAACAGGTTTTTTGTGAGGTGTGAGAACAAGAAAGGAGTTAAAGACAGTTCTAAGGTTTTTGTGCTGTGTAATAAAAGAGATGGAGCTGCCATTAACTGAGATAGGGTAGACTGGAAAGTGAAGAGATTGTGGGAGAAGGGTGCCAATCAGGCCCCCATTTTTGGATATGAAAGTTTGGAGGTGCCTATGAAATAACCAAATGATGTTGCTCATCAGGCAGTTGATGGCTCTGGGGTTCAGGCAAAAGCATGCCCTGCAGATATAAATTTGGACATCCATCAGCATATACAGCTGATTATTGAGAGTGACTTGGAATGGAATACAGACAAAAGGAAACCCTGGGCACTTCAACGTTCACAAGTAGAGGAGACTAAAAGGAACCAGCCAGAGACACGAGGAAACTAGTGTCCAGAAAGCAAGTGAAGCAGTCATTTCAAGAACATAATCATAGGTGTCAGTGCTTGATGAGTCAGGTAAAATGAAGACTGAGAAATGACTTTTGGATGTAAAAATGTGGTATTCACTGGTGATCTTGACAAAAACTGTTGCAGTAGAGAAGTTAGGACACAATCCTGCCTACAGTAGATTGAAAGAATGAAAGATGAATTGCAAACAAGTACATACGACACTTCCCAAGAGTTATGCTGGGAAAGCAAGCATTCTAAGAATGTCACTGAAGTTCCTAAGCTAGCCAACAAAGGCAGATTTAACATGTCTAGTAGCAAATACATGTATTAATATATACTAACAATATAAAAAATGAATATGCTTAAAAAAACAAATGTGCTTATTTGAAAGGACTTTCGGTACATAAGAAAAAACAAGTTTAAATGCAAAAAATAAAATTGAAGCAATATAAATAGAAATTCTCAAAGAGGGGTGCCTGGGTGGCTCAGCTGGTTAAGCATCTGACTGTTGATTTTAGTTCAGGTCATGATCTCATGGTTGGTGGGATCAAGCCCCACGCCAGGCTCTGCACTGACAGCATGGAGCCTGCTTGGGATTCTCTCTCTATTCCCCTCTCTCTCTCTGCCTCTCCCTGCTGGTGCACATGTGCAACGCTTTCTCTTTCTCTCAAACATTAAAAAAAAAAAAGAATGTTAAAATAAACAGCACTTTTTTTAAAAGTTTATTTATTTATTTTGAGAGAGAGAGCGGGGGGGGGGGGGGGGAGAGAGAGAGAGAGAATCCCAAGGGCTAGAACTCACAAACCCCGAGATCATAACCAGAGCCAAAATCAGGAGTTGAAGGCTTAACCAACTAAGCCCAGGTGCCTCAATGGCACTATTTTTAAAATTATATTTACTCTCTACCTCAAAATGTTTAAATTTCCTTTTCATCTGGCTTGGTATATGGCAGTACTGTCTCACGTTTATGGTTGTTTTCATGGCCTACCATAATAAAACAAAATAGGAAGGAAGGGAGGGAGGGAGGGAGGGAGGGAGAAAAAGAGAAAGAGAAAGGAAGGAAGGAGGAAAGAAAGTTTGGCTGCTTTTGTGGATTAGGAAGATAAAGCCAGCCAGTGGTCTCCAAATCTTTGATTGGCACTATTAGTAAAGCTGTGAATATGCACCCCATAAATATTAAGCATATACACTCTAATTGACTATAAAATATTAGAAAACAAATACATGTAAGAGATTAACAATTTTAATTTTATTGTTAATTACAATAGCTCAATATTAGATAATGCCACAACAAAATATTTAGGGCAAGATTCAATGTTATCAATAGCAGAGAGAAAGTGACTACTCTGCCATTTTCTTGGGTGTTCAGTGATAACTTCATTTTCTTTGCTAGTCAATGCATGGCTTCTTTACGTGGATATTAAAGACACTTGTCCACTTTAAAGGTTATTTAGTTAAAATCAGAAAATATAAATTCATTCAATTCAAGGATATATAAATAGCAATATGCAGCATCGTGCTAAAAGCATGTAAAAAGAGAGAGAGAGTGAGCAGGCATATCATATGTAACACAAACAGAGCTGACATGGAATCAACGAAGGCACCAGTGGTAATCTGTATGTATAATCAATATTAGTCAGGCATTAATAACCTAGGACATGAACAGATTTCTATTAAAAATATTACCAGAAAATGCTAAACGCTTCCTCCTAAGACTATTTATCAACAGAGCTAATAGAATATTTAAGATACATTCTTAACTGGTTTATCGAGTCTGGAATATGCATATTTAATTTAAATAAATAATACTAGATAAATATGAATTACCATACTGTTGATAAAATGAGATATTCTCCTTTATCAATAGTATATCATTAGGATTTTTGTTGTTCTTATCAAAGGCTTTCATATTCTGCCTTCAATTTTTTAAGCTCTGATGAAATTATTTCATTTGATTCTAAAGTTTTATTTACATTTTCCCTTTAATCAGTTTCACCTGCCATAAAAAAAAAAAAAAAAAAAATCACCTGAACAGAATTATAGGATAATCCTACAAGATCTCATATATTATTTTAATTAGATTTTCACATTCATAATTATTCAGATTCCTAAGGATATGTGAGAGCTACCAAGTCTCTTTTTCCAATTTTTCTTTCAAGGAGCTAGTTCTAAACTCCAGACATTGATTCCTAGAAATATAACTGTGCTAGTCTAATCAAAAGAAATTAACACTTTAGGGGAAAGCTTTAAAACCAAACTTTATTCCTTTACCTATTTTAAACAAAATATATGTACATATATTATCTGTGCTTTAACATGAAGCAATCTCTTTCCCACAAATCCTATCTCTCTAAACCTAGATTATTCTTCTATGACTGCTCCCTTCCCCCTACTTAAAATTAATCTTTCATCTCTACTAATCTTTTTCAAATCCTCCCCTTCTCTTTTTTATAGCAGTTTTCAGAATCATCTTCAAAGCTTTTCTACCCAAGTAGAGATTATACAATAGGATTATTCATCCTAGTAAATATAGACAATAGAAGCTTTTATCAGATACACACACACACAAATGTAAACATAATTAGAAATAACTGATTTTCTAATATGCCTTATAGAAGACTTCACTTTATAACCATACCACAAATATATACTGTAAACAGTAAAATATTAAGTCTCTGTTAAAGGGAGCAGCGTTCTATCAAATAACACTTAAGATTTACTCCTTGTTCAGACACTACTGTAAGCACTTAATATATATTCCTCTACTTAATAGATAAGAAAACAAACATTAGTAGTTTCAAGTAGTTAGAAGTCACATAATCAAAAACGGATAGAGTCAGAACACAAGGAAAAAAAATTATGCAAAACATACTCCAACTATTGCTAAAAATCGGTTCTCTACCGGGGTTAGTTCCCAGGAAAAGTAGCTTAAGTAAGTTAGCTTCCCTACATATGAATATATGTCTTTAACTGTAGTTTGATCAAATGAAATTAATGTGACTTTTAAAATCTGGGGAGGATAAAGAAAATGTTGTATATACCTACAATGGAATATTGTACAGCCTTACAAAAAAAAAAAAAAAAAAGAAAAGGAAATCCTGTCACATGCTACAACATGGATAAACTTGAAAACATTATATGCTAAGTGAAATAAGCCATTCACAGAAGAACAAATGCTGTATGATTCGACTAATATGAAGTATCTAAAGTAGTCAAAATCACAGAAACAAAGTAGAAAGGTGGTTGCTAAGCACTAGGGAGAGGGAAGATGGGAAATGGATACAGTTTCAGTTTTACAAGAGGAAGAGCTCTAGAGATCTGTCCCATGAAGGCTGAGTGTTAACTATAGAACTAGACACTTAAACATGGTTAAGATGGTACATTTACAGCAAAGGAAACAACCAACAAAACTAAAAGGCAACCAACGGAATGGGAAAAGATATTTGCAAATGACATATCGGACAAAGGGCTAGTATCCAAAATCTATAAAGAGCTCACCAAACTCCACACCCGAAAAACAAATAACCCAGTGAAGAAATGGGCAGAAAACATGAATAGACACTTCTCTAAAGAAGACATCCGGATGGCCAACAGGCACATGAAAAGATGTTCAGCGTCGCTCCTTATCAGGGAAATACAAATCAAAACCACACTCAGGTATCACCTCACGCCAGTCAGAGTGGCCAAAATGAACAAATCAGGAGACTATAGATGCTGGAGAGGATGTGGAGAAACGGGAACCCTCTTGCACTGTTGGTGGGAATGCAAATTGGTGCAGCCGCTCTGGAAAGCAGTGTGGAGGTTCCTCAGAAAATTAAAAATAGACCTACCCTATGACCCAGCAATAGCACTGCTAGGAATTTATCCAAGGGATACAGGAGTACTGATGCATAGGGGCACTTGTACCCCAATGTTCATAGCAGCACTCTCAACAATAGCCAAATTATGGAAAGAGCCTAAATGTCCATCAACTGATGAATGGATAAAGAAATTGTGGTTTATATACACAATGGAATACTACGTGGCAATGAGAAAAAATGAAATATGGCCTTTTGTAGCAACATGGATGGAACTGGAGAGTGTGATGCTAAGTGAAATAAGCCATACAGAGAAAGACAGATACCATATGGTTTCACTCTTATGTGGATCCTGAGAAACTTAACAGAAACCCATGGGGGAGGGGAAGGAAAAAAAAAAAAAAGTTAGAGTGGGAGAGAGCCAAAGCATAAGAGACTGTTAAAAACTGAGAACAAACTGAGGGTTGATGGGGGGTGGGAGGGAGGGGAGGGTGGGTGATGGGTATTGAGGAGGGCACCTTTTGGGATGAGCACTGGTTGTTGTATGGAAACCAATTTGACAATAAATTTCATATAAAAAAAAAACACATTAAAAAAAAAAAAAGACGGTACATTTAATGTGATGTGCTTTTTACAATAAAAAAAAAATCTGGAAAAATCTTCCCTGTTGCTTCCCACCATAGAGGACTTCATTTGAGGAATCTCACAGATAAAATCTTCAATGTCACAGATAACAAGTTCAGAATAACTGTAAAGGATACACATCAGTATAAGACAGTACTGCAGACAGTATAAGGCTCCTCCCTTCCCCCATAAGTTTTACAGACTAGTTTTCCTCTCTCCCTCAGATAAGAAGAGACTACTTTAAAGTTACTCTAAAGTTTAAAAAAAAAAAAAAAGATAAAAGTTGTTCTCTACCACATCCCCAGGTTAAAATACCAAAAAGGATGACAGTTTCCAATAATCCTTGACTGCTAAGGAACAGCAAGAAAGTGGTCTGTTACAAGTGGTTATCACAACTCTCTCTATTCATACCCTAATAGTACCAAACATTCATTCATTCATTCTAAGAGTAGATTCAGTTTTCAGAGACAACTGAAGATGAACTGAAGTGACATATTATGAATATATTAAATACTTAAACTGGGAGATAAAACACTGCTCTTTATTCAAAACTGTGACCATAACATAAGCTGGATCTTATAGAAGTTAATTAACATTCTTACCACCTAATTTCTAAATATTCTATCCCTGGAAACAACTTCCTAGTCTAAGTATATGATGACAAAATTACACTTAAAAAAACTCTTTTTCCTTAGTAAAAAAGCAAGGGTGGAAATCTACAAAAACAGCAATCAAAAAGTTATGTATGATTCTTTAACCTCACCTCACACAATCCTATTCTCAGTTTTCATGCCAGCTACCCAATAAACTTCTTCCATGTTCAGATATATACATGTTTCATTACTCATCAAGAATGCAAGCAAAAAAAAAAAAACAAAAAACAAAAAACACCTCTACACTGATTTCATTACTAAGTCATTCTCATTTCATGTTGCAAGAACTCTCTTCTAAAATACATGGTTTGCAATCCTCTCTTAAAATATCTCTTTACCAATACTGAGTTGCATGTTAACTAAAATTTTTAAAAATATATTTCTTTAAAAAATAGTCATTACAGATTTCAGTTATGCTTTTTAGATACTACATATCATAACTTCTTGAAATACAATGGCAATGGAATACAGCATATAAGGTAGGCTCTTTTCATTAAGTTTTAATTATAAAAACTTAAACACTGGAGAAGAGTATTATCTACTACTTCAATGTTTATTTGTATACCACTTTATTTTTGTTAATGTTTATTTATTTTTGAGAGAGAGAGCACACACACACAAGAGAGGGAGGGACATGGGAGGTGGGGGTGGGGGACACAGGATCCAAAGCAGGCTCTGCACTGACAGCAGAAAGCCCGTTTGCAGGGCTTGAACTCATGAATCATGAGATCACAATCTGAGCCGAGGTTGGGCACTCAACCAACTGAGGCTCCTGGGTGCCCTTCGAATCACTTTAAAAATACACTGAAAACTTCTAAAATTCAAAACCTTCAAGGCATGAGTTGTTTAGGATGGTAGTTTACAAGATAACCACAGGGTACCATATTTTGAATGGAAATCTCTCCAGAAATAATTACACACTTACCTACTTTCTTTAGCAGAACCTGAAAACATTATTTAATCTTTAATGACTGCAATTCATTATTAAAATAATTTGGTACTGGACAAGCCCTAGAACACTGCACTAAGTCCAGAATTCCATTTTTTTATTTCATATATCTACTTTTTTTTTTTTTTTTGCCTTCTTCCTAACTCTAGTGATATCAACCCTGCCTCCCAAGCTACACACCCATTATCCTTTCTAATGTGTATCTTCTAACCCAACTTGAAACTGGAAATCAGCCAGGTTTGTTAAAAATTGTATCTGAATACTGGAAAAATTAGGCCTAAAAAATCTGAGGCTTCTCCTAAGGCTTCTCCTGAGGCTTCTCCTAAGAAACTCCAAAAACTATGCCACAGTGGCTATACCTGCTGCAGCTTAAGGGCTTTCAAACTGTCTTTAAAGGACACTATAAACTGTAAATCTGTCAGTAGAGAAAATGAATACGTAGGGTCCCAGGTCCTCATGTAAATCAGAGCAATTCCGTGAGGTCAGTTTTACATAGTGAGGTTCTGATAGCCATATTGCTACCACTATATGGCTAGAAAAAATAATAGTTTGGGGTTTTTTCCCCTGCCTCATTTAAAAAAAAACTTCTCCATTTAAACAAAAGATTCCTTTTCCTCAATGTCTCAGAAATGCCTATTTTTCCCCCTAAGGATTATTCAACAACACTTTCTGTGGATTTTCAACAATCTTAACTTGGGTTGCTATCATCAGGAATAGGAAACCACACCACCTATGTACAACTTTGAACAATTATGTTTAGTTGCATGTTAAAAGTTTCATTGTTTTTCTATCTTTTCCTTTGTCTTCTACCTAACATCACCTCTTTGCCATACCACCTACATAAGAGGGGCACCTTGTCATTCTTGGGCTTGGCTATCACAAGGAAAATAAACCGAAAAGCCGCACCTCAGCAGTTTTAGAATTTATCCATTTTCCTTTGCCCTTAGATTCCAATGTCTTCAATCCAAACATTTAATGAGCACCTACTGTCACTAAAATTATAATCTAACCCATCAATCAGGACTAGTAAGGTTGTGCTACAGTAATAAACAATCCCAAATCTCAATGGCTTGACACAACAAAATTATTTATTTCTCACTAATTTTACATATCCAATTCAGATTTGCAGGGGGGATCGGCTGGCTCATCAGTCCCTCATGAACCTAAATGCTACCTGACACACACTTCCAAGACTGCCTTGATGAACAAGGTAAAAAGGAATGTGGTAAACCACATCCTGCTTTTAAATTTCAATTCAGTTTATTGGCCATAATTCACATGGCCACACCTGACTTCAAAAATGACAGGAAATATCAAGAGAACAGAATTGGACTATTTATGAAGAATCCTGACTCCCAAGTCCCCTTTGTGGTCAAACATTTAATTTATTCTCCTTCCGACAAGAGGAATACACCTGTCCCCTACCTGTAGAACACAACCTGAAAATTCCATCTAGTAATAGCATTAAGCTCAAAGACCAGGATCTGTTGATGGTATGGAAATAATCTATCAGATCCAGATGTGGCCCCTCTTCACAGAAACCTATTTACTAAAACAAGTTATCTACCTCTCCCTACACATAAAAAATACACAATGATATATGTAAATATAAGTATAACCATAAAAATGAGTTAAGAATGAGGTTAAGTATAACCATAGAAAACCACTCTCACTCAAAAGAAAGGGAACAGGAGACACAACAGTCAGTGGTTCATAGTAATTCATAAACCTCGCTGAACAGACGGGGTGGGGGCAGGGTATACTCTGATCACTAGGAGGAGTTTCTCAGCAGTGTTCTCTATGCCTCTTAGCTCTACCCTCCAGGACGTTTTTCCTTGTCTATTATCCTGCTTACCACAAATGAAGTGGACACAGAATGTGCCTCCCCAGCTAAGCAGAATTCTCAGCCTGCTGGTACAAGGTTAAGGGGCAGGGACTAAGAACATTAAATCTCAATCAGTTACAATTTTTTCACACTTTTTTCATGCTTGTGGTTTCTTCAGCTATACAACTCCCTGAAAAACTTAGAAGGCTTTCTTATATGTTTGATTCTAGCCATTTCCAAGTGCCAGTATCTAGACCACAGATTTTTTTTCTAGATATAGCTTAGACTGACCAGATTTGCTGGCTTTCTTGTCACATGAAACTGTGTCTCTCTACTTAATTGTGAGTACTTAGGGCTTACCTTTACCTGCCTTTAGTAGGGAAGCCATACTTTCAGCTCTTTTCCCTAACCAAAATGAATTAGTAGGCCGTTACTCTGAGTCACCTTAATGCATTCAGATATTTTAACAATGGATGATAGTCATCACCTTGTTTGGATCCTTTCCATAAGACTTTTAATTATTTTCTCAAAAGGCTTCTCAGTTTCATCTCTTACTGACTGAATGTGAGAACCAGTTGCTTCTTCCAATCCTACAAATCCCCAAATAGCTTCTCATTCCTTCATGCAAACCAGCCAATCATTTTCTAGCTCATTTCCTTCTTATATCTTGTCAAATGGAGCCAACAGCAGTTAAAATACAATTTGTTTTCCAGCTTCATCCCCTAAAGCTACAAATGCATTAGGTATATTACTTGTCCTCAAGTTATTGCAAACGACTCTGCACAGCATCTTCCCAGCCTCTAATATCAGTTTCCTTGCTGCCTGATCCTTGAACCACATCTGAAGATTTTTTATTAGAGCACCCTACAGTATTAATTTTGATTTTAGTCAGAGTAAGCTACACAACACAGGTGCTGCCCAACAGAAACATAATGCAAGTCACTTACGTAATTCTAAATTTTCTAGATGCCACATAAAAAAACTTAAAAACAGTGAATTTTAGTAATATGTCATTTAACCCAATATATTCAAAATAATTACACTTCAACCCATAAACAGTACAGAAATTGACCTATTTTACATTCTTATTTTCTTGCATACTAAAATGTTCAAAATCCAGTTTGTATCTTCCATTTAATCATATCTGAGTTCAATCCAGCCACAATTTAAGTGCTTCACTGCATCAGACAGCTAGTGCCTACCGTACTGAACCATGCAGGGCAAAATTAGGTTGCAGGAGCAATAGCAAGCAAGCCCTGAAACCTCAGTGGTTTATCTTTTTATTATGTCCATCATAGGTCAGCTGAGGGTGTACTGCATGCTTTCCACACTTAGGGGTCAAGGCTAGCAGAGTAGTCACTATGGTCTGTTTCATTGGCCAAAGTAAGCTATAGGGCTACACCCAATTTGGGTGTGCCCAGAAAGAAAACCAGAAACAATCGGTAGATAGCACTAATGACTACCATCTCCATTTTTTAAATCACATTTTAAAACTTTCAAATTACATCTTCAAGGAATTGGAATTCAACATTTTTCTTTTTTCCCAATATACACCCACTTCAAAATGCAAAACGATAAAATGGTAAACTACTTCTACTACTAGCCAGTTAAAACAGGAACTCTAGAATACGTATAGTTTCTTCACTATGGAACATAATTTTTTCTTCAAAAAGGATTCTGAAGATTTGGTAAAAGCAATTGAAAAGATGCGACTAGAACTCAAAATACTCCTTTTACTTCAATTGTGGCAAACAAGTACTTTAAATCTTCTTTAACTTCTCGTGCCAACCCTAAGTGATTACTGCTGCTGAAACAAGTCCAGGCTGAAGAAAAATGGTAGGGGAAATGCCACATTCCTCAAAAGTAGGGTGAAAGAAAAATAAAGAGAGAAATAATGTTACTCAAAATTAAGGATATTTTTCAAAAAGATTTCCTGATGGTCCTTATCAGTTAACTTTCTGCCATTTAACACTATAACATAAAAACCAACTGCCTACTTATTTATCCAAATTATAAGGTAATACTTCAAAGCCTGATGTTTTATTTTCACAGGTTTAAGGTGAAACCCCCTTCCTCTTATAAATAAATGCTTATATTCTATTCCACCTTCATTTAAGCATTCAAAGAAAGAATTTTAGCATATTAGAGGACCCAAGATAATAGCTGGATTTGATGAAATGCTGGGAATTAAAGAGTATCCTAGTGAGTTACATGTAGTGGGCAATAAAAAAGTTATCACAAGAAAGGGCTTAGGTAAATAAGAAAGCAAATTTTCCTTAGGAAATAAATGCACTGGTATATATGTGGACTGGTTTCATATAGCATTTAATTCCTCCTTACAGAATCTTTTCAAGTCTGGTGTTCTAACTTATTAAAAGACTAGGATAAAATAAGCTCTTTCAGATAAAGCAGAGGTGATAACAGAACCAATAAGCAATCCATGGAGATGCATTTCGGAGAAAAAACAATCCGACAAGTCAAATCTCAACCAACAAAACATCCAAAACCAAATCTATGGAGTCCAAACTAAATTTTCTGATGCCAGACATTAGAACAAATGCCTGTCCTTCTGCTACCCAAAGAAATTATTACCCACTAAAACTTTATAATCCTACAAGATTATCCTAGAAATGAGAGAATATATAGCTTTTTCTGTATGTTTTGTTGATGCTACCAAGGCAGCTAACTGTAGTCTCCATCCCTAAAAATCTCCTGAAAATCTTTCTAAGTCTCTTGTCCAGTTTACCTACTCTCATGACTTCATGTCCATCACCTCTACAGAATTTCAGTCCTCTATGTCTACTACCAACAGTCATTTCAACCTAGAACTACAAATTCAATCCATTAAAACTGCTTTCCCTTTGCTTCCCCTTTGCTTCCCCTAGATCAGTTTCCCTTCCCAACTGTCAATGATTATAACATTTTAAAAAAAATTTTTTTTAACATTTATTTATTTTTGAGACAGAGAGAGACAGAGCATGAACGGGGGAGGGGCAGAGAGAGAGGGGGATTATGACCTTTTTTAAAACAAAAGACTAATCTTTTATTCCCAACAGCTAATCACCCAAATCGTGTGGATTTGTCTTTTGAAATGTCTAACATTCTTACTTCCTTACTTTATTCCTGCATAACTGAAATAGCTTCCTACCTTCTTTAGTGCTAATTTCTTCCCATTCCAATCTATTCTTGAAGTACGCCTTCCAAGAACTGATCAATTCATGTTATTCATCTATTCAAAAACCTTCAACCTTTTAACCTTCAGTTAAAAATATTAAAATCCTCACCAGTAGTACAGTCAGTGCTCCCCAGTCTTACCCAAACGTGTCCTATCAGCCACCAGTTCCCAAACAACATCCCAGCCTTCTCTTCAGCTATTACAGTATTTCCCGAAGTGTTCCTTATAATTAACCCAACAAAATACGAATCTTTAGAGATACATAATCTAAAAAAGAAAAAGGATGCTACTTCATTTCCTTAAACAGTCAAGAGGTTTATTTTCCACAGGATTTCTCAGAAACTTTACATGTTAAAGAGAATTATCATAACTTGTTTAATAATATCTAATAACATCTCACAAACCATTTTTTTGGGAAATGCTAGGCTGTCTCCTGGATAGGCTGCCTCTATGCTCTTAATGCTTTTTGCCTTGTTGGTATATATCTTCCTTTCATTTCTCTACCTATACAAATTTAGATTCCTCTACAGAAGTTCTGGAAGTTCTCTGTTCTCTGTAAGTCTTCCCAGACAACTGGAGACCTCTTTGAACTTCTACACAATTATCTGTAACATACAATTATAACATCACATTGACTTATACTGTCAATTGTACATAGGTTTATATAGTTGATTACTGTTCCATGTGTCTGATTTAAATACCCCCAACAAATCTGTAAGCTTCTTGGAAATATGAAAATATGCATCCTTCTCTTAACCACATAATATCAAAATTAAGGGCTATCTGACTTACTCGACAAAAGACAGTTGCACTCTAAGAAACCTGTTCAACTCCTCTCTTCTCTCAACTCTTGGGCCTTAGTTACTATCCCTTTGCCAGAATTTAAACAGCAAAAGCATTTATAAAAAATCTATCTAGTTTTTCCCTTTCATGTGTAAGAAAAATCAAGAATATTTCATTGTAGTTTAGTATAACTGGATAGTGTCTAAAATTTATCACTTATCTTCACATTAAAGGTGATAAAGCAGGGAAACAGTCTCAACAGTCAAAATCCATCTTCCAGGTTTTCATAGAACCATACAACCTCTTGACACTTGTGACACAACCATGTCCAAGCTGTTATTATGAACAAGGCTCACTAACCAAAACAACACAGGGGATTTTAGACACCAAAATTAAAGTCCAATCTTATAAATTTCTTTTTTAAAACCTCAGCAATCCATAATGTCCCCTAATAAAAAACAGGAGAGAACAAGACCTACATTTCCAGAAGCTTTTTGGTATAGAAACTTCAAATATATACAAAATTAGAACAATACAATAAACCCCCAATGTACCCATCATGCAGCTTCAACAATCAACTCTGGGACAATTCTGTTTATCCATACCCACATGGTCTCCATGTTATTTTGAAACAAATCCCAGATATAACATTTCACCCACAAACTGTTCAGTATGCATTGCTCAAAGATAAAGAAATTACATGGGGCGCCTGGGTGGCGCAGTCGGTTAAGCGTCCGACTTCAGCCAGGTCACGATCTCGCGGTCCATGGGTTCGAGCCCCGCGTCGGGCTCTGGGCTGATGGCTCAGAGCCTGGAGCCTGTTTCCGATTCTGTGTCTCCCTCTCTCTCTGCCCCTCCCCCGTTCATGCTCTGTCTCTCTCTGTCCCAAAAATAAATAAACGTTGAAAAAAAAAAAAAAAAAAAAAAGATAAAGAAATTACATTTTTAAAATCTCTCATCACATTATTCTTAGAATATACAAAACTTAACAGAGTTAAAAAAAGAAAAAAAGACTTCAGGTGAAGTCATTTAATTCTTCTAAATTCCCTCACATTCAGGCAAGACTAAATCTAAAATTCCTTTTGCTTCTATTGGCTTTTTTCTCCACAGGTTTATAGGTTGGTTTCTGAAACAGAATTCTAAACTTAAAGAGTCTGTTAAAAGCTACAAATTTCGCACAATTACATAACTCAAAGTGGTATGAAAAAACAGGTACCACGCATCCCATACATCGGAACAAAGTTAACTGTTTCAGAAGCAAGCAGGTAAAATTTGCCTTATATGTTACCAGACAAATCTATGTTTGTTCTGTATCCATTACTGATATTTGTTCATTTATTCATTCTCAAAAAAAAAAAAAAGAGGGGCGCCTGGGTGGCTCAGTGGGCTAAGCCTCTGACTTCAGCTCAGGTCATGATCTCACAGTCCATGAGTTCGAGCTCTGCGTCGGGCGCTGTGCTGACAGCTCAGAGCCTGGAGCCTACTTCAGATTCTGCCCCTCTCTGCCCCTCCCCTGCTCATGCTGTCTCAAAAATAAAAACATTTTTAAGAAATTTTTTAAGAAAAGAAAGAAAAAGAAAAAAGCAGACATAAAAATGAGTGAGAAATGACTACTGAATTCCAAAAGGAGACAAACGTAACTATAATACAGAACAAGGGAAATAGATGCTATTAAACAAGCAGTAACTTAAAGGAGGCAGGAGGCTCTAACAGCTATGGGACAAGGTAGCATCTAAGCTAAGACTTTAAAGATGTCAATCGGAAGGTTACTCCTCTCTGCTCCCAAAGTACTATCAGTTCAATGTTAGTACATCATTTGCCACTTTATATTACAATCTTCTACATGTCTGCTAACCCAATGGTTCCCAAAGGGAAGAAGAGGAGTCCTGCCCTCCCAAGGAATTTGACAATGTCTGAAGCCATTTTTTATTGTCATGACTGTAAGGTAGGGAGTGCTACTGGCATCTAGTGGGTAGAAGTGAAGGATGCTGCTAAACATCCTAAAATACACAGGACATCCCCCACAACAAACAATCAGCAGACCCAAAATATCAATGATGTGGCTATTGGGAGACGCTGGTTTAACTTGTTAGACTGTGAAAACTTTAGTGCATCTTTGTATCTCCAGCATCTGGCAAAGCAGGAATTCTGTAATTATCAGCAGACTCAACAGACCTCAATTTAAAGGTAATGGAATACAATTTTATGTATCAATTATACCTTAATACAGTTGAAAGAAAATAAACGCAAAAGAAAAGCCAGTGAAGATTTCAAGGAAACCAACAGCATGGCCTGTCTTTAGGGAAGAGAACTTATGCAAAGAATATATTGGTACAACTTCCAGTATCCCCCCAAATTGTAAATGCATACATTGTAGGGGGTGCCTGGGTAGCTCAGGTGGTTAAGTATTGATTCTTGATTTTGGCTCAGGTCTTGATTTCAAGGTCTTAAGATGGAGCCCCACCACAGGCTCCGCGCTGGACATGGAGTCTGGTTAAGACTCTCTCTCTCTCCCTCTGTGCCCCTGCCCCGCTCATGCACACTCTCTCAAAAAAAAAAAAAAAAAAAAAAAAAAAAAATTTAAATACATGCACTGTAATCTCTAATCCAGGAATTTTGCTCCTAGATATTTATCTTTCAGATATGTTTACTTTCTCTAAGGGAAAAAAGAGTACCTGTATATAAGGATATTCACCACAGTATTAGCTGAAATATGACTGAAAATAAATACCCATCAATAAGAATCTTATTAAATAAATGACAAGATATTCATTCAATACAACACTGTTGTTGCCATTGCTAAGAATGAGAGAGCTTTACACTTAAGATCCAACAAAAAAATTTTTAATGCAGAAGAATGAGGGTGTGTAGCATGATACAATTCTAAGAAAGGCATAGAACATATAGGTAAGGTATGTTAATGTCTGTACATGTATCCTTCCACTAGAAACATTTCATGCATTAAAAATATCCATACTTCATGTATCATACATTATATAATATATACATTATATACTATATCATACATAATGTATCATATGTTAAAAATACTATACTAGTGTCATCTATACTTCATTAATAAACTTTAAAAAAAAACCTGGTGGTGATGGCTATCTCTAGGATAGGGAACTGGGTGGTTAAGATAAGGAGGGAAGAAAACTAACTTTTAATAATTATCCTTTTATACTTTCTGAATTTGTGCCTTGTGCAGGTATCGTTTATTCAAGAACTAAATACATTTTTTAAAAGAATTTTAAATGCACTGGGGGAAGACTGAGGCATGGAAAAAGATTAAATGTTATAAACAAGAGCCTAGCTATAACAGTAAAAGCCAGACTACCGATATGAGAATGGAGAACAGATTACAAAAATATGGCAGAGATGAAACCAAAAGGACTTAGAACTTTCTACAAGGAAACAGAGAAGAATTAATCATGCACCAGCATCCAAACTGCTGGAGAAAAAAAAACAATTGTGCTAATTACTTAAGTAGGCACCCAGTCACCCCTGCAATTCTACATTTCATCAGTAATTTTGCTGTCCAATTCTCTCAGATGACCATTTTATATCTTCTTCCTTCTTAAATTTCTATCACCTGACCTCCTCACCCATCTCAGCTTGTGTCTTATTACAAAGGGAAATTAGAAGCAGAATGACAAGAATTACCTTATCTTCCCACCACATATCTGCATCTGTAAGGCTCTATCTTATGTCCTTCCTGTCAAAACATGTGATTATCCCTACTTTTATCAGCGGCCAACCCCTACACCTGTGTCCTGTATTGCATCTTGCTTGCCCTCTTAAAAATTTTCCTCTATTATACCTTCTTTCTGCATCAATTTCTCACTCTTCATTGACACAGGCACATGAAAAACCCTACCTCGACCTCAAGTCCATCTCCAGCTACCACCAATTTCAAAATTCCTCTTAACAACAACAAACACCTTAAAATATTAGTCTGTAATTACTACTGCTACTTCCTCTTCCCTTAAATCTCCTTTTATGTCATTCTATTCAGCCCTCCTCAGCACTTGTCACCAACAACCAGAATCCCATTTCTCTATCATCTTACATACCTTCCACAATATCTGAAAAGAACACTCTCCCCCATTCTTAAGCAGTTTATTCACTCGACTTCTTGGATATTACTCTCTTCTTGGAAGTTACTATTGCCTTTGCTGGCATCTCCTCTAATTCTCACCCCCTGAATGCTGAAATGCATAGGATCCAGTTCCAAGGATTTCCCTCAATTTTGGCTGTTTTAAGTTTCAGTTACTGAATTTCTATTCGGTTCTTTTACAAATTTACTATGTCATTTTGTTATAGTCTCTAACTCTGGTTAAAAAGTGCTTAAGCTTGGGGGTGCCTGGGTGGCTTAGTCAGCGATCTTGTAGTTTGTGAGTTCAAGCCCCACGTCAGGCTCTGTGCTGACAGCACAGAACCTGGAGCCTGCTTCTGGTTCTGTGTCTCCCTCTTTCTCTTCCTCTCCCCTGCTTGCAATCTCTCAAAAATAAACACACATTAAAAAATTAAAAAAAAAAAAAAAATCCTTAACTTTAAAAAAAAGTGCTCAAGTTTGGCTTTTATCTCCTAGACCATAGTAAACAGCTTGTGTTAGTCTATGTTTGATAATGGTAGTATCTAGAGTTCAAATAAGTCTTATTTCTGTTGTCTGACAGGTCTCACTTATGCTGTCTCATCTTCTCATATGCCTGGTTACCTTTGATTCTGTGCTAGACATAACATTTAAAAAATCTAGAAAAATAATTTGAGGCTCCGAATTATACTACTTTCCAAACTCTTCTTTACCTATATTCTCTACTAAGTTATTAATTTTCAAAACACGTGCACTTGAAAATCACTTGGGAACTTATTTAAAATAGATCTTTCCTGGGGCGCCTGGGTGGCTCAGTCGGTTGAGCGTCCAACTCTTGATTTGAGCTCAGGTCATGGTTTCACAGTTTTTGAGTCTGAGCCCAGTGTTGGGCTCTGCGCAGAACCTGTTTGGGATTCTCTGTCTCCCTCTCTCTCTGTCCCTCCCCTGCTCACATGCTTTCTCTCTCTCTCAAGATAAATAAATTTTAAAACAAAACAAAATAAAACAGATCTTTCCTAAGCCTCATGCATGGCAATTAAATTAGAATTGGGAAGAAGTAAACACAAGTTGTTGGCATTTTTAAAAAGTTCCCTGTGAGAGCCTACCATGCAGCCAAATATTGAAAAGCAATGATCCAAAAGATTTCATCTGGTCACATCTATCTACATTAATGACCCCCAAAGTCTTATCTCTAGCCCATCCACTGTTTATTGAACCATCCACTTGGGATATCTAAATAAGCATTTCCTATTTAACAACGCCAAAACAGAAGTCCTCCACCTTTTACTCCACCATTTACTCCACCTTTCCCCACTTTCCTTATTACTAGCCTAGCCAAATTCAGTATCCTCTTTTGCCTATATTATGGCACTAGCTTTGTGCTTAAACTAGCCATTGCAATTCCCACCCCACCCCCGATCCCCATCTGCCACAGAGACCTGCCAGAGTGATCTTTTTAAAACATAAATAAAATGAGGTCATTTCCATACTCAAAACCCTCCAATGTTTTCCTATTAAAAAATAAATAAATAAAAATCCAAATACCTTACCATGGCCTATATCCTCTGGCCCCTGCCTTCTTCTAATCTCATCTTCCAACACCTCTCATTCACTAAGCTCCAACCCCCTCAGTTCATTCTCCCATCCAGGAACATTCACTCCTCTAGATCTCAGTATGATAGGCTCCTTTCTTAATGTTCAGACCTGTACTTCAATTCTATTTCCTTATAAGGAGGTTATTTCCTAAATATCCTACCTAAAATAACCACCAATCTCCATGGGGTTTTTTCATGTTCCCTACTATTCCATAACCCTATGTTATTTTCTTCATAACACTAATTATCTAAAATTATTGTTTACTTTTTTTTTTCATCCACTACTACACAAAATTCATGAGAGTGAGGACTTTGTCTCTTTACTATAGCAAGGAACTTAAAAAAAACATTACCTGGAATACTTTAGCATACCCTCAAACATTTGATGACTGAATGAATGATGATAGATTACTCTCATCTAGGTTGCTGGGAGGATGATGTTACTATTCATCAGAGGAGAATTTATGAGATTTATGAAAAGCACCACATGTCAAGTACGCTCATAAAATAAAATCGGATACAAAAACTATCCCAAGAGGGGCGCCTGGGTGGCTCAGTTGGTTAAGCGGCCGACTTCGGCTCAGGTCATGATCCCGCGGTCCGTGAGTTCGAGCCCCGCGTCGGGCTCTGTGCTGACAGCTCAGAGCCTGGAGCCTGTTTCAGATTCTGTGTTTCCCTCTCTCTGACCCTCCCCTGTTCATGCTCTGTCTCTCCCTGTCTCAAAAATAAAGAAAACGTTAAAAAAAAAAATTAAAAAAAAAAACAAAAACTATCCTAAGAACCACTAAAATGACCAAGTATTTTAGAGACTGGCTTTAATAAAGTAATTCTCTTAGATTAAAATAGGGCACTATAGATCAGTGTTATCAATGAAAGCATACTAATGAAAATCACACATTAGGTGATTTCCATTTTGCTGGGTCTAAGAATTCTAACTTGCATTATTACTAGTGGCTACATTATGGAAAAAATTTGGCTAATAACAAATTGAATATACTACTTAAAAAAATGAGAAAAATAACTTAAAAACAGATCCAGAGATCATTTGTTAAAGATGCATCTAATGAGTTGAATTAGTTGACCTCTCTAAGATTCCAAGATTTAAACTGCATAGCTACATCAGAACAATACTGCTATTATATTTACCAATATTAGATAGATACTTGAGACTTCTGTATCATCCTCAAAGAATTATTCATGGATGCGTGAGCACTCTATTTCCATAGACTCTAAAAAAAACAAGTGTTACCAAAAACATACATTAAAAATGATTTTACTTTGGAAGGTATATAATGTACTCCAGGTAAGAATTATGAATTGAAATTTCCAATGTCTTGCAGAAACTCGAATTATACTGGATGATTTGTAAATCAATAGAAATTAAAATCAAAAACTATGCTCCAAAGTTTCTAAATTATTTTGCTCAAAAAAGTGTCCAGTAAAAACTTTCATATACCCAAAATTCACCATGACCAAACTTAAAAGCAAATGGAGAAAAAATTTATGGTATGTAACAAAAGAGTAATGGCCTTAACATATAAAGATGTCTTAAAGGAAAAAAAAACAAGATATCTTACAAATCAGTGGGGTAGAAACATGCCAAAAAAAAAAATGGAAGGCAATTTACCAAACACAATTTGCCCATAAAGAGGCAAATACATTCCAGTTCCCTAATAATAAATGAATGTGTTAGATTCTACTTATGCCCTCCAAAGCTTTGCCCATTTGATAAAATGATTATCCCAGTATGAATGAAGTATGCAAAAGTATAATGCCGGTGCAAGAGCATTTTTGCAATATATAGAAAAGCCTTAAATAATTAACATTCTTTAACCCAACAATTCCACTTTTAGTACTTCTGCACGAGTAATCAGAAATGTGAGCAAAGATTTCTATATAATAGGAAAAAATGAGGAATAACCTAAACATCTGACAATAGAAGATTAGTTAAATCATGGAACATCCATACAAACATACTTATCTACAAATAATCATGTAGAAAACTGTGGGAAAATGCACATAATACATTGTTTGAAAAAGTTACAAAGCTGTTGTGTACATGACCTCAATTTTATCAAGACACTTAATAGTATATGATATGCACAGAAAAACAGACTGGAATATTATACAGCAGATTACTAGCAAATAATTTACCAACTTTACTGGCTGTGTGATTACTATTTTTTTTCTGTTTCCTTTTCAGAGCTGTCCTGAATTTCTGAATCTAGGACTCTTGTTACGTTTCTTCTTTCTGATTTTCTGCTGGACAGATAATTTTCTAATGGATTGATAATTTTCTATCTCCTGGTCTTCTGATTTTCTGCTGGACAGATAATTTTCTAATGGATTGATAATTTTCTATCTCCTGGTCTAATTTAGAAGTTAAAAATTACATTTTTATTCTCGTGACTTATATAAAAATTATAAATTTCTACAAAAAGACTAAATCTATTCTCCATAAAGATCATCCTCCTAAAAATGACAAGAACCTTTACCCACACCTAGATTCCTTTATTTTCATACTTAGCATTCCATTTCTTTTTCAACAATATAAACATTAACTACCAAAAATGAACGCTACATATTAAAACATAATTGATAAAATGAGTTCATAATGATATCCCCCAAAAATAAAGAGAATCTTTGATAGGACTAGGACACCAATTCATCCAATTCATTCAAAAACAGATAAATTTTTTAAAAATGAATTTAATAGCTTATCTTGCCTTTTTTTTTTTTTTTTTTTTTGAGCAGCAGGCAAAAGTTTATTGGGAATTATAAGATTGGAGAATAAGAACAGTAGGAAAACTCTCTTTACAGAGAGGGGATATTCGAAAGCTAATGCCCTTATCTTGCCTTTTTTGTACAAACCTTTTTTTGGATAACCAAATAGCTAATAAGGGAAAGTTTTTTTATGGGAGAATCAAAAGTCGTAACACAAAAAGATTCAGAAGATTAGAAAAATCACCATTGTACAAACCTTAACGAAATAATCCAAAAGACGATGAAAAGCTGTTAAAACCATTAGTTGAGAAGCAGAGAGCTGGAGGCACATCAACCAATAAAATAGTCTCTGAATCCTAATTTGAACAAATTAATCCTAAAAAAAAGCCCCTACATTTTTAAAAATTTATTACTGAAGTATAAATTGGCATACAGTGTCATATTAGTTTCAGGTGTACAAAATATTGATTTGACAATTCTATACCTTACTCAATGCTCACCACAATAAGCGTTAGTCACTATCTGTCACTATACGTTATTACAATATTATTGACTATTTTACACTCCCTATGCTGTACTTTCATTTCCATGGCTTATTTAGTTTATAACTGGAAGTTTGTATCTCTCAATCCCCTTCAACTATTAAAAACACGTTTTTTTAACCAACTGGGGAAAGTTAAACATTATAAGGATATTAGATAATATTAAAAGATTACTAGGAGCACCTGGGTGGCTCAGTCAGTTAAGTGTCCAACTTCAGCTCAGGTCATGATCTCACAGTTCATGAGTTCAAGCCCCGCATCGGGCTCTGTGCTGACAGCTCGGAGCCTGGAGCCTGCTTCGGATTCTGTGTCTCCCTCTCTCTCTGCCCCTCCCCTGTTCATGCTCTGTCTCTGTCTCTCAAAAGTAAATGTTAAAAAAATAAAAAAAAAAATTAAAAAAAGATTACTAGAAATTTAGAGTATGGTAAATAATATTGTGCTTATGTTTTTAAACATCCTTATTCATCAGAGCAGTTTTCAAACATCTTAAATCTTTTAAACTCATGATCACTTTTATACTGTCAAGGAGCTTTTGTTTGTATGACAATGTATGTCAAGGAGCTTTTGTTTGTGTGAGCTATACCGATTTGCCAGAGGATGGGGTGAGGGAGAATAGCTGACTATGAAGTGGTACAGGGAACTGGTAGGAGTGATGAAACGATACTGTATCTTGAGTATGGTGGTGATTACACATAAGTGCATGTGGCTGTCAAAATGTGCAGAATTATGCACTAAAAAGGATGAATTTCTCATTTAAGTTATGTCTGTATAAAAAATAAGAATGGGAATGCAAGCTGGTGCAGCCACTCTGGAAAACAGTAGGGAGGTTCCTCAAAAAACTAAACGTAGAACTACCCTACGACCCAGCAATTGCACTACTAGGTATTTATCCAAGGGAAATAGGTGTGCTGTTTCAAAAGGACAGATGCACCCCCATGTTTATAGCAGCACTATCAACAATAGCCAAAGTATGGAAAGAGCCCAAATGTCCATCGATGGATGAATGGATAAAGAAGATGTGGTCTATATATACAATGGAGTATTACTCGGCAATGAAAAAGAATGAAATCTTGCCATTTGCAACTACATGGATGGAACTAGAGGGTATTATGCTAAGCGAAATTAATCAGTCAAGAGAAAGACGAGTATCATATGACTTCACTCATATGAGGACTTTAAGGTACAAAACAGATGAACATAAGGGAAGGGAAGCAAAAATAATATAAAAACAGGAGCACCTAGGTGGTTCAGTCGGTTAAGTGTCTGATTTCGGATCAGGTCACGATCTCACAGTTTGTGAGTTTGAGCCCCGCATCGGGCTCTGTGCTGACAGCTTAGAGCCTGGAGCCTGCTTCGAATTCTGTATCTCCCTCTCTCTCTGCTCCTCCCCTGCTCATGCTCTGTCTCTGTCTCTGTCTCTCTCTCTCTCTCCCCTTCAAAAATAAATAAAAACATTTAAAAAAAAGTTTTTAACAAATAATACAAAAACGGAGGGGACAAAACTTAAGAGACTCTTAAATATAGAAAACAGAGCTGCTGAAGGGGTTGGGGGGGGTGAGCTAAATGAGTAAGGGGAATTAAGGAATCTACTGAAATCACTGTTGCACTATATACTAGTTTGGATGCAAATTAAAAGATTAGTTAATTAAAAATTTAAAAATTAAAAAATAAGAAATAGGAAAACATTTAAAAATTTTATGTACTCAAAGGGCCTTTGTTTACATAAGTATAATCTATCAATATTTGCCATATTAGGAATCAAAATGGGGAAAACTTAAAGCTGTATTAATTTTAAAATAAACTCATTAGACGTTAACATAAATAACATTTTTATGGAAAATATATTTTCAAAATGTGAGAACAGTATTAAGTCTTTCCAAATCTCTTTAATATCTAGCTTATTAGGAAACAACTAGATCTTTATACAAACTCCTATGTTCAATTTGTTATCACCCATTGTGTATAGCTTCAGGAAACTCCACTGCACACTATATGTGAAGTGAGAGTAAAAAGGGCAAATAACATATTAGTATTATTATGAAAATACCTTTGATCTCACAGACCCCCCATGAAAAGGGTACCAGGGACTCCCAGACCACATGCTGAGAATCATTCCATTTTGGGTTAAAATTACACAATTCTGAAATTTTACTTTAAAATACTCCAGAAGAATAAAATTTTAAACAGGAGAAATAGAGGAAACAAGAATGACAGAACACTGATAAACGCTGAAACTAGGAGGTGGTTACATTAAAGTTCACTATACATTTCTCTGCTTTATGAAATTTCCCACAACTCTCAAATAAGTTACAAGTATTTTATTGTCAGTTAAACTTAATTTTTTTATTTTAGAGAGAGAGAGCAGGGGAGAGGAGTAAAGGGGGGGGAGAGAGAGAGAGAGGGAGAGAGAGAGAGGGAGGGAGGGAGGGAGGGGAAGGGGGGGAGAGAAGCTTAAGTAGGCTTCACGCTCAGTGCACAGCCTGACACAGGGCTCGATCCCATGACCCTGGGGGATCAGGACCTGAGCTAAAATCAAAAGTCAGACATTCAACCAACTAAGCCACCCAGGTGCCCCTAAACTGTTAATTTTTTTTAAGCTTTATTTATTTTTGAGAGAGAGAGACAGAGCGTGAGTGGGAGAGGCAGAGAGAGGGAGACACAGAATCTGAAGCAGGCTCCAGGCTCTGAGCTGTCAGCACAGAGCCTGATGCGGGACTTGAACTCACGAACCACAAGATCATGCCCCAAGCCGAAGTCGGACGCTTAACCGAATGAGCCACCCAGGTGCCCCTAAACTGTTAATTTTTTATCCACTTCTGTGATCACTATTATTTCCGCATTTCCCACTTATTTCCTCTGGAACCATTTTTCTACTTAATCCTTCAGTAGTTAGTTTAGTGAGGTCTTTGCATAGTAAACTCTCAGGCCTTGAATATTTAAAATGTCTTCATTACATCCTAATTCTTGAGTAGAAGTTTAATTGCATATAGAATTCTTGACTGCTGGTTATCTTCTCTGAGTACTAAGAAGATATTACTACACCATCTTCTGGCATCTGTGTGGCTGATGATAAATTGGTAGGTCTGCGATTTCTATGTAAGTAATCTGTCTTTTCTGTTAAAATTTAAGATTATCTTTCTCCGTAATTTTAGTGTAAGTCAGGGGTGAACTTATTTTTGTTTTCCTTAATACCTGAAGTAAAATTTTCATCTGTGGACTGTATTTCTTCAACACAAGAAAATTCTCATCCATTATCTCAACAAATACTACTTCTCCTACCATTCAATCTATTCTCTTTTTATAAAATTCCTATGCTGGTGGCTCTTGATCTTTCAAGTCTCCTGACTGCTTGTTCATTATTTCTATGCTGTATTGTGGGCAAATTCCTCAGTACATCACCATTCGCTCACTCTTTTCCTAGGTCCAGCCTAAAGATTGCCCTATTTCCTCCTTCCATTCCTCCACAAATTTATTTCACCTAATCTAAAACAATGCTGACAAGACACACCACCACCAGTAAAAAAGAAAAAGCACTATCAATTAAATATTGACATGCCATGGATTGTGATATATACTCCATGTTTCAGAAATATTAAATGTTAAATAATGTGTGTTTTAGAAGCAATGAAGTATGTTTAGCGTTTCTAGGATTTCTGATTATTGGTTTACGTATCTACCCTTGTTTTACAACTTCCTTTTTGTCATTAACGATTATAAACATACTGATCTTATTTTATTATTTTTTTTTTTAGAGAGAGAGCACGAGCAGTAGAGGCAGAAAGAATCTTAAGTAGGCTCCAAGCCCAAAGCATAGCCCGACAGAGGGCTTGATCGCACAATCCTGAGATCATACATGACTTGAACTGAATCGAGAGTCAAACATTTAACCAATTGAGCCACCCAGGTGACCCTAAACATACGGATTTTAAATTAAACTCTTCAACAGGCTGTCTTTCTTTAATCTGACATGAATTAATTTCCTAATTATTGATTTTATTGGCTATCTTCCATAGATTTTTGCATTCACCAAGCATTTTAGAATTTTGGTTTTCAAGTTTATCTTCAGTAAAATTTTTCTCTCTGTATCCCAAGTCTGGAATTGTTGCAAGTGCCTCCACAAATCTCTCTGGCCCCAGCACAGATCCAGATCTTATACTGGATTTAAAGGAAATATTAGGGATATCACAAATCCAGACTCTGAGCTAACAGTTCAGTGTTTCAGACTGGTTCAAACGCTGGTCAGATTGTGTTTCTGTCCTCCTATTCCCTGTAACTTCTTCACATTTCTCTAAGTATACAGCCTCATTTAAGCCATACCTTGGAGTAACAGAGACCTACACTGTTTTAAACTCCCCTCTAACAAAAAGGAGCTGTACTCCAGCTCTTGGTTTTGGTTTTGTTTGTTTGTTTGTTTGTTTGTTTGAGGGAGAGCACACACATGCAAGGAGGGAAGAAGGGCAGAGAGGAAGAGGGAGAAACTCTTAAGCAACCTTGATGCAGGGGTTGATCCCACGACCCTGGAATCATGACCTGCGCTGAAATCAAGAGTTGGATGCTTAACCAACTGAGCCACCCAGACACCCACCAGCTGTTGGTTTTAAGCAGTGAATCTGATTCTTGGCTCTTCCTTCCTCATGTGGGGTTACTTTTATCGATATTAATAGATAATTAAATAGGATATAATTCCTGACTTAAATACTTAGCAGGTATGTTCATCCTGTTTAAAAAAAAAAAAAAAAAAGGAACTAAAAATTAAGCAGGATTAAAAAACTGTACAGGCAATATAATTATAATATTAAAAAACATACATGACACCATGTTTTATCTTGAGAAGAGATTAGAGACTTCCACATTCTACATTAAAATTTTCAAAAAGAGGGGCGCATGGGTGGCTCAATCAGTTAAGCATCCAACTCTGGATTTCAGCTTAGGTCATGATCTCACATTACATGAGATCAAGCCCACTATCAGACTCTGCACTGACAGCTCAGGGCTTGCTTGGAATTCTCTCTCTGCCCCTCCACTTCTTGCACGTGTGAGCACTCTCTCAAAATAAAGTAACATTTAAAAATTTTTCCAAAAAGAAAAAACTATTTCCATAATGTTTTTCTTTTCCATACCAATCATGTACTACACTTTTATAAGCAGATAAAGCAACTTCAATAAGTACAGAAAATACACACAACTGGATGAATAAAAAGTACTGGGGAAATCAGAGTATGAATGATTTTCCCAAGCTTTAAAATAAAAATTTTAGCAATTTCCAAAATTTAGTGAAAGACCATGACATGCATATACAGTATACAGATCACAAACGAAGAGTTCATAATTAGAAACAAAGCAGGGTATACTGAATAATATCTAACTAAAAGATCCTCAGATTGTGTTTAATAAAACACTTTAAGGTCTACATAAAACAGTAGCTAGGTTGATCCTCTATTTGTATAAGAGGGCTAAAAGATTTACCAATTACCTTAAATCATCATGGATCACAGTCATTCACGTTTTTTTCCATTCTTTAGCTCTACAAAGACTGCATTTCCCACCATACATTCTGTTTTTCAAGCAACAGTTTTGGCCTTTTAGCAGCATTTGCCCATTCCTATAATCAGCCAATTCTGACATGTGATTAATTAGATAAAACCAAAAATTATTACTTTCACTTTGTTATAATCACCAATAAAAATGTTTCAGAAGATATTTCCCCCTACACTTACCATGAAAAAAATACAATAAGGCTAGTACCTTCCTCCAAAAAATGAAAGAAAAAAAAACCATACTGATGTAAATTAAATAGCAGAACATCAAATCAGTGTAGTATAGCAAAAAACAAAACAAAACAAAACAACAGAAAACCTACAAAGGCTAGTTGTAAAAGCCTTGGGCCAGTTTCCTTCTCTACCCAAATGTTAGAAAAGTAACAAGATTATTGCAAGAAAGAATTACATTATATATCTAAAAACACCTAAATAGTAGTTGACACATTTTTCTCTTTTACCCTTGCCCTTCAACACTTAACTATGAAAAGTTTTAAAAATCCAACTTTTTGTAATGCTTCCATTTTCTCCCTATAATTTTAAAAAGCACAGCTACCAATTAGTCCACAACTATGCAGTTATCCAAGGGTAATAGGAAATTCCAAACATGAGGCTTTTTGCTCTAAAGAAGTAATGAGAGGTGCCTGGGTGGCTCACTTGGTTAAGCATCTGACTCTTGATTTGGGCTCAAATCATGACCTCAGGGTTTGTGGGATTGAGCCCCACACTAGGCTCTGTGTTGCTGACAGAGCCTGCTTGGGATTCTCTCTCTTCCTCTCTTTCTCTGCCCCCCTCCCCCCCGCAACTCGCATGCACACGCTCTCTAAAAATAAATTAAAAACCTTAAAAAAAAAAAAAAAAAAAAAAAAAAGAAAGAAGACAGACTTCAAGCTGTATTACAAAGCTGTAATCATCAAGACAGTATGGTACTGGCACAAAAACAGACACTCAGATCAATGGAACAGAACAGAGAACCCAGAAATGGACTCACAAAGATATGGCCAACTAATCTTTGACAAAGCAGGAAAGAGTATCCAACGGAATAGACAGTCTCTTTAGCAAGTGGTGCTGGGAAAACTGGACAGCGACATGCAGAAGAATGACCACTTTCTTACACCATACACAAAAATAAACTCAAAATGGATGAAAGACCTAAATGTAAGACAGGAAGCCATCAAAATCCTCGAGGAGAAAGCAGGCAAAACACCTCTCTGACCTTGGCCACAGCAACTTCTTACTCAACACATCTCCGGAGGCAAGGGAAACAAAAGCAAAAACGTACTGGGGCTCATCAAAATAAAAAGCTTCTGCATAGCAAAAGAAACAATCAGCAGAACTGGAAAGCAACCGACAGAATGGGAGAAGATGTTTGCAGACGACGTGTCAGATGGAGACTTGGTGTCCAGGATCTATGGAGAGCTTGTCAAACTCAACACCCAGGGGACAAATGATCCAGTGAAGAAATGGGCAAGGGACATGAATGGACACTTCTCCAAAGAAGACATCCAGATGGCCAACCGACACATGAAAAAATGCTCAACATCACTCGTCATCCGCGAAATGCAGATCAAAACCACAACGGGATACCACCTCACACCTGTCAGAATGGCTAACACTGACAACTCAGGCAACAGCAGATGCTGGCAAGGATGTGGAGAAAAAGGATCTCTTTTGCACTGCTGGTGGGAATGCAAACTGGTGCAGGCACTCTGGAAAACAATATGGAGGTTCCTCAAAGGATTAAAAACAGAACTACCCTACGACCCAGCAATTGCACTACTAGGTATTTACCCAAGGGATGCAGGTGTGCTGTTTCAAAGGGGCACATGCACCCCAATGTTTACAGCAGCGCTATCAACAACGGCCAAAGTATGGAAAGAGCCAAGGTGTCCATTGATGGATGAAAAGATAAAGATATGGTATATATATACACAATGGAGTTTTACTCGGTGGTCAAAAAAAAGTGGTCTTGCCATCTACAACTACGTGAATGGAACTAGAGGGTATTATGCTAGGTGAAACTGGTTGGTCAGAGGAGGACAGATGTCATATGACTTCACTCATATGAGGATTTTAAGAGGCAGAGAAGATGAATATAAGAGAAGGGAGGCAGGAATGATATGTGAACAGGTAGGGGGACAAAAACATGGGAGACTCTTAAATGTGAAGAACAGGCAGAGGGTTACTGGAGGGTTGTGGGAGGGGTGATGCGCTGAATGGGTGGGGGGCACTGGGGAGTTTACTCCTGAAATCACTGTTGCACTGTATGCTAACTTGGATGTAAATTTAAAAATAAAAAAGAAAGAAAAAGAAAGAAGCAATGATTTCCACAAACCTTTCTTCCTACCTCAAACACCTGACTGAATTTTAAATGTGCCCAGTCTTCAAGGATAAATTTGTATTTATATAACAAAATCTGGTAGAGAACTAAAATTTGAGAGCCTGAGTAAAGGCAGTCTTGGTGTGAACTCTGGGGACATTTTCTGACCAGAAAAAATGTTGGAAAGAGACATAAATCCATACTTTGTCTCTCCCCACTGATTTTCAAATACACAGCAATGGTAGACAAAATAAAACTTCAAAAAACAGAACTTCTCTAAAACAGCACGCATTTCTCAACGGGAAAAAAACAGAAATAATAAGTGAGTGGGGTTGCAACTTGGGGCATGATGAGCTGCTCTATGTTCAGTCTGGTTTCTAAGGGATAAGAGGCACTAAACACACCCATCATGAGAAGGGGCCCAGAGTCAGATGCACTGCCTTAAACAGGCAGGAGCTGGTCATTTTTGTTAAAGGGAAACTTAAGAAAAACAAAAAGTCAAAGCAATTCCAGAGCCCCAGTAAAAAATCTGTGTCTTCTCATTTATTGTAAAATTGTTACATACTTAACAAAAACAAAAATTCAAACCAATGATGTAAAAGTATTTGAAGCATTTCATCTGGGCATACTATGCTCTAACACAGATTTAAAAAACCTTATTCTTATTTTCAACTAAAACACATCCTAAAATAATTTATCTTGCTTCTTGCCAATTAAAACTCCAACACACGAAGGGATAGTTTTCCTATCACCAAATCTCCCCCAAATTAAAATTTCCTGGGTTTCATTGCTAAATATGCTGTTGTATACTATGCAGCACTTATTCTCATTCTACTTTCTCAAAAATTTTCCCCATTCCTTTAAAACTGGAACAAAATTCACTTTTAATGGCCTTTATTTTATTTTACCCTTCTTTTATTTTACCCTTCCTTGCCACCATTCAATAAACTAAATTACCACTTTAAAAAGTCCACTTCATATTTAATTCCTACAGTGTTGTTATTCTGATAGTATTTTAGAAGTAATGTATTTGAAGTATTTGGTGCTTTGTAACACTGATTTATGACCAACATAAATCCACAAAATCACAAATAAATTCCCTAGGGACGTTTTTCTAACATGTACAGATCTCCACAACCTTAACTTCATTCAAGCTTTAAAAACTGGTTTCGAAAAACTAAATCTTCAGAAGTCTGTCATTCTCAAACTTTTTGGTCTCAGAACTCCTTCTAAACTCTTAAATATTACTGAAGTCTCCAAAACTTTGTTTGTGTAGGTTATATGTTTTGATATTTACCATATTAAAATTTATGACAAACTGTAATTGTTTTGTTTAAAAATAGTAAATTATTATGTCAACATAAATTAACACTTTATGAAAAATGATTTTCCAAAAATATAAACAAAAAGTTTAATGAGACACCATGTCTTACATTTTTGTGAATATCTAGGTTAAAAGAAAACAACTAGAGTCTCATACTTAATTCTACATTCTATCTGTTTGCAACATGTGGTTTGGGCTGAAGCATAGAATATCTAGTCTTACAAAGATACGTGGCTAGAAAAGGAAGAAATAATTTGTCTTTCAGTCAATTGTGGGTATTCTTTGATACTGTATCAAACTTGACAAGTGGCAATTTCTTATAAGTCAGTGGCAGTGTAAAATCTGAAACCATATTGATAAACTTTCCATACACTTATTACAGGTGTATCTCAAACTTTGAATGGATCTTTTTACTGCTGCATGATTTTGTAACATGAGCTGGTTATCTGACAACTACTGGTTCACTGAGTTATCACACAGATCTTCCAAATGTTGGCACATTTTGTTATAATACAGTATCAAATCCTATTTATTAGTATCATATCCATCTCATCAAAAAAGTAATTATTAACAAACAATCAAGTTCACAGAAATAAACTTGAGTTTTCCAAAATTCTAATTTTCACTGGAAAACCCAAATTTTATCATTGGTAGCAAATACTGTTAGGCTTTTTTCCTTAAGTGATAGGCTCACTTAAATCTTTTTTTTTTTTTTTTTTTTTTTTTGAGAAAATATTTGCACTTAAATACATGAGTCTCTCAATAACCATAGTTTGTCAGTTGTTCTTTCAAGTAAAAACACTCTTTCACAAAAATAGCATTTAGTTCACCTTGCAACTCACACAACTGCACAATTGGAAAAGAAATTTTTTTAAAGATAATCATCTTGTTTATAGTATGACGTAGAAATTGCTTCATTAAAGCATACTTCCCATTTTGTCACAAAGAATATTACAAAGACATAGCAGGAACTGCAAATTAAATACGAGACAGCACTTCACATCCACTAGGATGGCTATAATCAAAAAGAGGGGTGCCTGGGTGGCTCAGTCAGTTAAGCATCCGACTTTGGCTCAGGTCATGATCTCACCATTGGTGAGTCCAAGCCCCACATCCAGCTCTGTGCTGACAGCTCGGAGCCTGGAACCCACTTTGGATTCTGTGTCTCCCTCTCTCTTTGTCCCTCCTCCACTCACACTCTGTCACTGTCTCTCTCTCAAAAATAAATAAACATTAAAAAATAATAAAAAAAATTAAAAAAGATAGTAACGGGTGTTGGTAAGAACGTAAAATGGTGAAATGGTGCAGCCGCTTTGGAAAAAGGTTGGTAAGCAGCTCTTCAAAATGTGAAACATAGTTACCAAACAATCCAGCAATTCCACTCCTTAGTATATACCCCAAATAAATAAAAACATGTCCACATAAAAACTGTCCTCAAATGTTCACAGCAGCATTATTCACAATAGACAAAAGGTAGAAACACAGTCTGTCAACAGGTAAATGAGTAAAATGAGGTATATCTATACCATGGAGTATAATTCAGCCACAAAAAGGAATGAAATACTGGCCCAGGCTACAATACAGATGAAACTTGAAATTATTATATTAAATGAAAGAAGTTAGACACAAAGAAGCCACAAAATGCATGATTCCACTTATCTGAAATAATCGGCAAATCCAGAACAGGCAAATCCAGAGACAGAAAGTAGATTAACAGTTGCCAGGGGTTAAGAGGAGGGAGGGAATGAGGAGTGACTGCTGATGGGCATGGGTTTTTTTTTTGCTTTTTTTTTGTTTTTTTTTTTTTTGCGGGGTGATGAAAATGCTCTAAAATTAGATGGTGATGATGGCTGTACAAGTGTGATTACATTAAAAAAAAACAACAACACTGAATTATATACTTTAAAGAGTGAATTGTGAACTTTACGGTATGTGACTTGTACTTCAGTAAAGCTATTTTTTTAAAAAAGACATGCAGCACTCGAGTCAAGATTTAGTAAAAATAACTATTTTGACTGGTTCATCAAGGTCATTCTTCAGTGAAAATAGCATTTTTCTTTAACTGCAAGCACATGGTCATGAAGAATACAACAAGCCTGGAAGTGGTACGACTTTCATTTTTGCCAGGACAGAAGCCATTTTAGCCACCATCAGGGAAATGTCAACATGATGAAAAAGGCAAATAACGTCAGTATTATGAAAAGTGGTGTCCTTGACATCAAGGACCTCTGAGAGGGTTTCTGGGATCCCCCAGGGATCCACAGACCATGCTTTTATAATGGCTGCTCTAAACCACTGCTTCAGGAGGCTCAAATGCAATTAAAGTCTTGCCAAGTACAGATCTGAGGCTTCAGAACAATTCTGATTTTCTAAGCATGTATGACAAATTTCTTCAAAGAAAAAAAGTAATATCTATGGTGATGGGAATTACTTCAAAAAATTAAATTCAAGTGTCCTAATGTAAGAATTTGGAATCTTTGACTCACTCAGGTTATAATAGTAGTACAATCAACACAATAACCCAAATACAAAATAGAAGAGTAAAACTAAGGATTTAGTGCACATGAAAACACTCAATAAAACGTTATCTAAAGAACATTAAAGTAATAATGATACCATCTCTTTTACAACTGTTTAATTTCTACACAACATTCGAAAAATAGACTTCCGAGATTTCTACCCATACTATCAATAACCATGTATCTAGCATGGTTAAATTTAATGCTCAGCTACACACCTGTAAGAATAAACTATCACAAAATCAAAGAATTTTAGGTCTGGAAGGCACCCTAGATATAGTCACCTAGTCCAACAACCCCATTTTATATAATGAGAAAACCAAGTTTGCAAGAGAAAAAGTAACTTGGCCAAAATCACAGCTAGGTAGTAGGGGAGACAGTCTTGGCTCCCAGTGCTATGTTTTCACCATGCCAACCTAATTCCCCAACCAAAAATAATGCATAAAACATGTAACTTACATCACACCAAGCACAACCAAGACACCTTACCTGCCAAATAAAAATTCTGTAATGCCACCAATCAACACCAATCAAAGGTGAAAACAGATATAAAATTGGAGAAAAACTACAAACATACTTGGCATAATGGAGAAATGAATCCTTGACTTCAAAACTTTTCAGTGAAGAACAATCTGGAAGACACTTTGATGTCTACCTTTCATACAAACATAGGGAAATGTATCATCACCTTTAAAGATACCCAGATACTGAAAACACCTTAAACCAAAAAATATCCCTACATGTTAACAAATCACTGATCTATGGCATGACATGACTTAAGACTCACCTGCAGGACTGTCAGCATTCTCTCCTGGGTGTAGCTGTATACCAGTAGAATCTATAGAGTTCACTGTAACTGTCTGTAGATTTGGCAACTGACCAGTGCTTAGACTAACTGGAGTTGAAGTCAAGGCTCCACCTGCTGCAACTTGACCAAGCGTGAGTGTCTGAACAGGCGTCAAAGTTATTTGCTGGGCAGCAGTATTCTGTATTTGTAAATTCTGCAAGTTCTGGACCCCTTGTACTTGAAATGTTTGCCAAGTTATCTGTCCAGAAGGGGTCACTGTCTGTGCCTGAATTAAAAAGGTTCCAGGATTCAGCTGCAACTGAAGATTTTGCAAAGCCTGTTGTGATATATTTTGACCACTGGCTTGCACACCATGGATTGTCTGTGGTGTAATACCTTGCACAATTTGGGCTTGACTGGTTGGCTGCTGAGACTCTTGAAGTTGTAGATGTTGTACAACAGGCTGAGCTGTAGAAACCTGAATATTCTGAGCCTGTGTCTCTTCAGAAACAGGCGACTGGATATAATTTCCCTGAAGATCTGAAGAATGGACTTGCCCACTAGAAGTAGTCAAGCTATTTGTGTTTTGTTGTAATATACCTGTACTATCTATAGTAACAGGCAACTGTGATGAAGAAGATGTTGGCACAAATAAATCTGTATCAGTATTCGTTTCATTAATATCAGGAGAAACCCGCTCACCAGTCCTTTCTGAATTGTCTGAACTATCCATAGCTTGTCCTGTGTTTATCAAATGTCCATCGGCATTAATGCCTGCAGTCATTGTCTGAGAACTGCCCGAGAGTCCCAAAGAATCTAGATCGACACTATTGATTGGTACAAAGGTAATATTTCCTGGCAGACCAAGAGGCACATTCGCAACTACTTGGGTTTGGCCAGGAAAAGATGAACCACCAATTGCAACTCCCTGAACCTGGACTTGACCAGTCTGTGGTATGAGATTCTGGATATTAGCAGGAGGTGTTCCAGAGGCAAGCAAGGTCTGATTAGAGCCAGGAATGATCTGAATTTGACCACTTTCTTGATTTATACCCCCATTATCTGAAGAGCCTGTGAAACCAATCTGAACTTGCTGACCATCTGTTGACTGAATCTGTGGTATTACTTGATATTGAACATTGGACACTGTACCATTTGATGAATCTGATCCTGGTGCAACTGAAAATATTTGCTGATTCTGCAAATTCTGAAGGGGAAGGACATACTGCCCACTCGAAGTAGCAGCACTTGGAATCTGTACTAGATTACCAGCTTCATCTTTTATAGTTGTAGGTGTGGCTGACAAAACCTCCCATCGGTTTGGTGCTCCTCCTAACTGTGCAGAAGCCAAATCGCCTGTCTGGATAAAGAAAACAAAAAATGTTATGCGATATATGTCTGTGAAATATTTGAATCAATCCTCAAAAAAATCTTAAAAACTGACATAAATCCTACTACCTGAAATTAAAAGTTCTCTTAGTAACACAGTAGACTTCAAATACTGAGACAGTACTATATAAACCATAATATTTACTATTATTTCCAATTTTGTTAATTATTACAAAGATAACCCATGCTATTTGAGCAGGAAAAAAATTCAGAGTATTCTTTGTTTTATGACCACAAACTGGTCTTCTATTCCCTCACCTATGATCTCTAATCCATACAGTTAAATAAATAAAAATACAGGTGGCTTGAAAAGATTATGAACTGCTCAAACCAAACATTATCACAAACACTGAGGAGTTCAAAAAATATATATACTAAAATACGTATCACTAAATCAGGTACATTATATTTGTGTACAAAAAGGAAACATAACCAGTACAGTGTTATCAAATCACCTAAATAAGAAAAATTAAGATTTGTGTATTACTGCTATAAACCTTAAGTCAAACTATTAAAGCTCCCCTTTTATGGCACATATTAATGTCCTCCAGAGTAAACTCTTGGCTAGGACTATTCCATTAGCAAGCCATCATATTCTTTACTTTTCCCATGAACTACAAAAAAAATATGAGACCTTAAAATTTTTTAATGAGGAAAGATTATTGCCCTGTGACCACATGGCAAAGTCACTCCACCTGAAAGGTTTTTCCAGAATCTAAAAGCTGGAGGATACAGACATGATTTTATCTACCACTCTATTTATGTTTGCAGGAAAATGACAGACATATACATTGTGTATTCTGTTATGTAACAGAATTTAGTTATCATCCTCATATTTTACAGATTGAGCAACACAGGAAAGCAGAAAGCAATAAAATCTTACACATCCACATGAAAGGGCAAAATTTTTTAAGAAAATAAAGGTAATGTCTCACATTGGAGCCGTTCTTTTAATGCCAAGTACTATGATAGTGATTTATGAGATTATTATCATCTACTCCTTACAACAATTTTGTAAGGTAGGTGTTACCACTATTCTCATTTCACAAATGAAAAACTGAGAAAAATCACACAGCTATCAAATGGCCAAGATAGGATTTAAAACTAGGCCAAGTCTAACTACAGAACCTAGGCCTTTAATTCATACCAAACTTGTCTCCCACTAAGATCAAGGGTATAAAGACACAGAGAATAAGACCTGATATGAATTACCCTCAAAATAAAGTCATTCCTATGCCACTTCCTTCTCCATCTATATGTGAATTCCTATGACTATGCTTATCACTAGACAATGAAAACATAAGCAAATATAGTCCAGCATTCTCAACCTAGGACCCATGCTTGGGCTTCAAGGGATCTCTGAATCCTCTAAAATAACACAGCAACTTTTTGAGAAAGTACAACTGGGGAGCAGAAGGATAATCTAGGGTTACACTGTATTCTCAAAGGAGGTCTATGACCATAAAAAACGGTTAAGACATATACTGTTCTCTCAGTGTAAACCAGTCCACAAAACTTAATGCAAATATTGTAGAACCAGATTTTAAAAGTTTCTTAAAGAAACTCACTACCTAATTCTCATGCAGACGCATAGTTGAAAAGCATGTATTTCAATGGATGAACCACAGTTTAATAACTCAATTCAAGGCATTTGAGCATATGTGCCAAGTTGAAATAAGCATGAGTAAGCACATGAAACACACACTCTCTATTTTAAATGGTTCACAGTTTATCCAAGCAGACACAGAAATACATGCTACTACTATGTGAATATAGGTGTGCACTAGCCATAGAAGGGGAACATAGAAGATTGGGGGGGGGGGGGGGGGGGAAGGTATCACATGAGATATTTAAAGTACTCTTAGAATAAATTTATGATTTCACTGTAGGCATCTAGGAAAGAGAGATAGGGGCATTAATAAAGGCATAAAAAAATATTCACAAACAAAAGGAAATTCTAAAGAATGGACAGTTTGTGGAGTTCAAGAGAATCCAGAAAAGGCTCATATTCATAGAGAAAAGTAATGGGGAACAAGACATTTTTATCAAGGCCTGTCGTTAATGGCTTTGTAGATCCTGCTAAGGAGTTTGGACTTTATCCTGCAGATAATAAATGAAAGCTATAAAAGGTTTTTAAGCAAGTGATGCAATCAGGATCTGTGTTTTATAAAGATAAACTAAGGCCCAGTGAAGGAGACTGAAAGAAGGGCGGAAGAGACTAAAGACAGATAAACTGTGGGACCCAGTACAAATGTGTAAGCTTCAACTAAAATAATCATCTTTTAAATACAAACATTTAAACTTATCAAACTTAAATTACTAAAATGAAGACCAGTCATTAAAGTTGCATGTCATTCTTCAACTTCTATCTGGTATAGGAATTATAAGCTTAAGTCATCGTTCTCAATATCTGAGTAATAATTCATGTTTCAGTTCAGTCTCTTGGCATCTTAAATAATCTAAAGACATTTACATCTAGACTTTATACTGAAATCTACACTAAAATATGTCTAATATCCAATCTTCATCTTCCTAAGGTTGTTGTTCACCTCTGAATTTTGACCAGCATTAAATTTACAATTATTCAACTTATATCAAAGAATACAGTATCTCAGGTACAGAGTGTTTTATCATACTGGCATTTTATCTTTTTTCATTCTTTAAAAAAAGTCAAATTTATGGCATCTGAAGTTTTTTTTTTTTTTTACAAAATAGTAATAAAGGCAAATAATCAACCATCAGTGAACAGCTTTTTAGTCAAGAAATTCCTTGAAAATAAATATAACTACTCAAATGACAAATCTGACTAAGTACTATCCAAGGATCCAGAAGTTAAATAAAATAAATTGTGGTACCACTTTTCCCAAAAATGCAGGTCATTAATTGAAGGGAAATCCCCAAACGTTAAGTAACACAGCATGATGCATCTGAACTTTTTGAATAAACCTAAGGAGAAATGCATACATAAGAAATATTTATGAAGCACAAACCCAGAGGGAAGAAAAACAGCAACAAATAATTTAAGCAAGAGACAGGCAAAAGGGATCTTTTAAACGAAATAAACTTAATTTTAAAAAATTTACCAATATTAATTTTTTTTAATAGAATTGGAGGAAAAACACTGAATCAGAAAACTATCAGACTTTCATGGTTTAAGCTACAATTATGTTTGGAGGAGGTAAGTATATTACATTATAAAGAAAAGAACTGACTTCTAGCTAAAACTGTGGAATTGTGTGTGATTTAAAGCAGGACTCAATTTTCTTATGTTAAAAATGGGGGTGGGGGGCACCTGGGTGGCTCAGTCGGTTAAGCATTCAGTTAAGCATTCGACTTTAGCTCAGGCCATGATCTTGCAGTTGTTGAGTTCGAGCCCTGCGTTGGGCTCTGTGCTGACAACCTGGAGCCTGCTTCAGATTTTGTCTCCCTCTCTCTCTGCCCCTCCCCCACTGGTGCTGTCTGTCTGTCTGTCTCTCTCTCTCTCTCTCAAAAATAAATAAACATTAAAAAAAAATTTTTTTTATGGGAAAACTGGGACACCTGAATGGCTCAGTTGGTTAAGCAACTCACTCTTGATTTTGACTCCGGTCAGGATCTCACCGATCTGGAGTTCAAACCCTGCTTCAGGCTCTGCACTGACAGGGCACAGAGCCTGCTTGGGATTCTCCCTCTCTCTTTGCCCCTCCCCCTCCCCCTCCCCTGTTTGAGCGAGAGAGCCCACACGCCCGCTCTCTCAAAATAAGTTTTAAAAACTTAAAAAAAAAAAAGGGAAAATTATTACCTCACAGGATCTTAAGAATCAAAATAAAGCGTTATGCTTTATAAACTATAAAGCACTATGCTATAAACCACTATGCTATAAAGCACTATCCTAAAATCCTATCATTATGATTACTCAGATTATGAGGACACAGCATGATTTGAATGCCTAGTACAATCCCTGGCATAAAGATCAGTAAATATTTATTGAATGAATAGTTAAAAGTATTTACTTTAAAATCGCTGCAAAGAAAATGACAGAAAGAATGGATCAATAAAACTGACCTTGAGATATTACAGTCTTCTATGAAAAACTCCCAATTTCAAACCAATTTCTTTCCATAATTCAACAGTAAGTCCCCCCAAACTTTCAGAACTATAGAGCCTTTACTAAGCCCATTCATTTGTAAGAGAAATTTCATTAGCAGCACCCCACTCAAAGAGATGACGATTCATAAAATCAAGAGACCAAAGTAAAAACATGTGATGTTAAGCTATTGGAAACACTAATGTTAGGCTTATTGGAAACACTACAGAAACAAAAGAAGAGAGACCTAAAAACACATAACCCAGGCAAGAACTAGCATTTGGTTTAGGTTCAAGATAACTCTCAAGAAAAATCCACCAGTGTTTGTCTCAGTAACTCTTCATATTCTTATCAGACAACTAACAAACACCAAGCTGACATGGAAGCTGGCATTATCGTAAAAAGTTGTAACTTGAAGGTACTCTTAGGTCTCCCTTTGTACATAAACACATAATCACACCGTAAAAAGGACCAAAACCAAGAGTAGCCCTAGGACGTTGCTATAGCAATTCATTACAAGGGCTTTCTCCAGTGCAACCAGGCATAAAAATGGAGGGGGGAGGAGCAGTTGAATGGGGGAAAAAAAAAAAAGAGGCTATCTTCTCAGATAATACCTGTGGAAGGGGGGGGGGGGGGGAAATCCATAGCACTTATTGCATAGCATTTGGAAAGGATTATTAACTTCTCAGTTCCCACAAATGGCTTTGTGAAAGCCAGAACCCGGCAAGGACAAAGTGTTACTGGAAACAAAAACAAGTGTGAAGCTAAGGTGGAAAGAAACTAAGAACGACTCAAGTTTCTTAAAATCTTCAAGGAACACTAAAGAACTCAAACCAACTTCAAATAAAAACAATTACCCAATTAACTGATCACAACTTGAAGTACAAATGAAATAAGCAAATAAATAATCCAGAAACTCCCATGAATACAGATTGGACAAATTAATGTGACATAAAGGTCTACTTCTTATATTTCTTGATTTATTTTTAAACAACTTTTAATAATAAAGTACAAAAAGGGCTTTGACATCAAACCAACTTTGGGAGTCCATGCTGTGGAACATTACAGTTGAGAATGCTTTATGATTAGACCTATTCAACACTGGTCTGAAGGTAACCAAACATTCTTGGCCAGGATCCAGAAAGAACCCCTAACATATTATAACAAATTCTAAATTCAAAATACTTAAAACAAATCTCCAGTGTAGCTCACTGGCTTTTCAATGACCTTTTAATCTTAAAATACCAAACTCAACTAGCATAAAGTTGAATTTTATGTGTACATTTCCACTTGATTTCATACACAATACTATATGCAATGTGTTACCCTGGATTAGATCCTGGAACAGACAATGGGCATTAGTGGTGAAAAAAGTAAAATGAGAATGAAGTCTGTAATTTAGTTAATAATACTGTATTATTGTTACTTTCCTAGTTTTGACAAACATGGTTATATTAACATTAGGGGAGGCTGGGTGAAGGGTATAATGTAACTCTCAGTTCTATCTTTGCAACTTTTCTATAAATATAAAATTATTGCAAAATAAAATTTTAAAAAAGCACAGCTACAAAAGCTCTTAACAGGCCTCTCATGATTCCCAGTAATTTGAGTGATTACAGTTAGATTACCTAAGCACATTTTTAAGTAGAAAAAAATGCCCATAAAAATTGCTTAAATTTTTTCATTTTCTGAGATGTACATGTCTGAAATTCATTTTTAAAATGGAAAACTAATTTTCCCACTTGCTAAGGCAAACATACTCAAGCCAGTCTTGCTAATTCTACTCGGTGAAAAAAATTTATGCATGCATACCAAACATACAAAGAAAAAAGTGCTCCTACTGATTCTAGTTCACGTTCATCTGGCGGGAAATGTGATGTCAGTAGAGATTTGGTAACTGAGAGGAGGAGTCAAAGAGGCAAGGAAACAAGCTCCCTACAAGTATATGGTCACAGGAGGATGAGACTAGAGACAGTGTTCTACTCCCAGGGCTGAGATTCCCATCTACAAGTACATATACATATACATATTTTTCACCCATAACTTCCTCCTTCACTTCTCCCCTCCCCCTCCCCTAACAGTGAGCTATATACACTTGCTAAGTTGTGGTTACAAGTTTTTGTTCTAATTGAAAATATTTTAAAAGATAAGTAGAAGCAATCTGCTTCACAATTTTACTTGTACAGTGGTTTTTTTAAGATAAACAATTTGTTTTGGCTCTATGGGCCTAGAGGAATAATTCATTAAAAAATGCTTACCAATCCATAAGTTTAAAAGTAACAATGCCTCTCACAAATATAATTTTATGCTTTTACATTTTAATCAGCTTACAAAAGCACAAAACCTAAAATACTTTCCAAGACATTAAAACTACTCATATACCTCTACAATATAATTTGAAGCACTAAAAATACAAATACAATATTTAACAATATAGCTTAACATTAGCTTCACTTTTAGTGCATAGACATACTAAGAATTTCCTGCGGACTATGCCAAATATCAAACTTTTCTGTCTATAGTGACTATTCAAAATATCTCTACACAAATCAATTCCCATAATCCACCTCAAAAAAAAAAAAAAAACTGGGAGAGGTTTTAATTTAACAAGTGAACACATCCACATGTTTAACACAACAGCGACGATTCAAACAGATAAAATTCACAACTGATTGTCTTAAAAATTTTGTCTAATTTGTATTAAGCACTCATGAAACACACTGACCAGCTCCACCCTCTGCCCCCAAACTAAAAACACTACAAACAGGATCCCATCACATTGTATCAGACCGGTAATCATAACAAAATGGAAATACAGCTCTGCCAATCATATTCAACTGTAAGTACAGTATACGTTAGTATGCATGTAAATACAATTCCTTACATGTACTTTTGTTTCTAACACTGGTATTCCATATTCAATTTCAAAAGCCAAAGTATCGTCTAAGTAACTTCGCGGATTTCAACCGTCGCGAATTAAATGTTTCACTTACTCCACTTACGAAAAATCACAAATTTAAGTCATCTGCAAAAACTAAAATTCATCAATTTAGAATGGCCACTAAAAAAAAGCACTCACAAAGTATTCACTGCTGCATACAGAAAGGTAATTCAAAGACTAAACCTTCATTCCTTTTTTGGTTTCTTTTTAGCAATTTAAGATTTAAATCAGTAAGATCTAGTAAGTTGCAGCAGAAAAAGCTCCAGGTTCAAAAACACTAGAAACTAAAGACACTGCCTCTGTAGTTGATACTATCTATGGCCGATAGGCTGTGCTTGAAAATTTTGTAGTGTTCAGCGAAGGAGTTTTCAGCACTGATATGAAATGCTCAAACATCCATTTTGGAGTCCTCCACCCCCGCCCTCTCTGACTTCATTTTGTAGTGAATTTGGATCGAGGAGCCACAGTGACAATTTAGAGAAAGCCGGGGCTGGCCTCTGATCCACAGAGGCACGCGAAGGAACCCGAAAGGGCGCCCCGGCTGCGCGATCCGTCCGTATCGCGGAAGACGCGGGCGCCCGGGAGGCCTTTTGGGCAGGCGGGCGCGCCGCAGGCCTGGGATGGCGGGCCCAGGGCCTTGGCGGGGGCGGGCCGCGCGCGCGAGACTTACCGCTCCGGCGGCGGCGGGGGCCCCGGCTGCGGCAGCCGCCTCCTCCTCGTCGTCGCCCGGCGATGGCGGCCCTATCTTGCTGCAGGTAGCGGCCAGCAGGGCGAGCGGTGACGGCTGAGTGTCCTACCCCCGATGGGCGGGTTCAGAGAGGGAGACAGGGGGAGGGGGTGGCGGTTAGGGCCGGGCCGCCGCTCGCACAGGAAGTGCGCCTCGGTCCTCGCAGGCTGCGCCCGGGCGAGCGCCAGCCCGCGCTCTCCTCCTCCTCCTCCTCGACTCCGGCTCGAGTCCTCCCGCTCGCACGCACACCAGCTCCACCGTCCGCGGGAAGGCGGGCGGCAGGCTGCGCGCCGGGCCTCCACCTTCCGCCCGGAACCCACCCCCGGGAGGGCGCACACGCTCTCACGCTCGCGCGCGCACACACACATACACACACACACACACACACACACACACACGCGGGCGCGCGCGCGCACACACACACACTCACACACACACACACACACTCACAAAAAGGCGGCGGGAGGGGGAGCGCGGGCGGGGTCGGAGCGTTGGCGCCTCGGGCGGGCAGCTCCCGGGGCGGGGGGAGGGGAGGAGAGAGGCGCGGAGGGAGGGGAGAGGCGAGGGGAGGAGAAAGCGGCGCTAGGGGGGAGCCGGGCCGGGGCTCAGCCGCTCCTCACCTGGGCCGCCGCCGCCGCCGCCGCCACCGCGCCGTTTCCGTGCTGCTGCTGCTGCTGCTGCAGATACTCGCCGTGGCCGCCGCCGCTGCCGCCGCCGCCGCCGCTGTCCACGTCCAAGGCAGCCATTTCCTCTTGTTTCACGGGCTTTTCGGGAGCTGCAGGCACAGCGCGGGGGGGTGGGGGTGGGGAGGAAGGCGGGTGGAGGAGAGGGAGGGGGCCCGCGGGCCGAGGCGAAATTACTCCGAAAGCCCGGACCGAGTCCCCTTCCCCTCCCCCACCCGCCCCCCGGCGGCGGCGGCGGCGGATCCCTCCTCCTCTCCTGCTGCTGCCCCCGCCCGCCGCTGCCTGTAACCCTCCTCCTCCTCCTCTTTCCCTCCTCCTCCTCCTCCCCGCGCTGCCCCTGCCCCCTCTCCTCTCCTCTCCTCCCCTTTCCCTTCGCGCCGCTCGCTCTCACTCGCGCTCGCTCCTCTCGCACCGTCAGTCACTCACACACGCCCGCCCGCCGCCCGCGCCCGCACACGGGGGGATGCGCTCCCGGCGGACCGGGCCGCCCGCCCCAGGGCCCGGCAGGGACACGGCGTTGCTGGGGCTTAAGGGGTGGACGGTGGCTGGCCGGGAGGGGAGGGAGGCGGAAGGGAGTGCGGCTTTCTGCCTCTCACAGACACTCGGTCGCACACACGGGGCCGGGAGCCGGCGGCGGCGGCCCCGGGCTGGCTGTGGTCGGCGGCGGCGGCAGCGGCGGCGGCAGCAAGGGTTGCTCTCTCTCGGCTTTACGTACCGGTCATAGTGTGTTTAGGGCACCTCAGGCGGGGCTCCCCGCCGCCTTACACATGGTGAGGAGCGAAGGCGGCGGCGGCGGGAGAGGATGCGGGAAGCGGCGGCGGACACGGCCGGAGCGGTCCGGGGATTTTTTTTTCCTATTTTGATTGACTGTGCGGGAAACACAAAAGGTGGAGCCTCCAGCCCAAAAGGGGGGAAGAGGGTGACAGCCCGCCCGGAAGTCCCGCCTCTCTTCTCCGCGCTCATTCGCCGCCACTCTCTTGGTCGGCAGTGCTCATTGGCCCGGATGCCCGTCAGTCGCTCGGTCAGCCGGCGCGCTTCCTGTTTGCCCCCGGGTGGAAAGAGAGAGACAATAAGCGGCCGTGGCGGCGTAGGTTCCCGAGAGCGGCTACGGCTCGACTGTTACCCCGCTGTGCCCGCCTTGCTCGCCGGCTGCCGCTGCCAGGCCCCAGACGCAGGCCTCTTTCACCTCGCAGGTGCTTGGAGCAGGCCCAGCCAAGCTGTAGAGAGCTGGGCCGGGGAGGAAATCCGTCCCCGGCGGCCCCGGTTCCACTCGACGCTTCCTCCATCCCGACAGCAGCCTCCGCCGGTTCTCCCCAGGGCCTCACGCTCTCGGAGCCGCCGCTTTGCGCTGCCAGAAGGCCGCCGCCGCTCAGCCCCGGGGCTGCCGCTACGGCCGCTGCAGCTACTGAGCAAACCAGACCCGCCCCACGAGCCCGGGGGGAGGGAGTTGGTATTGGGGGAGACACCCCCTCCGAGGCTGGAGGAGGATTTTCTCTCTCACACATTCAGCTCTTAGATTCACAGTCAGAGCCATCTCGTTCCCATCCCCCTTAGCCCCAGGTTTTCCACGCGTCTCCCACTTGTACGTACCCTGGAGGCAGGCATTGAAAACAAAAATCTCAGTTCACCTCACTAAAGGGAGAACTTTTTTCATTCTGGCCAGTGGCACCAAAACAGGCACTTAAAGTGTATCTCATTTGGTACGTAGCGAGTATATATATTCAACGGGGCAGAATAATTTTTTTAAATCCACTCAATCATTTTGCTGGTCAAACATATATTATTCCCTGCTTTTGGATCATCTTGGTAACAAGTCAACATCCGAAAAAACCCACCAACTATTACCAACATCTTAAAAACAGTGATTCTTAGTATTTTTTCTTGGAACATTTTAGTTATTTACTTTAAAATCTCATTTCACGTATTGGATTAGTTTAACACTACTTTGCCCTAATCACCCTTCATATCTTGCTTTTGTCCCGGAGGGAGGGTAATGCTTAGGCTTTGTGTTTGTGTGTGTGTGTGTGTGTGTGTGTTTTGCCAACTAACATTTCTGCGTATGACCTTTAGATTTAATTGCCAAGAAAGGTTAAATTCAAGAGGTGGAAACGCTGTCCACAATAACCCTTTTTATTAGAAATCTAACTCAAACAAGAATTAATGTTTCAATTATTGTATTTTGTGTGATAGAGTTGTGCAGTCCAAGCAATTGAACTAGATTTTGTGTGTGCTAACTACAATTCTTAGCCCGTTTGTGAGACACTAAATTTGCACCTCGATTCTAAGGCACTTATACTTGTAATCTATACTCATAGGATCAAAAACACTATATTTGGCACTTAATGTACAAAAGACATAACTTCTAGGGAAATAACCTAAAAACCACAAACATGCAAAAACAAGACTTGAAATTCAGAATTTCAAGTTGATCTCATCTAATAGTAAGACCTTTGGTCTCATATTTAAATAGAAGAATAACTTTAAAAGGCGAGTAGTATAAATGCTGTACTATTTTACCCTTAAGTTTTTTAAAGGAAAATTAAAGCATCAGAATAAGCTGGCTTGGGATGGGGGAGGAATGGGAAGCTTGAAGAGGAGGACAGACCTGAGAAAAGTGGAGTAGGAGAGGAGGAACGTCACGGTATTGTCACTTTTCTGGCATGGATATGTTGGATAGAGGATCATTCTGTCCCTAGAAGAGGGATTTTCAGCTGTTTCTCTAAGAGTGGCAATGTGTTTTATGAGTCTAAGATACCACCTACGTGCCCCTTTTGCAAAGTCTTAGTCCAGCCACCTATAGAGAGCAAAGTATTTGGCCACAGGAATTCATTTCCTCATTGGTGCCAACTGACAAATGGAATGGAGAAATCATTTTCAAACCTCTTTGGTTCATAGACCATTCTGACAAGATGCAAAAATACCTCACTCATTTAATCTTTCTGAAAAGGGAAAATAACCTACCAGAGCTAACTATTCTGCTTTTAATGCAGCGCTTTTAAGAGCTATATATACCAAAAGTATTACTACTACATAATCAGATTCAGAGGACCCCCTCAGCCCACACTTAAAAGAGTGATCGTCATGCAATATCTTAAGGCTGGAAATGAAGACAGTCTCTGGACAGAATACCTTTTTCTTGGCTATTCCAGCACTGTAGTCAAATCTTGAAGTACAGCTTATGTTAATTAAAAGATAGCAGGGTTTTCTCAGTAGAATCTACTGCCACATTACATAAGAATCCAGAACTGCAGTTGCTTATTACGAAGGGAAGCACCATGCTGGACATCATTTATACTTTCTCCTTTGCAAAGATGACTGCAGGAAGTTCTGTGCTGGCCACTGTTTTACATCACAGTAGGAGATCTGGGTGTTACTATATTTTCCTTTATCCTCAATTTCCTCACTTATTTTTGTATCTTCTATGTCTTTGTGTAAAGTTTTCTGAAATCCTTTGGAAACATAAATGTCAAAGGGCCTAAAAGATTTCTACACCCAATCCATGAACTTTAACCCATCTTCAACCCCCTTTTTCTCTACAAAGAGAAGAGGCTACTAAATAATGCTTGATTCACATCTGTAAGAGCCTAGCCATTCTGTATTAAAAACAGCAACAGCCCCGATGAACTGCGCCACAGCTGAAGGACTCTTCCCTTTCCCTCATAGTCTCTACTGCTTCTCTTCCTTCCTGAGCATCTGTAAGTGGACCATATGAAACTGCCAATACTCAACCATTTTCATCTAAATGGCAATTTTTAATAGTTATACCTAAATCAATGTCTCTTTGACATAACCTTTGTTGCTATGATTGTGACCCTCCTCTTACCTACCCCTGGATCTCTTTAACCTGTTCACACTGGATTTCAAGAATCTTCAAGTTCTATTTACATAATCACTATCATATTTCAGAAACATTCTGGTTGACATTGACTAGGATACTTAACCCCCTTCATACTTTCTATCTTCCCTACCTTATTAAAAATATACCTCAAAAAAGAAAAACAAAAAATACATACCTCAAAGACATATTTCTTATTTTTTCTTAATCTACCAAAAGAGAGAGTATTTTGGGGCTTTTCCTATGTGCCAACTCCTTCACATTTTTAATCCTCACAGCCTTAGGAGATATGTATCATAGACTTATCACTTTATAGATGAGGAAACTGAGGTTAAGCAAGATTATGGGACTTGTTCCGTGTTATTTTTCAAATAGGTGGCAGAATCAGGATTTAAACCCACATGTGTCAGTTTCACCAATCAACATATCAAGTTTTCTTAAATCACCAGTTTAAGAGTTTCATCTACCTATTAAGGAAAAAAGAAAAGATAAAACACAATAGGGGTACCTGGCTGGTTCAGATGGTACAGCATGGGACTCTTGACCTCAGGGTCCTGAGTTTGAGCCCCACAGTCGGTGTAGAGATTTATACTCAAAAACAAACAAACAAACCCCTCATACACATATGCAATAAAGTAGATAAAATAGGTACATATGTATAAGGAAGATCATTTAAATTTTTTTTTTTTATTTTAGAGAAAGAACACACAAGGGGGGAGATAGGTCTGGGAGAGAAAGAGGCTCCATGCTGAGCGCAGAGCCCCGGAATCACAACCTGAGCCAATATCAAGAGTCAGATGCTTAACCAAATGAACTACCCAGGTGCCTGAGGAAGATCATCTTTAAAGCAAGTCTTAGGGTGTGAACTCCATGTGTCAGGGATCATATTTTGAATGCTTTAACCAATACCTAACACATTGTGGATGTTTAAAATTAAGCAGAAAGATTGTCAAGATAATTATCTTGTGGGAAAACAAATGATGAATTAAACCAATAAATACTATATGATAAAATTTGTTCAACCTTATAATAATCCTCCTCTTTCAAAATCACTTTTCCCAAGTAAGTTAGACCCTCATTTTCATTCATTCATTCATTCATTAATGAATATCATCCTAGTACAAAAGGACTCATCTTTTCATAATTCAAGGGATCTCATTCTCTTGATCTAACTTATTGACATACCTAGATATTCTAAACTTTCTAATTGCCCATAACACTTATGAAACCATCTTAATATCAGTCTAGGAAGCTAAGTGCGCTGACAGATTTCTGAGTCATTGCAATTTTCTGAAAAAAGATGGTTTATGTATTTCTACCTTGTTAATCTGTCTTCAAATGGGGCATCTGGGCAGCTCAATCGGCTAAGCATCCAACTCTTGGTTTTGGCTCAGGTCATGATCTCATGGTTCCTGAGTTTGAGCCCCGTGTTACCCCAAACCAGGCTCCACACTGACAGTGCAGCACCTGCTTGGGATTCTCTCCCTCTCTGCCCCTCGCCCCCCTCAAAATAAACTTTTAAAAAAATGTGTCTTTGAATTATAGCATCTTCTTAATTGCCTTTCTTAGAATAATATAAAATGCTAGAAAGTCTCTTGGTTGTAAATTAGCAAATTGATGAGGTAGCCATACTTAACAAATGACACTACTAGCCTGATTCCACTAAGGTATGATGTCCTTAAATGATGAGAAACAACCTTCAACCTGAACTATATTCATACTTTATTTCATGATTCACTGTCTTTTAATAGAATTTTTTCTATCCTTTAATCCTGTAATCCAGACATATCCATCAACTACAGTGGATCCTTGAACAACACGGGTTTGAACTACATCAGTCCACTTTATGCAGATTTTTTTCAGTAAATACAGTACAGTACTGTAAGTGTTTTTTCTCATGATTTTTAATATCATTTCTTCGCCTTACTTTATTGTAAGAATACAGTGTATAATATATATAACATACCAAATATGAGTTAATCGACTGTTTATGTTATCGGCAAGGCTTCCAGTCAACAGCAGGCCATTAATAGTTAAGTTAGGGGGATTTAAATAGTTAAGTTAGGGGATTTAAAATAGTTAGGTTGTAGGGGTATATGCAGATTTTCAACTGTGCAAGGGGTCAGCGCCCCTAACCCCATGTTCAAGGGCAAACTGTATTCCCAAAAGAGCCAACCATACCCAAGGCCTAGTTACAGAAAGTAAGAGAAAAGGGAAAAAAAGAATCAGGTGGCAGGGAAAAAGCTGGATAGAACTGTATAAAGTATTGAAAACAGTTTTTACCTGAAGGAATAGAAGTTTTCCAATTACCACTAAAATGGTTGAAATGTCACACCATGTCATCATTCCGTTTCAACCCAAGAGGTGGAGTACAAAATAAATGCAATTATACATACACATACATCTATATATATTGTATTTATAATATATAGTATAATCCACAATGATTAATAAGTTATGGTGTATTCATTAAGTAACATTTAAAATAAATGAAAAAAGATGATTCATTATGGATAAATCTCAGTAACGTTAAGTGAAAAAAGCTTGTTACAGCAGGATAAACAGTATAAACTTTATATATATGGAGTTGAAAAACATACCAACTTATATTCTGCACTACATGTGGAATAAAACTATAACATCTTGCATGGGAATGATAGACGCTAAATTTTATTTTTTTAATGTTTATCTTTGAAATAAAGAGAGCACAAGTTGGGGGGCGGGGGGGTGCAGAGAGAGGGAGACACAGAATCCGAAGCAGGCTCCAGGCTCTGAGCTGTCAGCACAGAGCCCAACGTGGGACTCAAACCCATGAACTGGGAGATCATGACCTGAGCTGAAGTCGGACGCTTAACTGACTGAGCCACCCAGGCGCCCCACAAATGCTAAATTTTAAGTGGTGACAACCCTGGGTGTGGAGAGGAGAATGAGATCTGAATGGCTTTCTCAAGACGCTTTGTATTTGCAAGTTTTACTTCAGTTATGCTGAGTATGTTATTCTGGTATTGTCCTCTATTACTACTGTTTGCCTGAAATACTTCATAATCATAACTTTAAACAAGGAGAATAAATTAATAAATGAGTCTATGGCAGAGGTAGTAAAATAAACATGCCCAGGCAACTGATTGACTGAAGGAGGGGAGGGGAGGAAGAGAATGATTCACATATGACTAAGTTTTCCAGCTTTAGTAACTGGAAAGATGCGTTAGAACGAGGAATATAAAAAATGGGAATGGGTATGGGTTGGACAATCATGAGTTTCATTTTAGATGTGTTGAGTTGGAGGGGCTAGGAGGATATCCATGAAATATCTAAGAGACTATTGTAAATTTGAACCCAGAGCTAAAAAGAGAAACGAGTGTAGGGCATGGATTTGGAAGCCTGTGAAATAATAGAAAAAACATATATTGGCCTCTGCACCTGGCTCCTGGCACAGAGCCCCTAAAACTCTTGTGATTTCCTAAGCGATAAGAAGGTACATCTAACTCTAGGTACATCTTGTGTTCAAATATTTGATCTTTGACCCTGGATCTCGACACAGAGCACCTAAATCCCTTGGAATGTCCTAGATGATAGGAGCATCTTTTGTTCTAATGAGGTGACTTGGGGTGGGCTCCTGGACAGGGGCTGGTCACTAGTAAGACCAAGCCATGATTAGAGGCTTAGAACTTTCAGCCCTACCGCCACCCCCTGGAAAGGTACTGGAAAATGAGTTAATAATTGGACATGCCTATGTGATGAAGGCTCCATAAGCATCCTCTAAGTACAGAGTTTGAAGAGCCTTCCAGGTTGCTGAACTCATGAAGTTGCTAGAAAGGTGGCATGCCCAGAGAGAGTATGGAAGCTAAGCCCCCCATTCGCCCTGTCTTGCCCTATGTGTCTCTTCATCTGTTTATCTGCATCCTTTGTGGTAAACTGGTAAAGGTAAGTAAGTGTTTCCCTGAGTTCCGTGAGACATTCTAGCAAATTATCTAATCCTAGGAGGAAGTTGTGGGAACCCTGATTTATAGCCTGTTGGTCCAAAGCACTTGCAATTCAGGGCACCTGGGTGGCTTAGTCTGTCAAGCGTCTAACTCTTGATTTGGGCTTAGGTCATGATCTCATGGTAGTGAGATCAAGCTCCATGTCAGGCTCCCTGCTGGGCATGGAGCCTACTTCCGACTCTTTCTCTCTCCCTCTGCCACCCCCCCATAGGAACATGCTCCCTGGCGCTTTCTCCCAAAAACAAAACAAAACAAAACAAAACAAACAAACAAAAAACAAAAAGAAAGAAAGAAAGAAAGACAAACCCAAAGAAACTGGTGAATTGGTCTCTAACATCAGGACAGTCTTGCGAGATTGAGCCCTTAAACTATGAGGTCTGACACTAACTCCAGGTAGATGGTGCCAGAACTGAACTGAACTGTAAGGCACTCAACTGGTGTTGGTTGGTGTGGGCATAAACATGCACATTTGGTACCAGAAGGGAGAATGTTCTGAGCATCGTGAATGTGAGAATAAAGAGAAAAACCAGGGAGCTTTTCCTAGATGGAGCCCTTACCATCTTCATAGGTGCACTTAACTTCAAACATGAACAGTCTCCCCATCCTTAAAAAGCCTCCTTGTGACTCTGAAGTTTTCTTGAATTATTGTCTTCTTTCTTTCTTTCCCTTCCTTCTCCGAGGTCTCAATAGCTTTCTACCTACTGCCTCCCTAATTTAATGCTATACTCAGTTTCTGTGCCTACCATGCTACTCAAAATTGCTGTCTGAAAGGTTGCCAATGACTTCCTCATTGCAAAACCATGGGTTCCCCATCCGCTCTGATTTTCATTCTTTTTCAGGTTTCTTAGCATTTGACACTTAATCCTTAAAACTCTCTCCTCCCTTCAAAGGTCATCTGCTCTCTGGTTTTCTCCCAAATGAGTATTTCTCCATTACTTCTCAATGCTGTCCAGTAATGTTATCTGTGATGATGGAAGCACTCTGATCGCACTGTCCATTAGGTAGCCACCTACCACATGGGGCTGTTGAGCACTTGAAATACAGCGAGTATGACCAAAGAACTGAATTTTTCATTGTATTTAATACTCATTAATTTAAATTTAAATGTCTGTGTGTGACTAGTGACTACCATATTGGACAGTGCAGCTTTCAAGTTTCTTTTTCTCCTCCTAGGTCCTAAATACAAAAACATTACTTCAGACTCAGTTTTTGATTTCCTGAACTTATCTTTAAAACTCATCCTCTGGAAGCTGAACCATTCTCGGAACTTCAGCCATGTCTCTAAATTTAATCCCCAAATCTTATCTTTAATTGCCTCCTGTCACCTTGACTTCCTCAAGCACTAAAAATTCTCTTAATCTCTTCGGGTGCCTGAGTGACTCAGTTGGTTAAGTGTCAGACTTCAGCTTAGGACACAGTCTCATTCACGATCTCATAGTTTATGAGTTCGAGTCCCGCGTCGAGCTCTGTGCTGACAGCTTAGAGAGCCTACTTTAGATTCTGTCTCCGTCTTTCTCTGCCCCTCCCTGGCTTGTGCACGGTCTCTCTCTCTCTCTCTCTCTCAAATGTACATAAACATTAAAAAAAAATAAAGGGGCGCCTGGATGGATGGCTCAGTTGGTTAAGCATCTGACTTCGGCTCAGGTCATGATCTCACAGTTCGTGAGTTCAAGCCCTACATGGGGCTCAGTGATGACAGCTCAGAGCCTGGAGCCTGCCTCAGATTCTGTGTCTCTCTGCCACCTTCCCCCCCCCCCCCCAGGCTCTGTCTCTGTCTCTGTCTCTCTCTCAACAATAAACATTAAAAATTTTTTCTTAATAAATAAGTAAATAATAAAAAATAAAATAACAATTCTCTTAATGTCTCAACATTTACCTCAAACTCAGAATATTCAAAGCTGAACCCATAACTCTACGGAACCAGCCCCCCTTTCCCTTATGACATTCCTGTCTCTGACAACAGTGTCCTCAGCATTTTCTCACATGCCCACACGTGAAATTACCCCTGTCACATCTCTTTCTTCTCCCATTGGCAGCCTGTTACCAGGTGCTAACAAGTCTTCCTGCAGAATGTCTCAGCTATCTGCCCATTGAGCCCACAAAATTTACTGAACCCCACCCTGCCAGATACTGCATGACCTCCACCCTCAAGAAGCAGATAATCTAATTAAAAGACAAAATATTAATAACATATGAAATTCAGATAATATAGAAAAGAAATAACAAAGTCTAAAGTTCACTAGATGCGTTGCCAAAGCAGTGCCCTCTGAATTCAGAAATCACTGAGGGGCAGTCAGCTCCTTCTGAAAGAGATCAAAGCATGCTCTGCCCTGGGCTGGCCTTCCGTAACTCTAGAGTACTCCAGACTTTCCCTGATCCTTTCTGTTCTGCATCTGCCGCCAAAGTAATCTTCTTTTACCTTGCTTTAAAATGTTAGTGGTTCCTGGGGTGCCTGGGTGGCTCGGTAGGTTAAGCACCTGACTCTTGACTTTGGCTCGGTCGTGCTTTCAGGTTTGTGAGTTCAAGCCCCGCATGGGACTCTGTGCTGATGGTGTAGAGCCTGCTTGGGATTCTTTCTCTCTCACAAATCAACATAAGGAAAGTTTTTTAAAAATGTTAAGTCATTCCCAAGATGTAACAAACACAGGGTCTCTCTTGCAACTCCTCACTGCCCTGTGTTTAATCACCCTTCCCACCAGGACTGTGCTTCCCACTCTCCTGCTCTCATACAAATTCTCACATGCCTTCAAGCTTCCTTTCAAGTCTTAACCTCTGCCGTAAAGCCATTGCTTCCAACAATTGGTTATTCCCTCCCCTTTAACTTTCCGTTACATTTGAATATGTACCCTTAATTCAAGACAGGGCTGTCACCACTGTTTAAATTATATACATATTGTGTACAAGCATGATGTATCAGCTTCCCTGACTTCCCTGAATCAAGGAAGGAGAGGGGTATGGTTTGAAAACAATATACCGGGGCGCCTGGGTGGCGCAGTCGGTTAAGCGTCCGACTTCAGCTCAGGTCACGATCTCGCGGTCCGTGAGTTCGAGCCCCGCATCAGGCTCTGGGCTGATGGCTCAGAGCCTGGAGCCTGTTTCCGATTCTGTGTCTCCCTCTCTCTCTGCCCCTCCCCCGTTCATGCTCTGTCTCTCTCTGTCCCAAAAATAAATAAACGTTGAAAAAAAAAAAATAAAAAAAAATGAAAACAATATAGCTCTTCATTTGTGCCCCTGGGACATTTTTCTTAAAGCTATGGCATGAACTTATTTGAATTTCCAATATTAAAGAAAAATGGTAGATTTGTATGCTTTATCAAAACACCTATCTTGTTTAATAAAAGAGTTCAAGAAACAGATCTACGGCGGTGAGCAAATCGAAGATAACCAATAAATATTTGTTGAATTATTCACTGATTTCAATAAACCACACATTTGGATTGTTGGGATTAAAGTTTCAGACTTCTTATTTTAATGGAGAAACTGCTAATAAAATGACCTGCTAGTTGTAAAGCGGCCACAAAACTAGTATTCACCAGCTGAACACATCAGCAGAAACTCATAAGGAAATCTTTAAATGTTTTTGTTATATGCCATTTGAAATATATACAATATGTGTAGCATGTATGTAAGTTGTAAAGCATAATAAATAATAAGTTACGTGACCCGGTCAACTAATTTATTTCTGGTATTGACAGGCCACTCATAATTTAAGGGTTCTACCATACGTGAGAGCAAGTGTCATTATATTTGCTCTAATTATATATATTCCAGTGAGTTATTTGCTCAGTCTAGTACATTAAAAATATAACTAATATTTTTATTGAAATATTAACATTTACATGAATATTTAAATTCTGCAGTCAATATTCCTGCCTCACTCATAGCATTTGAATGCTTTTTATTTATTTCTAGCACAATCATGTACACATCTAATGAGTTTTTCCTTTTTTTTACTCTATTTTGAAAATTCTGATTTCATACTACCGTGAGATAATCTTTCTACTTCATATTTCCTCCACACTGAACTGAATAAGCCACTTATCTGCTTATGTTACTAGTCTAGTCAAGTCATTTCATTCCTTCTTTGTATTGACTGCCCCTCCCTCTGGTTTTGTATGACCAGCTTACTGCATGTTCCTTCTTCTAAGTCAATGAGATATAAAATGAAAAAAAAAAATTGGTCCTAATATTGATCCCTGGAGCTTTGTAATCCATCTGTTCCAAACTCTTCCACACGTTGATATCAAAGTCAGTGTTTAATCTACTTAAGTAGTTCATCCCTATACCATACTTCTCTAACTTCTAGATTACTTGTTGGTATATTCTTTTCATGGTGCTTTATCCCAAGTAATTGGCTCATGGCTTCCCTCAGCTGATATTTGTCATTATATTTCACATCACTGAGGCAGATGAGATGTGAATCCATGCTGACTCTTTGAATTAAATAATAACTTTCTGATACTTCCAATCATTGATTTTCTACAAAGTTTACCAAGGTCTTATCCTCCATGGAAATTATACTTGATACTTCTAAGTTTTAGGGGCACGTGGATGGCTCACTTGGTAGAGCATACAACTCTTGATCTCAGGGTTGTGAGTTTAAGCCCCACATTGGATGTAAAGATCACTTAAAAAATAAATAAACACTTTTTAAAATTACAAAAAAAAAATTCTGAATTTTATATGCAGGAGAAAAGGGATATTTAGGGAATGATCAAGAATTTAACGAGGGTTTTGTTTATTATAACTGATATAGACAGTCTGTAAGTATTTTAAGTCACCTTTATTGGTGAATTCAAGCATCTATTAAGAATCAGGAAAAAATAACTTGAAATACAATAGTCAAAATCTAGTAGTCAAAACTCCATAGAATTATGCCTAAAAAGAGTGAGTTTCAGTGAATGTAAATTATATCTGTTTGTTTAATGGGAGAAAAAAATCAAATAGAGAAAATCTTCACTTTAAAAAATCTGATAGGAGGGGCGCCTGGGTGGTTCAGTCGGTTAAACGTCCGACTTGGACTCAGGTCTCGATCTCGCGGTCTGTGAGTTCGAGCCCCGCGTCAGGCTCTGGGCTGAGGGCTCGGAGCCTGGAGCCTGCTTCCGATTCTGTGTCTCCCTCTCTCTCTGCCCCTCCCCCGTTCATGCTCTGTCTCTCTCTCTGTCTCAAAAATAAATAAACGTTAAAAAAATGAATAAATAAATAAATAAATAAATAAAATAAAAATGAAAAATCTGATAGGAATACTGAAAGTGAAAGACCAGAAGAAGCGCATAGGGACTGGAACCTGTACATAGGGGAGGTTTAACTCATCATGGAAACTTTTTCGAGGAGGAGATGAGAGCATATGAATAAAGGCCAAGCAATGAATATTTTGAAAGCAGGTAAAATCCATCAATAAAGCAATGGAATGGAAGGAAGTATAAACTATTTAAAGCTTATATGTTCAAAGTGAAGGCGTAAAAAGGCAAGTGAATAAACCCACAGGGTTCCCCACAAACACATATCTCTGAAACACAGCAAGATAATAAAAGAGAGCAGTGTATATCTGGGTATATCTGCTTTGTCCACTCAAAAGCAGGGATGAGCAGAAAACTTAGCACAGAGTATGACTTCACGACATTTATTCGATAGATGGATATTTAACTTCTTTAGCCTATTATCCCATTATTAGTCAGTTATCCCTAGTTTGTTTATATTTTGTTTTTAATTTATTTTGTTGGTTTTTTGATTAATGTTTTATTTGTGAATACTTTCAGACTTATAAAAAGTTATAAAGATAATGCAGAGTTCCCATCTACCACTAAGCCAGTTGCCCCTAATGGGGACTGACCAATCATCCCAGTTTTCTTGTGACTGCCCTGGTGTTAGCACCAAAAGTCCCATATTCCAAGAAATCGCTCTCCCAGGCAAACAGGGATGGTTGGTCACCTGCTACGTCAACATCTTAAACTACTGTGGTCTTTGCGTCAAAACTAAGAAACCAACACTGGGGAGTTACTACCAACCAAACTCCAGACCTTATTTGGATTTCACCAGTTTTTCCAATAACGTCCTTCTTTTCTGTTCCAGGATCTGATTCAGGATACCTGTGTCTAGTTGTCATGTCTTCATGTCCTCCGTCCTGTGACAGTTTCTCACTCTTTCCTCACTTCTTACGGCCTTGACTTTTTTGAGGAATAATTGTGAAGTATTTCGTAGAATCTCGGTTCGGATTTGTCTGATATTTTTCTCATATTTAGACTGGTCTTAGGAGCTTTGGGACCCTAATTTATTTTTTAATTCTGCAAAGGTCATGCTGATTTTCTTGGCTACACTAGCCATGGTGGACTTTAAGTTCTTCCGAATATCGTTTTAATTTTTAAAAGATAAAATCACTTGTCCAAGAGTTAGAGTAAATTTTTTTATTATAGATAGAGTTCTCACATTACTATTCTACAAAGGGCAAAATCACATTGCTTCAAATTCAAAAAATTCTTCTTTAAACTTTGAAAATGACACATAACTTGGACTCATTACCCACAGCCTTCTCCACTGATACTATCCTCAGAGGGTAAAACTACATCACTGTTCAGCTAAACAAAGGTAGGAACGTTTATTTTTCTTTTCTTTTTTCTTTTTTTTAATATTTATGTTTGAGAGAGACAGAGAGACAGAGACAGAGTGAGAGTGGGGGAGGGGCAGGGAGAGAGGGAGACACAGAATCTGAAGCAGGCTCCAGGCTAGAGCCCGACGCGGGGCTCGAACTCACGGAGTGTGAGATCATGACCTGAGCTGAAGTCGGACGCTGAACCGACCGAGCCACGCAGGCGCCCCCAAAATATGGCACTTTAAAAAGTTGCATTTCTTTGACTACAGTGGAGGTGAGCATTTTTTTATATTATTACTGAAGTATCGTCGACACCCAGTGTTACATTAGTTTCAGGTGTATACCACAGTGATCTAACATCTCTGTTGTAAGTTATGATATGCTCACCGCAAGAGTAACTGCCATCTGTCAACATACAACACCATTACAATAGCATTCACTATATTCCCTATGCTGCCTTTCATTCCCGTGACTTAATCATCTCATAACTGGAAGCCTGTATCTCCACTCCCCTTCAACCATTTTGTCCACCCCCTCCTTCCCTCCGGCAAACATCAGTTTGTTCTCTGTATTTATAGGTCTGTCTCTGCTAGGGTGAGGTTTGCTTTTTGTTTTTTGTTTTTTTAACTTAAATCCACAGTCGTTAACAGATAGCGTAATAATGATTTCAGGAACAGAATTTGGTGATTCACCACTTACATATAACACCCGGGGCTCATCCCAACAAGTACCCTCCTTAATGCCCCTCACCCGTTTAGCCCATCCTCCCACCCACAGGGTGAGCATTTTTATATGGTTAGTGCCGTTTGTATTTCTTATACTACACTTGTGTACACACTTTAAAATCCAACGTCCAGGGTGCCTGCTGGTTGAGCCGGTGGACTGTGGGACTCTCCCTCTCGGGATTGTGAGTTCAAGCCCCACGTCGGGTGTAGAGATTACTTTTAAAAATGAACTTAAAATAAATTTAAAAATTAAAAAATAAAAATCCAACTTCCCCTCAGGGCATCCATCACTTTCTTCTTGATTTAAAAGTGCACCTTAGGGGCGCCTGGGTGGCGCAGTCGGTTAAGCATCCGACTTCAGCCAGGTCACGATCTCGCGGTCCGTGAGTTCGAGCCCCGCGTCGGGCTCTGGGCTGATGGCTCAGAGCCTGGAGCCTGTTTCCGATTCTGTGTCTCCCTCTCTCTCTGCCCCTCCCCCGTTCATGCTCTGTCTCTCTCTGTCCCAAAAATAAATAAACTTTAAAAAATATATATATAAATAAATAAATAAATAAAAGTGCACATTAATGACATTAAACTTCTCTCATAGAGGTTTCAAATACATACCTTTCTTTACCTGTTTTTCGTTTGCCTTTTAATGATGTTTTGATTTTCAGAGGTATGTAGTGTTCTCATTTGTTTTCTGCCTCTAGTGGATGTTTTCGGTTTTTTGTTTGTTTTCGTTTGTTTTTATGGTGAGCTCAGTCCTGAATCCTGGTTGTTCTAGTTCGGGGCAGCTCGTGTGAGTCTAGGAATCCTGCAGTGCGACCACTTCAGCACAGGTTCGTATGTTCTTTCCTAGTGAGGCAATGCCCTGAGTCCTCCCAGTCCCAAGCTTTAGGAAAGAAAAAAGAAATAAATTCAAAAGCCCACTGCCCTGAATGCTGCCAAATTCGGGCCTCCGAGGAAAAAAAAATTCCAAAGACAGTAATAACTCAGTTAAAAAAACAAAAACAAAAACAAAAAAACTCTTTTAAGACAATTCAGCTCCCAAGCCTCAAAACTGTCCGTTTTAATAGCTGTAGGGCTGTACCGACTGGGGACCCCCCAGCCCACCGCTTGTGAGTAGTACCCCTGCCTCCAAGTCCTTCCCAGGCTCCTTGCTCCCTCCAAACGGGGATGAGAGTCCCGCCTCTGAAGTCAGGCTCCGGGGGGCCAGGAGTTCTCTTTCTATTTCCCCTTCTCCTTGCCTCCATTTTAGGACATCTCAAGTCATGACAATTTCAGGACAAATGCCAGGACTGAAAGTTATTAAAAAGAACCAGAAAGACTTAAACGCCTTCTTCCTCTTTTCTTTTTCTTTTTTTAAATGAAAACATGTAGGATGGCTCACGTTTTACATTAAACTTAAGCCAAGAAAAAATAAATAAAAGAGAAAAACTTAAGGTAAGAAGAAGGCCTGGCTCACATACAGTAAACGTAGTCACTTTTGCGCCGTGAATCAAGGGGCCTGGGGAAGACCTCCTCCTCACACATTCCCCAGAATGTCTCCCTCCCACAAACTCACCATAAATGGTTCCTTTCTCAAGTGCTTGACCCGATACCCAGATAGAGTGGGTATTTGTGAGTAACTGTGAGAAATGTGATCCTTCTCGGAAGTACTGGGGTCTATGAACCAGGTGTTTGTCCTCAAGTCTTGAGAGACGCAGACTGCCCTACAAAAATAAAGCGCTGCTTATGGTTCTGCCTGACCTGCCCTTTCCAGGTGAGAAAGGGGCCTCGACGGAGACGAGAGCCCTCATGGCCTTGATCAAGGTGGGAGCAGGAACTTAAGCGCATGCTTACTCTGCCCATCAGATAATCCGTCCTGATGGCGATACCACACTGATATTAAATGGTATAAAAAATAGGAAATGGAATATGGTTTTGCCGCTAACCTACTCACTGGTCCCAGAAGCTGCTTTCATCCCGAAGCTGTGCATCAGAACAACTCAACATTCAGCCAGCAACCCTAGGTCGCATCGCTGATTCTAAAAGGCTCCAGCCCAGCTCCCGCTCAATGAAGCTGTGTTATAGAAATATTTTCTTTAGCACTTGTAAACTGCTTGCTTTCTAGAGTTTCCTTGTTGGTGACCTTATTTTGCCATTCAGCGTCAATATTAATTCAGCATGGAAGGGAAGTGGAGGGATGTCCCAGCCTGAGCCCAAGCTGGGCTCAGAGCCAGGATTCAGATTCGTCCGGGCATGTCTGATGGGCCTGCCAGGAGTCTCTCAGCATGAGGGTTGGAGGAAACTCATGGAAAACAACATCCTAAGGCAGTGGGTGTGGGGGATACATCACAGGTATCAGAATCACCAGGGAAACTTGTAAAAATATGTACACCCTGCACAAATGTGTCCCTCATCCTGGTCGTGTGTGTGTGTGTGTGTGTATGCATGTGTGTGTATCTATGTACACAAATGGATGCACACTAGCAGGAAGCACTGCTTTGGCACCAAAATTGGCCCTGAGATTTATGTAGAAATATTTTCTGTATTAGCCAGCACCAGGGGCACTGAGTACTCCAGAGAACACAGGTGGCTTCTCTGCACATGAGAGTTCCCTGGGCTCTGGCAGTGTGGCCCTGCTCTGTAGCTCTGAACACCAAGGGCTCCCACACTTCAGGGACTCGCTGCACCAAGAATTCTTAAACTGGAGATCCTGGCTTCCTGGGAATCCAAGAATAGGCTACCAGGGTCCCATACACTTCTGAAAAGTACTTATTGGGAGTACGTTTTTCTGGAAAAGTTTCTCTAAGTGTCTCAGATTTTGAGAAAAGGAGATGACCCTCAAAAGGCCAAGAACTAGAAACTGCCAAGAAAACATTGGGCAAGCAGATGTTATAAGATTGTAAGAATGGCATAATGACCGATATAGGCAAAGCCAGAAAGACTGTTTTGTTTTGTTTTGTTTTGTTTTGTTTTGTTGTGCTTTCAGTTAATGTGACTTATTTTTACCTTGAGGCATCCATGACCTGGTGAAACTCTGGCTACGTGAAAACATGAAATCCCACCTCTGCTTCAAGCCCACCTCAAGTGTCTCCACCTCCCTCCCACTCCCGAAGCCAAAAATCACTGCTCCCTTGGCCCAGGCCTTGTTTGTGTACCTCGGATAACAACACTTTTACCTTAGATTTTCCACCTGTGTGCATACATCACGTCTCTTCTACAAACTATAACCTTTGAGAGTAGGAATCATGCCTTCCCCATATTCTCCCTCTTATGGTGTCAATAAGCATATTGACTTAGTTCTCAACAGACAAGGGAATGAACAAATTACAAATCCATCCCATCTACCAGACCTTTTTATTCCCTTTTACTTAGAGACTAGCCCTATTTCCTTGTAAATTATGCATTTCAAATGCATTCCTTATCATTTATATTGTCAGTCAATTGATTTACTTCTTTATGCATCGTGCATTAATTACCTGCCTTACCTGTTTTATTTGGTTGTAAACTGCCTGAAGGGTAAGGATCACACGTAAGGCACACTACGTAAACGTACGAGCCTCTTGGGAGGAACACACGGGGCTAACCAATATGTTCAGCGTCCTAGATGGCAGGCTCGCGAGGAAATCTTCCGTGAGAAAACATCGGCCAAGGGAGAACAGAGGTGGGTAGAAAAGAAAACAAAAAACAAAAAACAAACCACAACTGCTAGTAGGAACAAAGCTAAAGAGCGAAATCGTCAGGTTACAGAACTGCGTTCTAAAGAGGAGGTAAACCAAAGAGAGAGCAGCCTGAAGCTGCGTGAACGACAGCTCAACGAGGAGGCCCAGCCTCCGAGGGGGTGTGGCTGGACTACAGTTCAGAGCTTTGGTGTTGGCTCTGCACAGGTTCTGGAAGGGCTGCCAGCTTTTTTCTAGCCCGTTACCCTGTTTGGTTTGTTCCCTGTTTGTGCCAGGCTTTTCTTGTGTTCAAAAAACCCTGACCGCCATTATTACATGTAAAATGATGTTAATGAATCATTTTAGTCTGTTTTCAGAGTAGAACGCTGGCAGGGTATTTTTAAATTTTTTTTCTTTTGATGTTTATTTATTTTTGAGAGAGAGACAGAGTATGAGTGGGGGAGGAGCAGAGAGAAAGGGAGACACAGAATCCGAAGGAGGCTCCAGGCTCTGAGCTGTCAGCACAGAGCCCGATGTGGGGCTCGAACTCACAAGCTGCGGGAGATCATGACCCGAGCTGAAGTCAGATGCCTACCGACCGACCGACCGACCGACCCACCGAGCCACCCAGGCGCACCAGCTGCAGGGTATTTTTAAACGGATCATCAGAGAGAGGCACGGACAGAAACACGGTGGCGCTCTCTTTCTCTCCTTTACTTCTCAGTTTAATATTTACTTAACTTCCATATCCACCCACACATTAACGCACCCTTCATTCCCTACAACCGAAGGCTCTAGAAGATTGCGTGATCTGCTGACCATTTTAGCTTAATGACTGAATTGTTACAGTATGATTATTCTGGGGATGTTTACTAGCTGAGGGTGGGCAGCGTCATAAATATGACACATAAATATTCCACAGGCAAGAGTCAAACTAGGGAAAGTGCAAGTGGGAGGAGGAAGGCCAGGCCAATTAGTGGCTAGGTGGATAGGAGCTTAGCTAGTGGTTCCAAATTAACCATGACTACTCAGATACCAGCCCCAGGACACAGGGGTAATTTCAGGTTGAATATAGCTAAATAAATGAGATAATCTTCCATTGTGTATATAGTTTGTCACAAGTTTAGAGTATTCATCTTTCAACAGCATGCATTGGGTGCCTATGTGTGGGAACCATCGTTAAACAGAACGAAAATCCTTGGATTATCTGTCAGTCCTGGTGGTAATTTTGCATCTTCTCTCGATCTTCACTCTTGGAGGTCATTATCTTGCCTGTCTCTATTATTTGCATCTCTGGACCCCAAATAAGTTTGTTTTCAGCTAAGTCTTTGGGGGAACAGAGTCCTTGCATGTCTAAGTCAGACTGTATGTAGTTCAATTAGAATTTTTTTAAAAATCTGTGTTCCATAAGCGAATCCATGTATAGGTTTTTATCATTGTTTTCTCAGTTTACTAGGATGAGCCAATTTTGAAAGTGTCCAGTGTTGTCACAGCTGGGCTGGACTATGCTAACAGAAAAGAGAATTCCTCTAGATCTCATTCGATATCAGAATTAGGAACAACAGCTGCCTCGGCCAATACGGCTGGTGAATATGGGGCAGAGAGAGCCCAAAGCCTGGGAAGCTTGAGCTTGCTTACCATTTGACATGTTCTCTTCAAGAACCGTTAACAAAATGTAAAAGTTAGTAAGAAGCCATAGGATCCAAGACATATGTACTTAATTCTTTAGCTTCTAAGTCCTTACCAACTAATTAATTAGCAGTTAAGCAAAGCATGGATCTGGTATCAGAAGACTTACATTCTTCATGTACAGTTTTATGACTTGGGGCAAGATCCTTCACTTTTCTGTGCCTTGGCTTCCCCATCCATAAAGCAGAGACAATAAAACCTGCCTCATCTTCCTCTCTACATTGTGAAACTTAAGTGAGCAAGCCTGTGAAGGCTTTTTAGAAACTGTAAAGAAGTGTAAAATTTTAAGGATCATTATCAATTAACATGCAACCTGAAAACGTTCCTAATTGAACTCCATCTTAAATTTAGCAGCAATATGAACTTAAAACTCTGCTTTGGGAGGAGGGCTTACATGCTTATTTTAAAATTCAAAGAAATAAAACCAATTCCTATAGGTATAATCATATGAATAAAAATACATTTTCTTTTTTATTTATTCGTTTTCTTTAAAAACATTTTTTTAATGTTTATTTTATGAGAGAGAGAGAGAGCGCTAACGGGGCAGCGGTGGAGAGAGAGGGAGACACAGAATCTGAAGCAGGTTCCAGGCTCTGAGCTGTCAGCACAGAGCCTGATGCGGGGCTCGAACTCACGAACCATGAGATCATGACCTGAGCCGAAGCGGGACGCTTGACTGACTGAGCCACCAGGTGCCCCAGTTTTCTTTCTTTTTTAAATAAAAAATACAATTTCGTTGGAGGGAAAAAGCCCACTGGGGCAAGTGTTTTAATATACAGTTTAGGGAGCAGATACTGTTTTCTCAATTGCTGAGTGCTGGAGCAAAATGAGAATCAGTAGTACCCGCCCATCCTTCCAAAGGGCTCGCAAGTTTGGCTGCTGAGAAAATCTTGCTCTTTCAGATCCTCCACTTCCATTTTCCACCATGGAAATGTTTACTTGGTCCCAAATTGCATGGAGACCCAAAGCTTTGGCACTTTCAGTCCCTTTGATCACAAACTGACGGTACAGATTTGGATGCTCAGGCAAGTTGACTGATGGCCGGATATTTAGGAGTATGCACAGACCTGAGGGATACCCTTCTAATGCAATAATTCTTAAGTCCACATGTGCCAACCTCCAGGGCGTAATTAACATTATTTTACTTTATTTTGTAAATTGCACCCTGTGCAACACAGCCCTCGGGGGCTTCTAGAGAAAATGAGCACATTATAACAAATAAAATATTACAGAACAACAACTAATAGCTTAAGCAAATTAAAAATAAGAACCCATAAAATAGTCTTGTTGCTGGGCCACAGGGGAGGAACAAAGTCCTTTAACCACTAAGACTGTTAGAGGCTTTAGCTTCCTTCTTTCATGCAAGAGGAGCAGGAGAGGGAAGAAGGATTGGAAGAGGAAAACCACAAGCTTCATTCAGAGTGCATTAGTTCCCAGCAGGACCACAAAAGGCCCCTGAGTTATGGTAAGGGACCAGCACTTTCCTGATGCCCATAGTTAGGTAAGGTCATATTTGGTTTCTTGAGATGTATGGTCCAACTTTCAACAACTAACTAAAGACTACTGTGCTTCACTTTCCCACCAGACTCAGACCTGATGTCATTTTCTTCATTTTCCTAAATAGGAAAAGTTCCAAATTATTTAAAAACTTAAACAGACCTTATCTATCCTATAGGTACAAATAATAACACCAACTATAAATATATAAATAAGTGCACACATGCACACACACATGTATACACGTACACTCCCACATCTGTAATTGAACTTCCAGAGGCCCTTCTGCAGATGACAATATGGGCTAACAGAAATAATCTCCTAGCCAAATACAAAGCCAGTCCACTAGGCATTTTTAAAATAAGAGTGTACTCTAATTTTTCCTTAAGCCTCCACAAAGTTTTGCATTGCTATCAAAATATTTTTGGAAATTCTGTAATGTTTCTCCTTTTCCCTTGGCTTCTTATTTCTGGCAAGGACTAAACCCCAAAATATCTTTCCTCTGGGACACTGAAATAACTGTCCCAAAGCAGCTGCCAGAGCCATAGCTATTCAGAGATTTGGGATAGATTTCCAAGGAAGGCCACTTGCAATTTTTATTGTTTGAGTCAAAAGCCCCACCTTCTGAGATTCTCAAAGAACAGGTGTGAGGGGCGGGGCTGGGGGGGGGTTGCTGTCTCCTGGACTCTCTTATTTTCGTTCACAACTCAGTCTGCTGTTTCACTTCTGTTTCTTCCCTCCTCTTGTCTGCCGCCCACCCTCCTGTGGGTTCTATTTTAGATGCAAAGAGAAAAAACAACCCACCACTCCCTCTCCCCACCCCACCCCCCATCCCCAGTGCTCTGAGGTTGTATTTCTCCTCTGCTGACTTTCCAAAAGCTTCCTTATTCTAATGGTGCCACAGAACTGGGTTCTTCTTACCCAGGGCCACCTCCCTCAAGTTTAGAACTATGCAGTGGGCGTATCTAGTAGATTAAGAGAAGAAGAAAGAGGTCTGTACCACCAAGCAAGCTGCCTGACTGGCCCAAGCTGGGGGGTTTCCTGCAGACAAATAAGGTTTGGACTTGTTATGTAGCACACAAGGACCTTTACATCAGTGGTTCTCAGCCCTACTCGCGTCTCAGAAGCGCCTGGGAATTGTTCCCAAAAATACCTTTGTCAAAAACAAAAACAACAACAAAAAAAACCCCAAACCAAACATAACAAAACAAAACAAAAACCTTTGTCCAGGCCTGTTGAACTGAATCTCTGGCCTGGGCCTGGGCGTTGCAATTTTTTAACAGCTCCCAGATGATTCTATTGTGCAGCAGGATTAAGAACCACCGATTTAGATTCCGCTTGTGGAAGTTATCCAACCCCGAGCTTACTCCCTTCCTTCCAAATACACCCCAGGAGATTCCTCTGCCTGCTCTCACACCAAAGATTTCTGGGAGCCAGGAAATGGAGTATGGTGGTCTAGGGAATGCAGTTTAGTTTTCGAAAAGAAGAGGGTTGAAGAGAAAGGTGGCACCAAGGCATGGAGGAGGCTGGTCCTGGTGGTCCTCCCGGCCCCCTACATGTAGGGGCACACAGCAGGTGTACATGAGGCCCCTCCTCTCCCTGGGGCCCGATCCTCTTAGAATTTGGCAGATGAGGCACTCGAAGCATCATGATGCTTTCTTGCCCGCCTGGGAGAGGGGAAAAACTAAGTTGTGGGGGACACCAGAGACTCACAAACTGTGATGCACAGACTCAGGATAAGAACACATCCCAGCCAGCAAAAGGACAACTTAAAAATTAAGTCACATCTATCCTGTAAGTGTTAGGATACAATAACAAGTGTGATTTTACATGCAGATTATAGCCAGAGAGATGGATACATAGCTGCTGCCTTGACACAGTCTATTCCTGGTCATACAAAGGCCGGGGACTCCACTGACCAGGGAGAAAGTGGTTCCTAAAGCCCCAGACCACCATGGTCTCTTCAGACCCTCCAGCTGCTCACCAAGCAGTTAGGAAAGGATAAGGAGTCCCTCCCTTGAAGCCCAGAGTTCTAACGAACTCCAGGGGGTTCTAACCCTCCCACGTCCCAGTTGCTAAGGCAACTGGTGGGCACCATCCAGCTCTTCTAGGCCAATGACTCTGCTGGGCAAGGGGCCTACCCTGTACTTAGCTTTTGCTCAGAGCTTCTTGGCTCTCCGCCCGCCTTCCTCTGGCACATTTACAGCTGCTGTTGCAATCTTGGCTTAGTCTATACAGAGAAGGTCTTTCTTCCAATCTCTCTCTCCCCAGATGTCTCAGAGTTTATGTGGGAAAGCATATTCTTCCAGCCTGTTAAAGAGACCTTCAAAGTCATGCCTTCTCCTGCAACCTTTGGAATCCACTGGATCCAGGCAGCGTGTCAAGTGGATTGAACGGGAGGGTGTGACTATTTTGCACGCGCTGGGTAGAGTTCCTAAATGTTTCTGGGTTTCCCCTAGCATGGTTCTGATTGTGAGCATCCAGAACTCGGGGTCTTGCCCTCAGAAACAACCGTGAAAAGCACGGGCAGCAGGATTAATGCAGATGTGCAACATGGATGAGGTCCAGCTACCAGGGAGCAAGGGTTTTACATTTTCTTGGCCAAATTAAAACCTTCCCCCATTCACACCACCTTGGCGCTTCCAATATAATGAAGCTCCATTACTTGGAATTTGGGGTGTGTTTCTTTCCCCATCCCACCCCCACCCTCAAAGCAAATTCAAGCAAAAAGACTGAAAGAGAGTGAATGAATGATCTCTCTTTCAGATAATGAACTGCCAGAGTCCTGGCTCCTGCCAAACCATACCCCACCACCAAACCAGCAAATGTCAGCCTGTGCCGGTCACCGTTGCTCCTTCCCAGAGCCTCGTCATCCCGCCTGACTCGTCTGGGGCTAGGGCCCATCCCTTCCTAAAGCTTCAGCATAAATTCGCAAACATGTGCAGCTCCCCACTTTAAGAAACTTTTTTTGCTTTGCTTTGTTTTGTTTTGTTAATGAAACGAAACCATGTAACCTACTGTATTTATTTGCATTCGAATCCAATAGTTAGATCTGGATACTGAATATGATATACCTTTAAAACTTGTCAGAGTGATCACATTCCAAGACTGGGGACAAGGAATGCCTAAAGGCAGACCCTCCTACAGGAGGGGACTGGCAGGGAACGCCCTGCCTTGGAACTGATGCGCCCTGCTGCAGGGGTTTCTTGCCTTGTTTCATTTTTAGAAACCAGAAAAACACGAAAGGGCTCCAGTTCTAACCATCCCACTCAGGCCAGGCCCCAGGCAAAACTAGAAAGCCGACCAGGAGGGCCAAGCCAGGCTTCCAGCTCCTACTTGCCCCGTGAAAATCAAGGACCCAGTCAGGGACCCCATACTCCCCAGCCCAGGATAGACAGAAGCAGCTCAGGGGCACATGCATTCCAGAAGTCTCTGAATGCAGGACAGAAGAGCAGAAAAATCAGTTAGGTATGTCAGGGAGTCAATATAATAATCATCATGATGTTAATAAAAATAATAATGGCCACTAGGATTCTTATCCCAGCTCTTCTACTTAGAGGCTCTGTGACCTTGAGCATTTAACCTCTTTCTTCGCCTGTAAAATGATGACAATTATCTACCCTGCCCTTGCCCCAAGGGTTGTCATAAGAACCAGATGAGATCATGTAAAAATTTTTTTTTCAAAAACTATAAAGTTGGTTTGTAAGCTGTTCAGAATATTCATTCCTTTCTTTTTTTAATTTTTAATTTTTTTTTTTTATTTTAGAGAGAGGAAGTGGGGGGAAGAGGGGAGGAGGGAGAGAGGGGGAGAATCCCAAGCAGGCTCAACACTCAGCATGGGCTGGGGGCTCTATGTGGGGCTCAATCCCACAACCCCGGAGTCATGACCTGAGCCAAAGCCAACAGTCAGCTGTTCAACCCATTGAGCCCCCCAGTGCTCCTGAATATTCATTCTCTTTAAGGCTATTTAACATCAGTAGATATGCAAAACCAGATACCACACCTAAGTATTATACTAAGTAGATGAAATCTTAGCTATCTATTGATAGTTAAATATGCATACGGTATTTTTCTTCTAATAAGTTACTGTTACTGGGAGATCTGTAAATAGCCTCATTGCATAAAACCAGTTCCGGCACTTCCTAAAGTGGGCTTCTACCTCTTGATGTGGTATAGTTTCAAGGGTCCCTAAGGAGTGCTCTGTACAACTCCGAGTGGGTGGTGCAAGTCTTTAGCTAGACCACATAAAAATTATATCTATTCTCATTGAATGCAGCTATCTCTATGATTTGTGAGTAGGCTGTTCAATGAGTTCAGAAAAACATTTCCTTCTAGCTCCAGCTGGCAAGATGTCAAGATTGAAAAACACATTTCCTGCTTCTCTTTCTTGCCCCAATTGGGATGGATGACCCTAATTCTCACCACCCCATTTCCTTAAGCCATTAGCAGTGATTGAATCTCTGCCCACCCCAATGAGCCTCTCACAGACGATTTCAATGCACAGCGGCACCCGTAATAGACAGAACTATGTTGTGAAACTCCAAATTTACTTTTAATTCCATCTTTGACAGACCAAATTGAAGCCATGGGTTATACTTTGTTATGGCCGCTTAACGCTAGCTGGAAAACTCAGGCACCCTCCAGTTTGTAAAAGTTTCCTTCTCCCATTAGCCTCAGATCAAATGAGATACCTCCATCTCTATCTTGATGGCTTTCAGTGCACAAAAAAAAGAGTCCGTCATGATGGGGGAGGTTCTATAGAAAGGACAGCCAGAAGCCAATGTCCCCGAGGAACTGGGGAGCCAGCAGAAGAGACAACGAGGCAACCAAGCATTGTCCTCTTACTGTCCATACATTCACACACACTTGTTACAGGCTGCTGAGCAAGGAAGGAGTTCCATAAGACACACAAAAGCTCTGCAAGCAATATTCACTCATTCTTAAGTAACCAGGCACCACTTACCTGCTAAAGCTTGAGAGAAGAAAAAGATAATAACAGCAACACTGCCACTGACTGTTCCCCCTCTTCACTCTCACAACGAACCCACTATGATCCCCATTTGACAGACGAGGTACTAACAAGGCTTAGAAAGGTTATGTAACTTGCCTCATATGTCATAGGTGTTTGCTGCAGAGCAAAAATTCCAACCCAGATTTATCTGATTGCCGAGCCTCTGCTCTTAACCATTACACTCGGCTGGCTTCATTGTCCAGAGGAGTCAGACAGGAAACCTTTGGGATGCTGAGGCTTGAATCGGCTCTTGAGTGCAGTGTGTGGCTTGGGTTGAGGGAGAAGAGGAGAGGGTGTAATCCAAATTGCTGAGTTTGTATCCCCAGGGCTCACCACACTGCCTACTACATGGTACAAACTCAATGTGTATTTAACGAATGAATAGATGAGAAAATGAGAAACAGTACAAGCAAAGGTAGGGAGATCAGTCTAAGAATGGAGAGCAGATGTGGGGAAAGGGAAAAGGAGAAAGTGGAAGGGGAAAGAAGCTCAAGGAGACCAGACTTGAGCAGTTCTCACTGTAGCAAGGAGTAGGAGCGGAGGAGGTCAGCCAAGCCAGGTGGAGCTATTTGAGGAAGGCTTAAAATTCTAGAGTCATGAGTCTGCATTTAGTTCTGTGTGTGGTTAAGGTAATTCCTAAGAAGGGGCTTGATAAGGTGGAAGCCTTGATTGAGAAGGTGAGTCTGGGTCTGGTGTGTGGGAGTGGCTGGAGGTGGAGCCCCAGTGAGAAACACACTAGGGAGGACTGGGGGCTCTGATTGGTGACCTAGGTACGGGTGGAGCGCAGGCTTGTCTTTTTTTTTAAGGTTTGTGTCTTAAACAGACAAGAGAGTTGGGCATGCCATCATGACTGCATTATTTAGGGCAAGCAGAGGACAGCAAGGAGGCGTGCAAGTTGTTTTCATGAGAAGCAAGCTAGGATATGGAGATACGATGAAAATAAGCAGCTCAGCCTCACTACACAAATAATTACTTTTAAAAATCTGCGGTCATCAGGTCAAAGGAATTAGCTACTACCTGTCTGAGCAAGTGGTTCCAAGTATGTTTATTTTTTTTTTTAATTTTTTTTTCAACGTTTTTTTTTTTTATTTATTTTTGGGACAGAGAGAGACAGAGCATGAACGGGGGAGGGGCAGAGAGAGAGGGAGACACAGAATCGGAAACAGGCTCCAGGCTCTGAGCCATCAGCCCAGAGCCTGACGCGGGGCTCGAACTCACGGACCGCGAGATCGTGACCTGGCTGAAGTCGGGCACTTAACCGACTGCGCCACCCAGGCGCCCCCCAAGTATGTTTAATGATCTTCATTGGCCTGAGATCTTTTTTTTAGCCCTCAAATAATTAGAGCAGTTCTTTTGTCAAATTTAGGTGGATCCTCTTGCTAATAAGAGTCATGAACCACAGGTAACCATTACTATTTGTCAAACATGTTGAGAACAAAGGCAGGACCTTCTCCTTTGGGGGGAACCTCGCAGTGGGCTCAGCACGGAGTACACAGAAATGAGTGCCTCGCAAATACATGTGGCCTTGACTTCCTAGCAACTGAGAGAACTTTCTCCTTATGTCCCATACAGAGCCGGCACTCAGATGCTTCTAGCAATGCTCAAAGAGCTACTGGGGCTCCAAACATTTGTGCCCAACATCAGTTCTCTGACTGTGCTTTTTTTTTTTTTTTTAATTTTTTTTTTTTTTAATAATTTTTTTTTCAACGTTTATTCATTTTTGGGACAGAGAGAGACAGAGCATGAACGGGGGAGGGGCAGAGAGAGAGGGAGACACAGAATCGGAAACAGGCTCCAGGCTCTGAGCCATCAGCCCAGAGCCTGACGCGGGGCTCGAACTCACGGACCGCGAGATCGTGACCTGGCTGAAGTCGGACGCCTAACCGACTGCGCCACCCAGGCGCCCCTCTGACTGTGCTTTAATCACATACATTCACAGGGGGTTTTGCCTTAAGAAACGAGCCTTAGGGTTCTTCGATGTTGGTAGTATCCTGTGAACAGAAGAGGATTTGAAACTGCAGCACATAGATGTTCATTTAATCATTCAACATACTTATTATGTACCCACTATGTACCAGGCTCTGTTTATGGCACTAGAAATATATCAGTGAACAACACAGGCAGTCCTGCCCTCATGAAGGTTACCATCTAGTCAAAGAAGACAGGTAACAAACAATAAACGTAACTAGTAAGTTGGAAAGTGTGGAGTGCTATGGAGCAAAGGAAGAGTGTGAGGATTGGGGCCAGTGTCACAATTTTAAATAAGGTGGTCAAGGTAGGCTTCATTGAGATGGCAACATTGATCAGAGACCTGAAGAAGATAATCGTCTGTGTTGTTCCTTACTTATTATACTTAAAACCTTTCTTAAAGCATCAAACTTAAGGTAAAAATGAGGCATCAACATCTGGTATAAGCGGAATTGGGGACTAGCCTTCTTGTTGCGAAACTAACCAGACACATACTCAATATACTTGCATTTTAACAAATGCGACCAGATAAAACTTAATTTTCTGAGGTAGAATGTGCTAAAATAGCACTCCAAAACCCTTTCTGGGTAACAAAGTTCCCCCGTTAAAACTCTGGCCCTGTCAGTGCCTTTCTGTCAGGTACCATACTTTCTCTGAAAACCACAATAAGAACTGCTCTTTTATCAAGATTAGAAACAGATACCAAATGTTTAAAGGGGATAATTAATAGCCAACAGCAAATCTTTGCATTAATGCAGTGGCAGGTGAATGAGTTATGAAAATTCCCTTTACCAGAGAAACAATCAGCTGCTTTACCACTCACCCTGCAGCCTTTATTTCTCGCTTGGAAAAAAGCCATATTTATGGCTTTTATGGGGGAAGAAAAGAGGCCAGGAATTCTGTGTTGGATAAATTTGATAGCTGTCTAACCAATGATAACAATTCACATTTAAGTGCATATTGTTAAAACCATAATCTCCGTTCCAGATTCTAAGCTATCGTAATACGTGTATTTTCAAGCCTTTTGGATTCCAAATGGCTCCCAGATCTAGAAAGTTATCTTACTGCTCAGCCAGGCAGGGGTTTGGTCTTGCACAGAGCCAGTTTCAACAAAGTCCCTGAAACACAACGTGTTCTGAGAAATTAGAAAGTATGCAGCGTGTGTTTCTTTTACACGATTATAACTCGGTTTCTGAGTGGTTTTCATACTAAGTGGTTCTGCTCCGAGATTTCACCCCCAATATCACCTCCACATTTCTACGTCCTGCCTGCATTTCTCTGGTAGCTCATGTATCTTCAACTTCTGACTCTGCTCAAGCCAGTTCAGGGCTTCCTCAATTCTAAGCTGCCAGAGTATCATGGCTGAAATACTTGAATACTCATGTGAAAGGAACTCAATCAACTTCTGCTTTTGTGTCATTTAGTAACAGTTGCTCTATTTCCTTCTCTTCTATTAAGCAATTCTATTTGCACAGAAAAAACATAACCAACAAATGACTCTTCTTTTGTTTACCAAGTACTAAAAGCAGTGATAATAAACTAAACCATGCCAGACATTTACATAACCTACTCCACGCTCACATGGCAATGTCACATAGGGCTACGCGATGTGAGCCCCTTCAGAGGAGAAATGACAAAGGACTTCAAGGACAAGAAAAATTGCTTTTACCAAGAAAAAAGAAGCATGGTTTAATTGTGATTTGACTTGACAAGGGACACGTCCTGCTTTGAACAAAAATACATGAGCCTTTTGGGCAAATTATCAGGTTGATGTCGAATACACTGGTTTATCTTTCCCAACTTTTGCCAGATGCTCGATTTCATGGGTTGGTCTAGAACCACAAAATATATCCTATTAAAGCACAGGCTCTGTGCTGACAGCTCAGAGCCTGGAGCCTGTTTCCGATTCTGTGTCTCCCTCTCTCTCTGCCCCCCCCCCCCCCATTCATGCTCTGTCTCTCTCTCTGTCCCCAAAATAAATAAAAGTTGAAAAAAAAATAAAAAAAAAAAAAGCACAGGAACAAAATAGATGCTTTCTTCCACAGGAAGGCTCAACATGTAAATAACCACTATCTCTTTGACCTATATCCATTCCTGAGGCTGCACTCGTGACTTTCTACAAGCACCAAGCACCCCTGTATCTCACTATCACCTCAACCATCCTGCTATTGTGTAGATGAATTAACTGTGACAAGATGAAGTGACTTGCTCAAGATCCAGTCACCACAACTAGCACTCAGGTGCTCTTTTGCCCAAGGTTACACAGATAATTAATGAAAGGTGTTATCATTCCCTGCCTTCCAGCTTCTGGCAACACCCAACTTCCCCACCTTCTAGTATCTGCCTCAACGCACCTCAGCTGTACCCCGCACTCAACCAGAATGTCTGACTGCCAAAACATACATTTGAACCCAGTGTTTCTTCTACGTCATTTGGTTGAGTGCCACCTGTCTTAAAAGCAGGGCTGATGTACAAAATATTTAACCACTGCTATGGTCTAAGCACTTGACCATTCAGAAAGGATATTGGCTTAATGCTGAATCAAGGACCTGGAGGCTCCCCTCCCCCCTCAATAGGCCCTGTTAGCTGCAGGTGTGTGGGGGAGATCAGAGGGACCCCTAGGGGCAGTTTCTAAAGAGAAAGGTGTAAAGGATCCAGTCTTCTGTAATCTGTGCACCACATGTACAATGCTTCCAATTTATTATTCATTCAACAAATACTAAGCACCTACAATATGTTTCTCCTTGTGGGAAAAAGAAAAGCAGTCAGACACACCCTCACGTCCTACCTTGTTTCTCGATGGAAGAGACAAGAAATGTCTGTCAATAGTTACAACAGACACCAGAAAATTGTTTTAAGATAGGTCCAGGAAGATGGGTATGGCTGTTGACAAAAGGAGGCATCGTTTGTGGTTATGCATCACAGAAGGCCTTCTGGGAGGCTCATTTCAGCCATGGCTCTTAAAGGGTGGGGAGGATTTGGGGAGGAGGAGCTAAAAGGGACAGTATTCCAGGCTTTGGGAAGAAGTGCACACAAAAGTAAGAAGTGGTAGGGTATATAAAGACCACAGATGTAGTCTAGCTGGCTGGCCGTCACTGGTGGCACGTTTACAGGCATCAGCACCAAGGAGTGTGGCCATAGGAAAGGAAGGGGTTAGCAACGACTGAATGAATACTCCAGAGCACTGCTTCCTGGGCTTCAGGGCATGCTCCCTGGGAGCCCTCTCATTTCTAAACTGGTCAGGCACCCCTCCCCCAATTTCTGACTCTACTAGAGAACAGGCAGGCATTGGCTAAATGGACCAAGGGATTACATGCCCTTGCCAGGCTCTGATGGGCCAGGGAAGAACTGGCGATTGAACGCTGCCCTTGGAATCACTGCCTGGGAACAGGATGCATTCTCCAGCCTGCTTGGAGGCAGCCCAGCACTGAGTCTGGCTCTACTCCAGCCTGGTTCCAAAGCCAGAAGTGGGAGTATGTGACAATGGGCCGTGAGTGCTCCCTCGTTCCTCAGTTGGGGCTGGAGGTGGGAGAGGGGAGGGTTTGTTAAAAGTAGATCTAAAATAGGAGTAGGCAGAGAACACTGTGTGAAGTCATTTAAGAAGAATGATCGACTCTCAGAGTTTGCTCTAGACTAAACTGGAAGAGATTTTTTTCAAAGTTGCTTTCACCATCTCCTATAGAATATACGGGTCCCTCATTATTTTAGTTCGATGATGGAAACCAGCAACTTGCTAATTGGAAAGGGCATGGGCTTTGGAGTTCCACCAATCTGGCCCCAGCTCCTTCCTTGTCAGGAAGAGAACACACTTCCTATTTACCTAGAAATGATGCACTGGCAGGGAGGGTTCACGGATTCAAGATGAGGTCTAGGAAAAAGGAAGTTAGTAAATAAGAAGTTGTCAGTGCTTCTCTACCATGATGCAAGAACGATGGAACTCTGTTCTCCCTGACTGGTAGTCTTAAACAGAAGTATTTGTAGACCAAGTACAGAGACGAAAACCAGCTCCCCTGGTCTAAAGGCTGTGCTCCCTGCGAACAGCCAGTTCCTTCTGTTCTTATTCTACACCCCACAATCTGCCTTTACATCTACAATCCAGTTTCCTGAGTAGACTTGCTTTAGAGCATCCTGTGTATATAACCAGCTCCAATTTTCAAACAAAGCCTTTCTCCTATTGCATTGTTTTCCATATTGGAGACTTTAATCACATTCTCAGAGGTCCACGAATTCTTTAGAATAACTTTTAAATGTTGTGTTTTCATTTGAAAGATCGCATAAACGTTTTAACACAAGCATCACCTGGATCACCATCTTTTTACAGAGTAATGCTCTGTAATATCAATGCCCAGACTGGATTTGCATTGATGACTATTTTGGTCAAGTGGCCATCTAAAGTCTCATAATGTAAGTGTGAAAGCAATAGTTCTCAAATGGGGATATATTCAAGGGTCCACACGTTTTCAAGTCTGAGAAACATTTCTTAACTATAGATAACATGACAGGCTGGTTTATATATCAGTCTCTTGTAAGTTTGGCTATGATGAATTAATCCCTCCCAGCTTAATCACCCTGAATGAAGGGACCCAATAGTTATTGCATCTGTAGAGCTAAAGATCAGATCTGTGGTATCTGTACCAATATACTGCCAGTCAGTGAAGCAACCAGTTAAATGACCTCCTCCTGAAAAGCTCTAGTCTCTTGTATGTGACACATAGATTGTGATTGGCCATCAGAAAAACTAATCTTACATCTGAAATAGAAGACCTTTTGATCTCTGCTCTCAACTTTGTAAAATGCAGGTGAAGCTACCTCCACTACTATTAATAGGGATATGGGGCTAATAATTCCAGACTTTCCGCCGTGCCAGGTCTGTCTGGCCCTGCTCCTGACTCAGTACTCTTATCTTAAGGAGATTACGATGTGCCAAAGACCAATGAGATGAAAGAGGCATGAGAAAGAACATCTGGAGAAAGTCACACCTGAGGTCTGCAGGCTAACTCAGGTAGGACTATGAAAAGTTTCTTTAGGCAAATCATGCATCTGAAAGACGTCTCTGAGTCTGGGTCAGAGTAGCAGTATTCATGTTTTGGATGCAAATAACAAAGTCACCAAGGGGACTCATTTGTTCTCGTAACTGGCAGTGCAGAGGTCGATCCGACTTCGGGTGTAGACTCAGTGGCTCAGCACCGCCCTCAGGACAATTTCTTCCTGCCACTCTGCCCTGCCAAACACAGCATTGGCTCTCCTCACGAACACAGGATGGATGGCTGCCAGCAACACGTAGACCATGCGCTTCCTCCTTTGGGGATGCTTTTATTCAGCATTCCAAGCAACAATTCCAAGATTTCACCCTGATTAGAGTCCTTGAGATCTCTCTTCTCCAACATTCACATCGAATCAATCAGAAAACGATGGATTCTACCTTCAAAATGTATATGGCATCCAACCACCTGTCACCATGTCTGCTGCCACCACCCTATTGCCATATTTCACCTGGATTACTGGAGTCACCTCCTAACTGGTCTCCCTGCTTCTGCTCCTATACCCCCTAAAGCAGCCTGCATGATACTTTAAAAATGTAAGTCAGATCATGTCACTGCTCAGAATCTTCCAATGGCTCCCCATCGCACTTGCGAATGAGCCAGCGAGTTTGCAATGCCCTGTAAGTGCATGATCTGGCTCCGGGCACCCTTTGGGGACCTCAGCCCCTGCCACACCCCCTCCCTTTCTCACACCAGGTGTGCTCAGCTTCTGATCAGGGACATTATACTGGCTGTCCTCTTTGCCCAGGACTCTCATCTTCTGGAGAGCCACACGGCTCACTTCCAGGTCACTTTGTCAGTGAGACCTAACCAGGTCATCCCATTGAGAACCACAATGTCTGCAAGACCCTCTGCACTCACAATCTCCCTACCCTGCTTACTTTTTTCTCTAGTACTGCTCACCTAGTGTACTTATTGATTTATTGACTCCTCCCAGCAAGAATGTAAGAGATTTATGTCTATTTGTTTCCCTGATGCAGGTGCTCAAAAAGGTTTGCTGAATGAATGAATGAATCAGCCTGGCTCTGACACCTCACCTACTTCTGAACTCTTTTTTTTTTTTTCCAATGTTTATTTTTTGAGAGAGAGAGAAAGAGAGAGACAGAACGTGAGGGGAGAGGGGCAGAGAGAGAGGGAGACACAGAATTCGAAGCAGGCTCCAGGCTGCTTCAGGTCAGTACAGGGCCGGATGCAGGGCTCGAACTCATGAACCACGAGATCATGACCTGAGCCGAAGTCAGATGCTCAACCGACTGAACCACCCGAGCGCCCCTACTTCTGAACTCTTATGGGAAAATGCCTAAGACCATAAAGTTAGGAGTAGGACCTACCAAAGTTGGACTACGCTGGATGTCTCCAGAGAATTCTGATTGGAATTTTGACTATGTTCTAAGAAAGAAAATGATAGGAATCAATAGACAATCGGTGGGCTTAACAACACCTATGGTGCTTATGTAAAATGATGGTTCTTGGGTCCAACCACAAACTTACAAATCAAAATTTCAAGGGACAGGGATTATAAAAATCTCCATCTTCTTTTGTTATTTCTTTCTTTCTCGTTTCTCCTTCTTCTCCATCTTCTTCTTTGTCTTTGTCTTCACCCTCATCTTCATCTTCGTCTTTTTATTTTATTTTTTATTTTTTTTTTAATTTTTTTTTTCAACGTTTATTTATTTTTGGGACAGAGAGAGACAGAGCATGAACGGGGGAGGGTCAGAGAGAGAGGGAGACACAGAATTGGAAACAGGCTCCAGGCTCTGAGCCATCAGCCCAGAGCCCGACGCGGGGCTCGAACTCACGGACCGCGAGATCGTGACCTGGCTGAAGTCGGACGCTTAACCGACTGCGCCACCCAGGCGCCCCGATCTTCGTCTTTTTAAATCAGCAGCTCCAGGTGATTCTTCTGTTCATTAAAACTGAGAAGAGTTTGGGGAGTGTGTATCCATACTTGGCAGGAGCAGCACAGGCGTACTGTGAGACATAACAAGTATGACAAAGACAACTGAGATATAATAAACAGTATTTTTTAATGTTTATTTATTTTTGAGAGAGAGAGAGAGAGAGAGAGAGAATGAGCAGGAGAGAGGCAGAGAGAGAGATAGAGAATCCAAAAGGGTCTCTGTGCTGACAGCCCGAGGCAGGGGCTCAAACTCACAAACCATGAGATCATGACCTGAGTTGAAGTGGGATGCTTAACCGACTGAGCCACCCAGGTGCCCCAAGAATATTTTTTTGGTTGTTTACTTTGAGAGAGAGGGGGAGAGAGAATTCCAAGGAGGCTCTGTACTATCACTGCAGCGACCGAAATAGGGCTCGATCTCATGAACCATGAGATCATGACCTGAGTCAAAATCAAGAGCAGATCCTTAACCGACTGAGCCATCCAGGCACCCACAGAAGAATACTTCAAAGTCGAAACTGTTAATGAACTTTGGGAGTTGGAGTTCTCTTTAGATAATTATTTCCTTTTGTTTGCATAAATCTTTGTTTCTTGATTTTTCCATACAAATAATCAATATTCAAAAAACAATGGTATTTTTGTCACTTAAATAGAATTAGATTAACATTTTGTTAAATTTCATGCCAGTTTATAGGACTAGATTTTGCTTTTGACATTTTCATAATCATATTTAATCAATCTCTGAATCTGAAAGACAGTTTTTAGTGAAGTGCTATTTTTTTGTTCAACAATAAAATTATCATTGTTTTTATCCAACTTATTTAAACAAACAAACAAACAAACAAACAAAAAGTTCACCCATTTCTCTTAGCCCTACCACTCCCTGCCTCTGGCAACCACCAATCTGTTCTTTGTATCTATGAGTTTAATTATATGGTTTTTTCTAGATTCCACATATAAGAGAGATCATATGATACTTGTCTTTCTCTGGCTTCTTTCATTTAACACAATGCCCTCAAAGTCCTTTCGTGTTGTCACAAATAGCAAGATTTCAATCTTTTTTATGGCTGAGTAACATTCCATTTGTGTATTTGTGTGTGTGTGTCCCCCAATTTCTTTATCCATTCATCTATTAATGGACACTTAGACTGCTTCCATGTCTTGGCTGTTGTAAATAATGCAGCAATGAACATGGGGGTGCATATATTTTTGAATTAATGCTTTCATTTTCTTCAAATAAATATCCAGAAATGGAATTGCTGGATCACATGGTAGTTTTATTTTGAATTTTTTGAGGATCCTCCATAGTGTTTCCATAGCAGCTGCACCAATTTACATTCCCATCAACAGTGCACAAGGGTTCCCTTTTCTCCACATCCTCACCAACATTTGTTATTTCTTCTCTTTTGGAGAATAGTCATTCTGACAGGTGTGATGGTGATATCTCATTATGATTTTCATTTGCATTTACCCAATAATTGGTAATGTTGAGTGCCTTTCCATGAACCTATTGGCCATCTGTATATCTTCTTTGGAAAAATGTCTATTTAGATCCCCTGTCCATTTTTTAATTGGATTGTATGTTTTTTTGCTATTGAGTTGTTTGAGTTCTTTATATATTTTGGATATTAGGTTCTTATTAGATATATGATTTGCAAATATTTTGTCCCATTCAGTAGGTTGCATTTTGATTTTGTTGATTGTTTCCTTTGCTGTGCTTTTTAGTTTGATGTCATCCCACTTATTTATTTTTGCTTTTGCTGCTTTTGCTTTTGGTGTCAGATTCAAAAAATATCACCAAGACTTATGTCAAGGATCTTACCACCTATGTTTTCTTCTAGCAGTTTTTTTTTTTTTAATGTTTATTTATTTTTGAGAGAGAGAAAGAGAGAGAAAGCATGAGCAGGGGAGGGACAGAGAGAGAGAAGGGAACAGAGGATCCAAAGCAAGTTCCAGGCTCTGAGCTGTCAGCACAGAGCCCGACACGGGGCTCAAACCCATAAGCCGTGAGATCATGACCTGAGCCAAAGTCTGACATTTAACTGACTGAGCCACCCAGGCACTCCTTTAATCCATTTTAATTTTTGTGCATGTTATAAGATAGTGGTCTAGTTTCATTCTTTTGCATGTGGCTGTCCCAAGTTTCCTAACACCATTTACTGAAAAGACTGTACTTTTCCCATCATATATTCTTGGCTCCTTTGTTATTATTAACCGTATAGAGGCACCTGAGTGGTTCAGTTGGTTAAGCATTCAACTCTTGGTTCTGGCTCAGGTCGTGATCTTACGGTTCATGGGTTTGAGCCCTGAGTTGTGCTCCTGTCTCTCTCTGCCCCTCCCCCCCCAAAAAAATACATACATACATAAACTTAAAAAAATAATGGACCATATATATGTGGGTTTATTTCTGGGCTCTCTATTCTGTTCTATTGATCTATGTTTGTTTTTAGTGCCAATACCGTATTGTTTTAATTACTAAAGCTTTGTAATAGTTTGAAATAAGGGAGTATGACACCTCCAGCTTTGTTCTTCTTTCAAAAGATTGACTATTCCAGGTTTTTTATGGTTCCATACAAAGTTTAGGATTTCTATTTTTTTTTTTTTTAGGATTGTTCTATTTCTGTGAAAAATGCCATTTGATAGAGCTTTCATTGGAACTGTAGATTGTGGGGCGCCTGGGTGGCTCAGTCAGTTAAGCGTCCGACTTCGGCTCAGGTCATGATCTCACGGTCCGTGAGTTCAAGCCCCGCGTGGGGCTCTGTGCTGACAGCTCAGAGCCTGGAGCCTGTTTCGGATTCTGTGTCTCCCTCTCTCTGACCCTCCCCCGTTCATGCTCTGTCTCTCTCTGTCTCAAAAATAAATAAAACATTAAAAAAAATTAAAAAAAAAAAGAAACTGTAGATTGCTTTGGATTGTATAGACATTTTAACAATATTAATTCTTCCAATCCATGAGCATGGACTATTTTTCCATTTATTTGTGTCTTCTTCAATTTCTTTCATTAATGTCCTAGAGTTTTTAATATATAAGTCTTTCACATCCTTGGTTAAATTTTTTCCTAGGTATTTTATTCTTTTTGATGTAAGTGAGATTATTTTCTTAATTTCTCTTTCTGATAGCTCACTTTTAGTATATAAAAATGAAACATAATTTTAAAAAAATTTTATGTTTATTCATTTTTGAGAGACAGAGTGTGAGGGGGAGGGACAGAGAGAGGATGAGACCCAGACTCTGAAGCAGCCTCCAGGCTCTGAGCTGTCAGCACAGAGCCCCATGCAGGGCTCAACCCACAGACTGTGAGATCGTGACCTGAGCTGAAGTCAGATGCTTAACTGACTGAGCCACCCAAGTGCCCCCAAAAATGAAACATATTTTTTAGTATAAATTTTGTGTCCTGCAATTTTATTGAGTTTGTTTATTCTAACAGCTTTTTGATGTATTCTATAGGATCTTCCTGTATACATTATTATGTCACCTGCAAATAATGAGTTTTACTTCTTTCTTTCTGGTGTAGATGACTTTTATTTCTTTTTCTTACCTAATTGCTCTGGCTAGGACTTTCAATAACATGTTGAATAAAAGTGCAAGGGTGGGCATCCATGTCTTATTCCTGATCTTAGAGGAAAAGCTTTCAGCTTTTCACCATTGAGTATGATCTTAGCTGTGGACTTGTCATATATGGCCTTTATTATGTTGAGGTATGTTCCCTCTACACCCACTTGGTGAGAGTTTTTGTCATAAATGGATGATAAATTTTGTCAAATGCTTATTCTATCTACTGACCTAATCATATTTTTATCCTTCATTTTGTTAATATGGTGTATCACATTGATTGACTTGTAGACCTCATACCATCTTTGCATTCCTAGAAAGAGCCCACTCAATCATGGTATATGATCCTTTTCATGTATTGTTGAATTTGGTTTGTTTTTTTATTGAAGATTTTTGCATCTATACTCATCAGGGATATTGGCCAGTAATTTTCTTGTGGCATCCTTGCCTGCTTTTGGTAACAGGATAATGCTGACCTTGTAAAATTCATTTAAAAGGTTCCCTAAAAAAAAAAAAAAAAAAAAAAAGCCACCTGGGTGGCTCAGTCGGTTAAGTGTTCAACTTTGGCTCAGGTCATGATCTCACAGTTTGTGGTTCGAGGCCCACATCAGGCTCTGTGCTGACAGCTCAGAGCCTGGAGCCTGCTTCAGATTCTGTGTCTCCCTGTCTCTGCCCCTTCCCCACTCGCACTCTCCCTCTCTCTCTCTCTCAAAAACAAATAAATATTTTTTTTTAATTTTAAAAAGAGTTCCCTGCTCTTCTATTTTTGAGAAAAGTTTGAGAAGGATTTGTATTCATTCTTCTTTGAATGTTTGGTAGAATTCACTAGTAAAGTCATCTGGTCCTGGACTTTGTTTGTTGGGAAGTTTTTGATTACTGATTCAATCTCCTTATTAGAAATTAGTCTATTCAGATTTTCTATTTCATCATGATTCAGTCTTGGTAGGTTGTGTATTCTAGGAATTTATCCATTTTTTCTAGTTTGTCCAATTTGTTAGTGTAAATTATTTATAGTAGTCTCTATTAATCATTTGTATCTCTATGGTATCAGCTGTAACATCTCTTTCATTTCTGATTTTGAGTCCTTTTTCTTGGGGAGTCTAGCTAAACACTTGTCAATTTTGTTTATCCTTTCAAAGAACAGCTCTTAATTTCATTAATCTTTTCTATTATCTTTTTAGTTTGCATTTCATTTATTTCTGCTCTAGTCTTTGTTTACCCTTCTACTAACTTTGGGCTCCATTCGTTCTTTTTCTAGTTTCTTGAGGTGTAGAGTTAGGTTGTTTATTTGAGGTTTTTCTTGTTTCTTGAGGTAGGAATTTATCACTGTAAACTTCCTTCTTAGAACTGCTTTTGCTCTTAACAATAGAGAACAAACTGATGGTAACTGAAGGGGAGTGGGCAGGGGGGAAGGGTTAGATAGGTTATGGGTATTAAGGAGGACACTTGTTGTGGTGAGTACTGGGTATCATATGTAAGTGATGAATCACTAAATTCATACCTGAAACGAATGTTACACTGTACATTAACTAACTGGAATTTAAATAAAAACTTTGAAAGAAAGGAAAAGAAACTGCTTTTGCCACATCCTATAAATTTTAGCATGTTACATTTCCATTTTCATTTGTTTCAAAGTATTATTTTATTTCTCTTTTCTTTGTTGAACCACTCGTTATACAATAGCATGTTGTTTAATTTCCACGTTTGTGAATTTTCCAGTTTTCTTCATGTAATTAATTTCTAGTTTCATACCACTGTGGTCAGAATAGTTGTTTGATATGATTCAATCTTCTTTAATGTATTAATACTTGTTTTGTGGCATATGGTCTATCTTGGAAAATGTTCCATGTGTACTTGAGAAGAATGTATATTCTGCTACTTTTGGATGGAATATTTGTATATATCTATTAAGTCTCTCTGGTCTAACACATCATTTAAGACCAATGTTTCCTTATTGATTTTCTGTCTGGATTATCTATCCATTGATGTAAGTTGGGTATTAATGTCCTCTACTAGTCTTGTATTGCTATTTTTCCTTTAGATCTATTAATATTTGCTTTATATATTTGGATGTTTATTGGGTACGTATTTACAAACGTTGTATCTTCTTGTCGGGTTGACCCCTTTATCATGTGACAACTTGCCTTGTCTCTTACAGTCTTCTGTCCGAAAGTCGATCTTGTCTGACAGAAGTCTAGCTATTCCAGCTTTCCTTTGGTTTCCATTTGCATGGAATATCTTCTTCCGTCCCTTCACTTTCAGATGTAAGGGTGTGTCCTTACATCGAAAGTGAGTCTCCTGCAGATAGAACACAGGGGGGTCTTGGTTTTTTTTTTATCCATTCAGCCACTCTGTCTTTTGATTGGAGAATTTAGCCCACCTATATTTAAAATAATTATTGATAGGTATGTGTTGGTTGCCAGTTTATTAATTGTTTTCTGGCTGTTTTTACAGTTACTCTCTGTTTCTTTCTTCCTCTGCTGCTCTCTTCCTTTGCGGTGTGATGACTTTCTTTAGTGGTATGCTTACATTCCTTTCTGTTTATCTTTTGTGTATTTACTACAGTTTTTATTATGTGATTACATTAGGTTTATCTGTGACAACTTATATCTATAACAGTCTATTTTAAGTTGATAATGCTGGGGCACCTGGCTGGCTCAGTGAGCTGGGCGTCTGACTTTGGTTCGGGTCATGATCTCATGGTGTATGGGTTTGAGCCCCATGTTGGGCTCTGTGCTGACAGCTTAGAGCCTGGAGCCTGCTTGGTATTCTGTCTCTCTCTCTCTCTCTCTCTCTCTGCCCCTCCTCCATGCACACTCTTTCTCTCTCTCTCAAAAAATAAACACTAAAAAAATTTAAATTGATAATAACTAATTTGATCCCATCCTTTTTATAAGGATGCTAATCATATTGGATTAGGTGCCATTCTACTCTTAATCTTAACTCATTATTTCTGCAATGACTCTATTTCCTAATAAAGTCACATTCCAAGGTACTGGGAGTTAGGACTTCAACATATGAATTTGGTGGGGACACAATTCAATCCATAACACCATCCCTTTCTCTTTGTGATTTTAAGATCCCTAAACAACTTTCTGGTTACTAGGATGGTTCCCCAGGTACCCAGGATTTAGCAGAGGATCCTGGAGAACATATATCCAAGAGGATCCTCTCTTGGTCACTAGAGATGAATATCTCCATTGTGAACTGATGTTCCGTTCTTTCAAGTCTTCAGTGAGTCTGGCTAGCATGACTCGGTCCCTGAGAGCCTGGTCACTCTGGTTATATTGACAATGTGAATTTGGGGAACTACACAATAGTGACGAGCAGTCATTAGGCCCAGTTTGCAGAATTGGTTGACTTCTCTCTCTGACATTAATGTATCCTCTCTATAACTGCAATCTCTCTAACTCTATCCATTTTGGAAGGTTCAAAAAACAGCTAATAATGTCAGGAGATGTGCCTAGTGAACACCCTCCACCAGTCCTGTTTCTTGGCAATCTCCACACCCAACCTACTTCTAAGGTTCCGGGCCTGACATCCGCAGATATGAAGTATGTTATACAGCATGCCCTCATTAAAAACAGAATTGAGGTACCTAATGCACAAGTGGAGATTCCCAGATATTTTACCACAGTTAGTCCATTCTTTCACTGGCCCCATCTTTCTTGAACAACAGGCATTTTGAAAAGGAGTTAACTTCTGAAAGCTAGTATGCACAACAAGGTAGCTAGAGCTATCAACCCAGGAAAATATCCACCTGTCTTTCCTATGCTCTGTGGCAGGATAGCCCCCAATATCTTTTGTAACTTGGAGCCTTCACTGAGGAGAAGAAAGGTCTTGATTTCAACTTAAATATTCTTGCTTGCATATCCTTTTCTGATTCCATCAAATATCTTTCTCTCCCTGGAGAGAACACAAGGCTAAGGCTTAAGTGGAGGTTCTTAGAGGCCTCAGACATTATCATAAACTTGAAAAAATGCTTTCTTATATTAGCTTAGCCATTTTATCAATTAATCTCCTTGTACTATCCATGGAAAAGGATATCATCAAATGGTTCAGTTATGGTTGGCTAAATATATTATATGAACTCTGTGAGCCATTAGCACCAACTCTAAGTTTTGAGAGTTTTAGATCTACTCCAGCTTCAAAACTCAAAACAGAGGAGCCAAAACTTGAATGCAATGAAATTTGCAAACCCTAGTGGTTGACCCAAAAATTTAATACAACAAAATCTGAATACAGGAGAAGCTCTCTTAATGGAACATTACTTAACCAACTTACTGGATTACCTTTGCTCTCTAACTCTCTTTAACCCCCAATGATGCCAGGTGCCCTGAATGTTAGCAGGCTACTCTTTATCACAGTATTTTTCAAAGTGTAAGTATTCATATCAATTTACTGGGTTGACATAAATTCACTGAGTCATGACTGGCATTTTTAAAATGAAACAGTATAGAACAGTTATATTGTATGCTTAAAATCAGTTATTTATTCTAAAATGGGTTTATATTTATGGCATCAAAAGTGAAACATGAGTGCAAAAAAAGAAAACCCAAAACAAGTAAATTTTAAAGCCAGACATGAAAAATAATGTAAAAATGAAGTTGAACATTTTGAAAAGACTATAAAGGCAGGTCACTAAAAAATAAATAACAAAAACTGATGTCAAATTAGTTGCAAGCTAGAAAACTAAAAAATGAGGAAAGAAATTATAAAGCCTAAAAGAACTCCACACTAATATTGTTTACAAGTGTCTTTAAACTCTCTCTCCTGCTATAGAAAAACAAAGGTTGGCAATCCTAAACCCAAGGTATCAAGAATGGGGCTTTTGCAAGAAAAACAAGGAGCATTTCCAATCAGCAAACCCACACAGTGAGCCCCACACCTAAAAACTGGGAAATGAATGTACAATTATATGTTTTAAGTACAAATAAAAAGTTTAAGGTTTAAGTTGTCTTAGAAGTCTAAATCATACATGAAAAAAGGACTTACATATTTTTAAATTTTGGCCAGTCCGTAGAATATGATGGAATAGAATTTGAATGTTATAAACTCACTGCACCTATCAACAAAGGAAGGAATCACAAAGCATACCATTAATGTATCGGAGAATGTAATCAGATGGCTAGAGTATAAAACAACATGATCAGAGCAAAGTACAGAAAAAAATAATTGTCTCACATCAGGAAGGACTAACCACTTGTAAGCTAAAGACTCATAATCAGCCAGATAACTAGTTTTCTATGATGCTTTCCTGCCTCCTCCTTCTCGTTGTCCTCTTGCCCCACGAGAACTGGTTACTCCTTCATGTGACACTTGCTGCTGTAAGTTTGTCTATTCAGGGACCTACCAGAGCCTCCGTAATAATTCTCTATACATCATCGTTTTTTTTTTTTAATTTTTTTTTCAACGTTTATTTATTTATTTTTGGGACAGAGAGAGACAGAGCATGAACGGGGGAGGGGCAGAGAGAGAGGGAGACACAGAATCGGAAACAGGCTCCAGGCTCTAAGCCGTCAGCCCAGAGCCTGACGCGGGGCTCGAACTCACGGACCGCGAGATCGTGACCTGGCTGAAGTCGGACGCTTAACCGACTGCGCCACCCAGGCGCCCCTATACATCATCGTTTATAAATATGCATGTCCATTATCTAGATGCCAAGCTCCTGGAAGATAAGAACCAGGTGTTGCCTGGGATTCTCAGCATCAGCCTGGCGCCTGGCACTTGGTAGGTACTTAGTAAATTTTGTTAAATGAATGACTGTGCACATAGAAGTCAAGGTGTTGCCCTAATTTTCAATAAAAATGGAAGGCAACTTAGTTTGAAGTAAATTGTAAATCTGGCATTAAAAAAAAAAGGTTATAAGGGCACCTGGGTAGCTCAGTTGGTTAAGCATCTGACTCTTTATTTGGGTTCAGGTCATGATCCCAGTGTAAGGAGATCTGACCCAAGATGGGCTCCTCATGGAACCTGCTTGAGATTCTCTCTCTCTCTCTGTCCCTGTGCCCCTCCCCCATGTGCGTGTGTGGGCGCGCACGCTCTCTCTCTCAAAAATAAATAAACATTAAAGGAAAAAGGGTTACAGTAATACAAGCAGGATGGCACTGTTACATTTTTAAGCTCAAAAAGAAAATCACTGGCAAGGTCAAAGTTCAGTAGGCTGTTACAACCATTCTAATCACTTTGCCTTGACTCTGGATTTAATATGAACCCTTCTATAATTTTGGCTCCCTGTTTGGGATCTTGACACTTCAAAGGAAGTCCTCTTAAATAGTCAAGACAAGTATTCTGGTCACTGAAAAAGAAAATGTTTCTACCTCTCAAACTGATAAGTTGATTTTCTCGCACAAATCAGTAGACTGATCTGGTCTGGGAAAAAAAATGGAGGAAAACCATTGTTTTACTCTCAGGTATGTCCCTCCACCTGTAAATGTCCAAAATATGATCACTTTTATTACTTAAATTACATAATTAAAGTAATTTTCCTGAGTAATGGTGTAATACATACTGACTGTAGAAAAGTTGCAAAGGTCTAAAAAGTATAAAGCAAGAGAAAACACACACACACACACACACACACACACACACACACACACTCTCATAATCCTACTTGACCATGGTATCAACTCTAACATTTGGTGCATTTGCTTCCAATTGTCTTTTTTGCAGTCTTCTTTATATAGCTGAGATTACTATACATGATGCATTTTTACAGCCCTAATCTAACAAGATAAGTTCACCTATCAAGTTTTCTTCTATTTACCCTGCCCCATGAAGAGTTTTCCTTTTCCATAACTTCAAACTTTCTAGAAAGACCGCTCTCTAGAAAATAATATCAGTGAGATTCTATTCATCAATCAAAAAATGTTTATTGAACACAAGCTCTGTGCAATGTATCAAACTGATGACACTGAGTACAGATAGAAATAAAAGTGACTATGTTTAAAGAAATTAAAAAGCAGATTGAAGAAACAAACCGTCTGTACACAAAGAAAACATGTCAAGCGACCCCCTGTTTAATTAGGTGGCAAAGTAAAGGGGTACAGAAGGGGGGATACCAAAGGTAGCTTAAGAGTAAGTGGGTGCTCCTGGCTTCGACAAATAAGACTAGATACATTCTACATGAATCATTTCATTTAATCCTCCGGTGAACTTTGGGAGGTGAGTACTACTATTCTCTCCCTTTTACAGCAGTAGACACTGCAGTGCGAGGAGGCACGTAATTTGCCTCAGATCATAGAGCTAATATCTCAGTCTGTCTCCAAAGTTGGGCTCTTAACACTGCCTTCTATGCGATGTCCAAAGGCTTAAGAGAGACTGGAGAGTCCAAGAAGAGGGGGAAACATCCAATCAAGTGTTAGCAGAAAGCAAAGTATGAGCTTGCAGTCTATGGTAGGGAGCAGAGGAGAAGAGGTAAACAAATGGAGTATTTGTCATTCGGTGATGATAAGCTTCCCAGGAGATCTCCTCCTCGGGCAGGACCGGAATGGAGGCTGGAGGCCGTGGTCTGCCATTAAGATGCTCAGCCCTCCGGTCATACTGGAAGACAGGACTTCCCTGGGGATTTCCTGCCATCCTGAAGTCGGACAAGCTGCCTCACCTTCAGGTAGCCCTAACCCTTCACCCCACCCATCCCTAAAGGTCTGGCGAGCTGGGGTTCTTGGAATAAAGATCCTCACTCTCCACGGACACTCACTGCTGCTCACGTACCTCGGTACACGCTCGCATTCACACACACCTTCTGCCTGGAAGAGAGAGCCCCTCACGACTTCAAGTTTCCAACGTGGGGCCCACAGAAACGAAGACCTCTGGTTCAGCACCGGGAGCCCCGGCTTGGTTGAGGACTCCCGCAGGAGTCGCACTGGAACCCCGACCACCGAGCTCCCGCCCTTCAGATCTGAGCACCCGCAGCGCGATGCACTCTTGGCCGCCGCCTTCCCCCGAGAGCACAGAGTGCCTGCGCTCCACTCTTAAATCCACGCTTAACCGAGCGGCAAGAGCAAATCTGAATTGGCCCCGGCGGGCCGGAGGGGCCTCCACCAGCCGCCCCTCCTTCCAGGTCTCTGCCCCGACTTCCGCTGAGCCCCTAGCGGTCAACGCCCCCCCCCCCCCCCCCCCCCGCCCCACCTCCACCTGGACGCTCGGGCCCAGCCGGGCGGGCGTCCAGGCGGCGGCGACCAGCGCGGGAAAGAGAACTCTACGCCCCCTCCGACGTCAGGAACCGCTCGCCATCCCCCCCCTCCCCCCAACCCCGTACTCCTTCCCAGCGCCCGGCTTCAGGCGCCGTGGCCCCGGCACGGCCGGCGCGGGCCGGTCACAGCCACCCGCTGCCGCGCCCCGCCCGCGGGCGCGCCGCCCCCAGAGCCCCTGCCTCCCCCGCCTCCCCTTCCGCTCCGCCCTCCCCCCTCCCCGCGCCCACCCCGTCCCCTGCCACCCTCTCCCTACTCGGTTCTCCTTCCCCTCTCTCACCCGAGCGCTGCCCCTTCCTCCTCCCCGCGCTCGGCCGGGAGGGCCCCCCCTCCTCACTCCCCGCCCCCCCGCCGAGGAACGGACCCCTTCCCTCCCCCGGTTGCTGGAAGCTGTGGAAGTTGAGGCCCCGGCCGCCAGCCCGCCTGCGTCCCAGCACTTCTGGACCCAGACTCAGCAAACACCCGGCGCTGAGCCTGCGACTCCCGCCCAGCAGGTTAAAGGCGCGCAAGGGGGTTTCCACGAGGCTCCTTCAGCAAATTAAGCTTTTCACACACGGTGGCTCCTTCCTTAGCGCCGGAGGAAGTAAGGCAAGGTTGCAGCTCCTGAGAGGAAATGTTCGGACGCAGAAGGGGCTTGTGGCCCTGAGGCGCGGTGGAGAGTGGGCAAGATTTTAGATGAAAGAGCAAAAGTCCGGGGCCAGACCTGCATCTCCTGCGTCCTGGACCTCTTCAAGGGGAGCCCCCTTGACTCCCCTGCGTGTGCCCTCCAGGCCTTCGAGGTGCTAGAACCGTCTTTAGCGCCTTTCCTTGGTGGCCCTCAAGACTTCACTGAGAACAGCGGAGCCAGTATTTTAGGTTTAGGTGAGGGGATCACAACCCCAAATCTTAGGAATTTAGAGCCAACGTTCTGACTTGACCAAAAAGCAAAAGGATGTGCTCGAGGAAGAGAGTCGGATGGAACTACAAAAAGATGGTCAGACGGAGAATAAAAAGATTGGCTTATCTCGGCATTACCTCTAGCTAGTTTTAGGCCTTGAACAAGTCAGGGAAGCTCTTTGAGATCATTTGCCTATAAAATGGAATAATAATAAGCCCTACCCTCAATGTTGTTGTAAGGAAAAGCAGATTGATGCATGTGACAATGTAAACTATAAATTGCCATACAAATTTAAGGTATTGTATCTTCAGAGATTTACCGCCCAGTCCAAGGAGAAAAAGAAACAAGACAGCTTAACCTTGACTTCTAAGAACACCACAGTGAAAGCCACATTTCCCAACATGGTTTTAGCCATACTTTGAAGAAGATCCCAGGGAGCTGTGGGACTGTCACAAAATTCTTGCAAAATCGTCTTAACCAGGATACTTGTATTTTACCTTCATTAAAAAAAAAATTGCTTGCCATTTAGTACAGCTGAGAAGAGGGGATGTTATGAATCAAAGACTGAGTGTAAAAATAGTGAAAAAGTAGATGAAGACTAGGAAATCATTCAGCTGAACCAAATAAAACAAGTTGTGTGTTTTACTACAGAATCCCTCAGAGCCTTTGAATGCACATTGTGACTCAAAAGAGATTCCCAGGAATCCGCACGTGAGGCCTGATGGATCTGTCAAGAAATGCACCCGAACACCAAGCCTGTTCTCTATTCACAGCTTCATCACAGGCCGATTGGACTAATCTCATACCCGGGATTTCTAAGCTTTGGGACCTCAGGCAAATCATTGCAATTTCCCCTTCTTCATCTGTAGCCAACTGCTTGCAAAGAATTAAAACCTCATAGATTCATTAACCCAACTTTTATTGAGGGCCTGTGTGCCAGGCCTAGCACAGCACGGTCGGCACACAAGCACAGGAAGCAAGTAAAAACTTCAGCCCTTAAGGAGTTCCAATGGCAGGAGGAGACGCACACAAATAATGAAGTGACAACTGGTGTTGGCCATTCACCTTGAGCAGCTGTCGGTTGGCCTAGAGCGGAGGGATCTGGTCTCCCACGCAGATGCCTACAGGGAAGAGATGGGGAATAGAAAGGTGAGAGTCTGGGAGTGCAGAATGGGAGAAGACAGGCGTGGTCTGCAGGCAGAGCCACCGTGAAGCAGACGCTGATTGTTGACCCAGTCCTTCAAGAGAAGCCAGACATCTGAACTGTTATGTGAAATCCCCTGACTTCCGAATGTTGTCAGCTAGGTCAGGCTTCTAAAACACACTTGCAGGACCATCAAAACTCACCCCGTGGGCTGCCAGTTCGTAACTTCTAGGCTGCCATGTCACCAAAAATTATTCCATAGTGTGATAAGAACACAAGAAGCTTGAGAGACATTGTTTTATAACTACTATCAATAAAGGAAGTATGAGTGCCAGGTAAGTGATATTCAGTCTTCATAACATAGAAAAATATTGATAATGGGCATAATATGTGATGATCTTATTACTGTTTTGATTTTAATAACCTATGTGAAAAAGTCATCAGGATCCAGTACCTTGGTTTACCCATCAAAAAAACAATAACAGAATCTTGGCTTTGCCTTGGTAGCAAAACACTAAATTTTCCGAAGTAAAGCAAATAGAATAGAAATGATGAGGGGAACATGCATGTTTGCTGAATTCGAAATGTTGTTTTATAATCCCACTCCCTCTAGGTTCTCAAAATACTTGAGTCTGGGGAGGAATTCTGGTACACACATACTATATTTATTTTTTTAATGTTTTTTATTTATTCTGAGAGAGACAGAGAGAGTGGGGGAGGGGCAGAGAGGAGAGAGAGCAGGCAATGTGCCTGTCAGCACAGAGCCCGACGTGGGGTTCCAATTCATGCACCATCAGATCATGACCTGAGCCCAAACCAAGAGTCGGATGCTTAACCAACTAGGCCACCCAGGCACCCCTATAAATGTAATTATATTTATATAATTACCAATTGTTTCAAAACTGCTACCCAATACAGTTTGCATTTGTTTTTTGCCAAACATCTCACCCAACTGTAGTTTTTTTGTTTGCTTTTTAAGGGATGGAGTTCTGAACCAAGTTGCTGAAGGGTTACCACAGAGGGACCCAAATACTGTCCGGCTAGTTTGGCTGAGATTACCTCAAGGAGAAACAAATTAACAATTGATTACATTGGTCTCCACTAGTTTTCTGACTGCTATTTCTCACTCTCCTTCATGGGATCCGCTCTCTCCTTCCTTGTGTTATTAAGTTAACCTTTCCTTTCCTTCTCTTCTCCCTGAAGAGGTTATTTGTGCCCACAGCTTATATTATCATAAGGACACTGGGACTCTCAAATCTGTTGCTCAGGCCCATCCCTCTGTCCTGAACTCTAGGTCAGTGTGTCCAAAGACCAGATGTCTCCAAAAAGGATCCCACAGATGCCTCCAACTCATCATGTGATAACAGAATATGGGGCACCTGGCTGGCTCAGTCGGTAGCACATGTGACTCTTGATCTTGGGGTTGTGAGTTCGAGCCCCACGCTGGGTGCAGAGATTACTTAAAAATAAAATCTTAAAAAAAAAAAATAACAGAATACATCACCTTTACCCCAAATCCCACTCTTCCTCCTCTATTCCTGTCGTTGGCTATGATATCTGTTACCTATGCTAGATACCCAGGGGTTATCATAAGCTCCTCTTCTTCCTACAGCCCCTGCATCAGGTCAGCCATCAAGTTTGAACTTAGCAGCTTGTTATCTCTTCTCCACCCTCTCAACAAACGACCTTAGTTTAGTTCATCTTTTATCTGGACTTTATTAGGATAAAGTTGGAAATACCTCGCCTTGCCCACAGGGCCCTCCACAACCGACCCCTCTCTAGCCTCACTTGTCCCTGCTTTACTCCTTGCATGGTATGCTCCAATAAAAACTGTTAGTATTGTGCTCACGTTGATGGAATCCAGATGTTTGCAACTCAGCATCTTTGTCAGCCTTAAGCCTTTACTCAGACCCATTTTCCTTGCATTGGGCAGTGACCAAAGCAGAGAGTAGTGCAGACTGCCACATCACCAGAACAGGCTCTAGAGGACCCCTCCTGATCCAGTGAGCCCCCACCACAGTGTGCTTGAGATGGCTTTACAGGTCCCACTGCCTGCCTCTACCTTGTGGACCCACTGAACATCTTCACCGTCACTTCTCTCAGCCACCTTGTCTCTCATCCTTGGACCTCAGGAATGCTAATGTCTGTCAACAATGAACACACGTGTATCCCTTAAGGTTGCTGCCAGTGTCATTGTCTTATTTTGGAGAAAATGGCCTCAACGAGGAGAGCCTGGTTTTCTCCTACAGGCCCTTGTCCATTCCGCTTCTGTTCCCAGCCAGGTCACAAGTGGGTTTTTCTTTGTAGGGAGGAGAGACCCCACCTAGCTGTTGGCTGAGGTCAACTGACATTTCTCATCATCATCAGAGTCCACGGCCCCATGATACTGTTGGTGAGGATGAGGCTAACTTGGGCACTCATGGTTTTCAAACATAAGTTTATTAAAACAACAACAAAAAAATTGAATTAATAATAACCCATCCTGGTGTAGTTTTGGCCACACTTTGAGGCCAATAGTGAGAAAATCCTAACGTTCTTAACAAGGAAATGTATTGGGGTTTTCAGCGGGAGGGAAGGACTTTTCATGGCACTCTATCCCGCAATTAAGATAGGGCAAGAATTGCCTTTAGATGCTTGACTCATGTGCACAGAGAAGGGAACAACTGTCACTCTGCGACAATAAATTGTCAATTTAATTATCTATTAATGTCCTGCAAACTGAAAGTCATTTGATATTTTCTCCAAGAAAACATCTCCAAATTGTCAGCAGTCTCCCCTGCGTCCTAATTATTGTGTCACTAACTGTGTTGGTTTCATTTCTTTTTTTCCACAAAATGGGTCCCTCAGCATCGGCTGATCATAGTTATCATTTTTTAATGGCCAAATTTGATGGATTTACAAAGAGTTTCCCCAAAGCCGTGGGCCATTTGGGCCTCATGCATCAGTGTGAGGCAAATGTGAATTGAGTAATTCTTTCTCAGCCATTTGTCAACACCTCAGAGGAGGAAATGTCAGCAGCACATGACGGTGATCAAACTAGTTATGAATTTGAATTTGGCTGTTCTCCTTTTAAGGATGATAACCGCATGATGTTAACCATCTTTTATCTTTACATTTCATAGTTGGGTTTTTTTTTTTTAACTATATCGTTTAATTTTTATGCCGTAATTCTTGGCCTACCAACCGTCGGGAGGATAACACCAAAGGAACTAGACATTTAGTCTACAATAGTAATAATTAAAAAAACAGGGGGCGCCTGGGTGGCTCAGACAGTTAAGCGTCCAACTTCGGCTCAGGTCATGATCTCACAGTTTGTGGGTTTGAGCCCCACGTCAGGCTCTGTGCTGACAAGCCAGGAGCCTGGAGCCTGCTTCAGATTCTGTGTCTCCCTCTCTCTCTGCCCCTCCCCCGCTCATGCTCTGTCTCTCTCAAAAATAAATAAACATTAAAAAAATTAAAAAAAAAAAACAACAGCTAATAGTTAACACAGGCTTACTAGGCTCTGTTCTGAGTGTGTATTGACTTTGTGTGTTTGGACTCATTTAATCCAACAAAAGCTCTATGAGATCGTTATTGTTATTATCCCCATTTTACTGATGAGAAACTGAGGCAGAGAGTTTTATTAGAGTTACAAAGCCAGGCAGTCTTCCCTTAAAACCAGTCACCTGTACCAGGAACAGCAGCATCTTCATTATCACCAAAAAACATTTATTGGATAGTTAGGACAGGCATGTGAACTGTCTCACGTGCATTCTCGCATTTAATGCTCTCACCCCATAAGGAAGTACAATTATTATTCCCCATTTTACAGAAGAGAATACCGAGGCTTACGTAGTTATGTGCCCAAGGTCACATAACTATTAGGTGCCAGGTCGGGAACAATGGATCTGTCAGATTCTTTCCCACTGTGACAGTTGCCTGTAAGGATAGGATTCTGAATCTGGCAGCACATTATGCCCTTAATAAAGCCATCAGCATATCAGCAAAGAAATTAAAAATGCCCTGGGAGGCCCTCTGGAGAAATGGCAGATTCTACGGCTGGGGCTGAAAACATGGGGTGAGCTTGGGACATTGTACACTGACAGAAAGTAAAGTCGTGCTCAGAACAAAGCAAATCACAAAAAGGATGAAGGCGTGTCAGGAGGACACAGGGGCAAACCGGAAGAAGTTCCCAGTGTCCAAACCTGGAACATTTTGAGCGCTGAATACATACCAGTAGCATGAGATTATAAGTCAAAGCAAAAACAAACACCCATGAGTCCATACTGATAAAAAAATAAATGACCGAATAAATAAATGAGTAGAAGAGAAAAACTGCCCTTAAAGAAGGATTCCAAATTGTAAATGTAGAAGGAATGAGGAAAGTACAAAATCGCCTTAGAGCCCTGTGGTAATAATGGTGGCAGGCAAGATCCTCTGAGGAATGTGAAAGTTGGTGGGTGAGGCTTTAAGGAGAAACGGGATCTTTGTGTTGCCCCAGATCATCTACCCAAAAATAATAATTAATTACTGTGGTGGTTTTCACATATATCCACAAATTCGTTGATACTCCTTCCTCTAGAATAGGAGTTTCATTCCTTTTCCCCGGAGTGTGGGCTGGATTTAGTGACTTACTGGTAACAAAGAAAGTTAGTAACATGGAGCATGTGGTGGCTCAGTCAGTTAAGCGTCCAGCTCCAGCTCAGGGCATGATCTCACGGTTCGTGGGTTCAAGTCCTGCATCGGTCTCTGTGCCATCAGTGCAGAGCCCGCTTAGGATCCTCTGTCTCCCTCTCTCTCTGCCCTTCCCCTGTGCATGCTGCATGCTCTGTCTCTCTCTTTCTCAAAAATAAACATTAAAAAAAATCTTTAAGAAAGTAGTAACCTTACTGTTGCAAAACCTGACAGGTACCACCTTAACCAAGTGGTCAAGGTTAACATCAGCTGTAGCGTTGTACTCATCATGAACCCCCTGATTCAATGTCTTGAGAAAGACACTTCCCCTGTGTGGTCTTCTTCCCAACAATTCACACCCCAGTCCAGTCATGAGAAAACAGCAGACAAACCCAAATTGAGGCACATTTTACAAAGTACCTGACCGATGCTCTTCAAAAGTGTCAAGGTCATGAAAGACAAGGGAAGCCTGAGAAACTGTCACAGACCGGAGAACACTAAGGAGACATGACAAGTAAATACAACGTGATATTCTGGACTGAATTCCAAGAACAGAAAAAAGATATGAGTGAGGAAAAAATAAAAATTAAAAAATTGCCCCACCTGAGCTTTCAACGTTTATTTATTTTTGGGACAGAGAGAGACAGAGCATGAACGGGGGAGGGGCAGAGAGAGAAGGAGACACAGAATCGGAAACAGGCTCCAGGCTCTGAGCCATCGGCCCAGAGCCCGACGCGGGGCTCGAACTCACGGACCGCGAGATCGTGACCTGGCTGAAGTCGGACGCTTAACCGACTGCGCCACCCAGGCGCCCCCCACCTGAGCTTTCGAAGTAAACCGAGCACAGAGACTCACCGAAAATTAGCCAGAACTGCCCTGCTTTGGCTCCAGAGACCTTGTGAGGGTGCCCAGAGGGAAGGGATGTGACAAGTGGCAGGGAAGCAGCACAGAGATGATAGCAGGACTCCGAGGAGGGTGACAGGAAAGAGAGGGGTGGTGGGAGAGCAAAGGAAGGGGAGTCTGCACTTCAGGCCGTTTGTTTTACTTGGCTACCCTGCCTCATCAGTTCCGGTGCCTCTTAGCTGCCTCTCTTCCTCCTGTGCCTATTGCCTTTTAATATACTGCATGATTGTGCTAATGCTGTTTGTCTGTCCAGATTCCTCTCCACTCTTTTCCACTCTGCTCTGTGCCCCAGGGGACTCCCTGCCTGTGGCTTCCCTGGGGGCCAGCCAGTGGGGGGCACAGGCAGGAGCCCTGAGAATAAAGGAGAATGGGGTCCAGTCCTGAGGCTCCCACCCCACCTGGGGTGCCTGGCCTGGCCAGGTCCCTCTAGCAGAGGCCACAGCCCCCACCCAGAGTTCTCACTGGGTTCTGGTGACTGCCCCTTCTCTTGCCCTGTTAGACTCAAGCGTGGGCACTAATTCCCCCACAGTGGGTAGTTCTCAGGTGCAACTCCGTTTTCTTTCTCAAAGAGAAACTCTCAAAGTCTCAAACCCTGAAGTCCGCCCACATCTTGGTAAATCCTCTCATGAAACTTGTCTCGATTACTCAATTGACTAAGTCATCTGTTTCCTGCTGGGATCACAACTGATGGAAAAAGTTACTATATTTATTGTCCATTGTTTATCTTCCCCTTTAGAACATAAACTCTATGAGGGCAGAAATGTTAAGTACTCCCTTCGCTGCCATGACACTCTGTAAATAAATATCTGTTGGATAAATGAGTGGATGTTCATTTTATCCGTACTGTCTCACACGGTAATCACTCATCACATGTGGCTATTGAGCACTCGAAATGTGGCTGGTAGGACTGAGAAACCATTTTAAATCGTATTTAATTTTAATTTCCATAGCCACAGTCCTAGTCTATGGAAATTTCCCGAGCATAAGGCAATTCTGGAGCTACTGATGTCCGCACTGCCCCAGGAGGAGTCTGGAGGGTGGCTCGGTGGTCTCAAATGTTTGCTTCGCCCTGGCGAACTGCGGTGCTGGCCTTCTTGTAGGCAGCCCGACTCACGAATGTGTGCCTTGTTTTTATACATTTACATTTTCATTTCCCTGCAAACTGTCCATTTCTTGGATAATAGAGTTACAGTGTGCTCACCAGGCCCTTACAAACTTGCAGCTTACAAAAGAGCTCTGGCCCCTAGCCAAGGGAGTCTCCAGCTGCTGACTGACCCTGCCTGGAAAGTCAACTTGGAAGAGACGCAAATGTCCTAATCCTCTTCCAAACCACTCTAAGTAGGTTTTATCCAGTGACCTGTAAAACCAAATTAGTAAAGGGACACTTTAATTCCAGCTCATTAGAGAGCTTCTAAAATCTTTGAGAAAGCCAACACAGCAAATTTCTGTGCTGGGGGGCTGAGAAACGCATCCCATTTCCAAAAGCAAAATGTCCTTGCTTTCTTCTGGTTCTCGCACATCACTCGACATGCCGAAGATGTTTTCTGAGGCTTTCACAGGGATCTCCAGTGAGGTGGGGAGCGGTTCCTGCGAGGGAGAAAAATATGGTGGCCTAGGGAGGTCAAGTGATTTTCCCCAAGTTCTGCCAAGTCCAGTCCCAGCTCTGGTCTCCTGACTCTGGTGCAGGGAACATTTGCACTGTTCTTATTATTACCCCAGGAGCTGGCTTATTGCACAATATCAGGAAATAGTCCATATGAAATCCTGGCCCACAAAGCATACATGTTCTGCTTTTTATTCTGCAGCTTTTTTATAAAGTGTGTTTTCCTTTCCCATAATGTCATCTGGAAGCAATTCCTCCCAACAGCTGGATTTGCTTTCACAATTGGTAAACACGTAAAATGGAAGGCAGGGGAAGATGCGGAGTGTCACCAGAGGAGCCTTTCCCCCACCCGCTTGGCTCGTGTTCTGAGGCTTATCTTGGGTCTCTGCACAAGCCTCATCAAAACTGAGAACGTCTTCAAACAAGCGACCCACACTGCATTCCCTCCTTCAGGGGGTCAGCATGTTCTTTGGGGGAGAAATTTTCTGAATACTTTGCAGATAAAATCGATCAGATGCAGACCAGATTGCCAGCCACCAAGATCTCGGAGCTACACGTGGAGGCCAGCAAAGCAGCACCTTCTCCAAGACCTCACCATCCTGGTACAGTCAGGACCTCTGGGGTCCTGCAGGAAGCCTCCCGCAGGGCACAGCCTTCCCAGAGCCACTGCCACCAAAGCCACTACAGGACGAGAGCCCAAAGAGCACCTACTAGGTCATCAAAGAAAATGAGTGTCCCCCCACCCCACCCCCCCATGTGCTCCCGAGGAACAAGTTTTCATGCAGGCACAAACAGAAGGCAGCCAGTACTCCGGAAGGCCAAGAGCACAGCTGTCATCTGGGTGTTGGCTCACACCCTCTCCACTCTGTCTCCAGGGTCTCGGGGGCCGCTTCTCTAGGGGTTCACCAACATGGTTAGTTCTGGTCCAGGAGGTTCAGGGCACAGTTTAAGCTGGAATACAGTGCCGGGGGGCAAAGCTGAGGCTTCAGGCACTCTCCTCCCACATAGGAAATGCCATTCTTTGATCAAAGTTTCAAATTTGGAAGAAATCAACCTAGCATATGGCTCAACTCTCAGAGGGAGCACGAGAGTATGCCGTTGACCAGGCAGCCCTACAGAGATGCAGAAGAGGGTATGTGTCACCCGGCCAGCGGCGGGGATGACCTCAACACGGTGCCGGCCAGATGGGGAGAGAGTGGGGGTAGGAGGGGCTTCCTTCCAAGCACCACCAACCCTCTGGGTAGCCAGGGCCCCACTTCCTGTGAGGGAGCTTCCCTGTGCTGTGGACCCTTGGCTGCAAAGTCCTCCTGGAAGAGAGGAGCACCCCGCCCACTGAACTAACAAAAGGAGCCGATCAGGAGCAGGGCTCACCAGAGGACCCTGAGGAGGCTGACTGCCCAGCTCCTCAGCACAAGCTGCAAACAGAGCCCCTTTGCCTAGGCCCATGGTGGGTGGAGTGCACTCTTTTCTCGGGTCTGCTTCTTTCCTGGGGTCCATCTTCTCTCTCTGTCCTCCAGGAAGAGGCTATATCTTGTCTGGAGTCAAGGAACAGAAACTTCATTGTACAGTTTTCCAAATCTCATGCCTCATATCTGAAATGTCGAAACTCTGTGTTTCTAGTTGCAGGCCAAGGCTGCTTCGTCCAGACTCTGGTCACTCTGGTCTGATCGCCTGCACTGCTGGGAGGGCCCTCGGAGTCCACTCGGCGAGATTCACTGAAGCCCAGGGGGGTGGGTGGGTAAGAGCAACCCCCTGGTTAATACTTCAAAGTGACCCTCTAGATTAAAGCAACTAGAGTTCTAACGACCATATGCAATGTGTGCACCTTGTTTGGATCCTGATTCAAATGTACCAACCGTAAGGAGACATCTTGGGCTATTTCAAGAAAATTTGAATTTGGACTGGGTATCAGAAAACGTTTAAGAACTTATTGTTAATTTTGATAAGTAAATGTGGAAAAAAACATAAAAAATAAATATGTAAACAAATTTTTATATGTGTGATAATGGTGTTGTGGTTATATAAGACAATGCCCTCATCTTTTAAAAAGTATACCCCTAAGTATTTGGAAGTGAAATATGACATCTGGGATTTATTTTAAAATACTTAAGAAAAAAACATCATGATGGGTACAGCTAGGCGCCTCAGTTGGTTGAGTGTCTGACTCTTGATCTCAGGTCTTGAGCTCAGGTTCATGATTTCAAGCCCCAGGTTGGGCATGGAGCCTACTGAACAGAAAAAAACATGATGAAACAAAGATGGCGTCTTAGTCCATTTGGGCTCCTGTAATGGAATTCTATAAACTGGGTATAAACAACAAAAATTATTTTTCACAGTTCTGGAGGCTGGAAATCCAAGATGGAGGTGCCAGCAAATTCTAATGAGAGCCCACGTCCTGGTTCATAGATGGTGCCTTCTCATTGTAACCTAACGTGGCGCAAGGCGTGAGTGAGCTCTCTAGGGTCTCTTCCATAAGGGCACTAATTCATTTATGAGGGCCCCACCCTCACGGTTTAATCACCTCCCAAAGGCCCCACCTCCCAATATCACATTCAGGGTTAGGTTTCAACATACAAATTTTCATGGGGACATTAACATTCAGTCTATAGGATATGGTAAGATGTTAATGGTTAGATCTAGATGATGGGTGTATGGGATTCTATATACTACCCTCTCTACTTCTATATATGTTGAAAAACAATTATAATAAAAATTTTTAAGTATAGACTATTTTATCACAAAAGCTCACAGAGGACAACAAACACACATGTTTACCCACTCAGTGGTGACTGAATCCTGTAATGAGGTTCTTCATCCTCTTCATGGTCAGGAGGGGTTAGCTCTTGCATACAATAGGGAAGTGACAGGGCCCAGTCCAAGATGATCCATACGAGCTTTGACTGGGGGTGCAGCAACACCCTCAGCCCCTCCGCCTGGCAAGAAGCGGGAAGGAGCTCCTCTCCCAGAGCAAATGCAGCCTTCTTTGCTCCTGCTGTCACTGGCTTTGGGGGCTGTGGTTTCCTCCTGTGTGTGCTGCATTGCTTCATGAGCAGTTCAGGGGCCTGTGTGTGGGTGGTGGAGTAGGACACAGGCCACTAAGTACTAGGTAAAGTTCTTGCTATTACAGCTCGAGATCATTCCTGCTGCCTTCACCCCCACTACCCCCCGCATTCTACACTGTCCCATCCTGCACTGACTCATTCACAGACATGTGTCAGGGTAATCCTATGCCAGTCCCCATGCGGGGCATGGGCGGGATGATGACAGTCTTTGAAGGGCAATGGAAAAGGCCTCCAGTTAGAAAAGTCAGTGCAGGCCTGACTTACTCTTTCCCTGCTCTGGCCCTAGGCATCAACTTCTGTGTTCTCATTCTAGGTTAGTCCATACTCTTTAGCCTTAACCTGGTCTTGGGAAGGAGAAGATTCTTTGCCATATTACTTATCTCCTCTTTCTGGAAAAACAAGAAAACCAATTTTCCCCCTTCTGCTTTGAAATATGCTGGGCATTCTGTTTTTCCTTATGTCCTTGAGTAAAAAGTAAGTGCCCTTTACTGGTGCTGGGCCATGCCTGTTCTTTCATTCCTTTCTTTTCTTTTCTTTTCTTTTTTATTCCAGCATAGTTAATATACAGTGTTTATTTGTTTCAGGAATACAATAGAGTGATTCAGTGATTCCCTATATTAGTGCTCAATAAGTGTGCTCTTAATCCCCATCACCTATTTCATTCTGGTAACCATCAATTTGTTCTCCGGAGTTGACAGTCTGTTTTTTGGTTTGTCTCTTTTTTTCCCCTCTTTGTTAATTTGTTCATGCGTTTTCTTTCTTTAATTCCACATATGCATAAAATCATCTGGTATTTGTCTTTCTCTAACTAGCTTAATGTGGTCTCTAGATCCATCCATGTTATTGCAAATGGCAAGATTTCATTTTTTTGTGGCTGAATAATGTTCCAATGTATATATATACTGCATCTTTTTTATCCATTTATCTGTCGATGGACACTTGGGATGCTTCCATAATCTGGCTATTGCAAATAATGATGCAATAAACATCAGGTGCATGTATCCCTTCAAATTAGTGTTTTATATTTGGGGGGGGGTGTAAATACAGTAGTTTGATTACTGGATCACATGGTAATTCTATTTTTAATTTGTTGAGGAACCTCCATACTGTCTTCCAGAATGGCTGCACCAGTTTGCATTCTCAACAGTGCACAAAGGTTCCTTTTACTCCGTACCCTCACCAACACCTGTTGTTCCTTGTGGTGTTGATTTTAGCCATCCTGACAGGTGTGAAGTGATATCTCATTGTGGTTTTGATTTGCATTTCCCTGACGATGGGTGATGTTGAGCATCTTTTCATGTCTGTTGGCCATCTGTATGTCTTTGGGGAAATGTCTGTTCACGTCCTCTGCCCATTTTTAACTGGGTTATTTGGTTTCTTTGGGTTGAGTTGTGTAAGTTCTTTATATATTTTGGATGCTAACCTTTTATTGGATATGTCATTTGCAAATATCTTCCGCCATTCAGGAGGTTGTCTTTTAGTTTTTGTTGGTGGACATACCTGTCCTTTCTTAGTACTGACCACAGCACCCAGTCCTTTGGAGTGGAAAGAAAGGTCTCACATATAGGGCAAGTGCTCTTGCTAAAGACCTGCCCAAGTTATTGCCAACATATTTCATAAGTAAGACTGCTCTCACAGAAACAAAAAATAAATTTTAAAAATCCTATTTATACTTTGTTAGACTCAATATTTGATATTTCTACATTTTAAATAGGTTCTCTAATTTTGCTTTTTTCCTTCCTAATGGTTTCCATCTTTGTCTCAATCATACGTTAATGAGAATTACAAGTCTTACCAATAACATACACTTTCATTTTTTAAATGTCTCTTCATTTTTAGTGACTAATAAGGGCACTGACACTGCACAGACTGAACTGGAGCCCCAATGGTTGTGACGTCAGGTGGTAGCTCTGACATTTCACTCGTCAGCGGGTCCGTGGAAGTCCAAACTCAGTCTGCAAAGGGCGAATGGAGAAGGTCAGTGTATACAGTTCAAAAGTGTGGGTGGTTCAAAAGCCGAATGTACAAAAGTTGAAAATGTTGCCCAGCTCCAACTAGAACGTAAGTGTCTTGCAGACAGGAATGTTGTCCATTTTGTACACAGCGGTATCCCGTGCCTAGAACAGGGTCCTGCACACAGTAGGTGCTTCATGCTTTCTGGATTCATGAACTGCCCGTGCTTTGGAATTCTTGCAGCCACTTGTCACATTGTACTGTATATACCGGTATCACATTTAACATCAAGATTGACAGTATCTTGGAAGCAGAAGGAAGCCTTTTTTCTCTTGCGACATCTACATCGTCCATAACTGAGATTCAATAAATGCACATTGACCAGGTAGAAGTACCTTTGTATTGTTGGGAGCTAGCTAGTGATTAAACAGTTTAAAAACAAAATCCCTCACTGGTCATGAGAAAAACCATAGCTCATGCTACAGAAATGGACAATTGCTGAAGCCCCCAGAAGTTTCTCAAGTACTGTGTGGCAGGGAAGTAGATTTCCTGCCCCAGAAATCTGGCAAAAGAATTCACTTGAGGATTTAAGTCTGAGAAAAAAAAGACCCAAGAAAGGAGGCAGAGAAGGGGAGGTCTTTTCCAGGGCCTAGAGATTAAGGCTATTTAGATACCACTTAAGAAAGGAACCAGATGCCAGCCAGGTTTGTGCTTCGGTTTAACCGTGTTCTCTGCAAAACTTGCTTATGGGAAGATCAGAAGCTCTGACGATCATTACTGAAGGGGATTCAGAGAAATTATCGTCTACTCCCGGTTGAAGAGAGAACAAGTCCTGATCTTTTTTTGGTGTCAACCTCTACTGAAATGTGCTGTTGTCAAATCAAAAAGGGGATAGATTCGAATTTTACAACTCTGATGAAAGTGAAATAAAAGGAAATCTGTATCATCTTAATCAAAGCATGTGCCACCTGAGTCGGCTCCCTGTCTCGTCCCTTGGCCTTGGTGACTCTCATGTGCTGGAGGTTAAGGGTTTGTTAAAGAAGATGGGTTTTGATTAAGTGTCACATTTAGTGTGATGTGACATGCTCTTTATCATTGCAAGGGAAGATTGGGGGACCAGGGGGAGCTTTATAGCTAGTTCCCAATATAAATTAGGAGTCTTGGGGAATGGGTACTTTGCAGTTGGCCTTGATCTTTCCAGGGCCCAATGAATGTGTGTATGTGAGAGTGTGCACACATGTATGTGTGTGTGTGTGTGTGTGTGTGTGCGCGTGTGTGTGCGTAGGGATGGCAGAAAAGTCAGTTTTCACGTGCCTGCGCTAATGGGCTGGTTACCCCACTTGGAGTTTGACTTGCAATTGTAACATAAGCCTCCAGCTCTAAATTTGTCCATGTTCTTGATATGGGGCAAAGTTCTCCCTGCCTTTTACTTCTTTGGAATTTCACTGTTGCTTAGGGAAATCTCAAGCATTCATTCATCCCTTTGGGGGACAGTGACACAAATTTGAGGAGGGAGAAGCGGGAGGAAGCATTCCAAAGTGCCACATGCCATTTCTAGCCAGAGGCCATGGCCATTGCCTCCCCTGACTTCACCTAGAGAAAGGAGAGCAGTCAGAGCCAAATCCTCCTCCCTTCAAATCGAAGATGTGCTCCACACCTTAAGACTCAGATTTTGGCTTAAACTGGAGTAGTGAGAGCACAGTGAAAACGGGGGTACAGTACATCCCCAGAGTGCTCATGAAGGCAGGGGGTGGGGATTGAGGGAGACGTCCCAGAAGGAACCGTTCCCATCCAAAAGGCACCCCACCCCACCTCCAGATCAATTTTTCTAAAATATCACTTGTGGAGCTCCTGGCTGGCTCAGGGGAGCATGCAACTCTCGATCTTGCAGCTGTGAGTTCGAGCCACACATTGGGTATAAATACTATTTAAACAAATAAACTTAGAAAAAAAAAAAAGACTCTCGTCAAGTCAGAACCCTTCCATAAATACCCTTTCCTTCCCTCCCATTGCCTTTATGCCACAAGAATAAAGGAAATCCACACCCTTTGTTCCAGCATTCAATGCCATACATCCTGGCACTGCCAAATTGGCCTACTTACTGCCTCTCAAATGACTTAGCTTTTATCTTGCAGCATTTGCTTGTCACTCCCCTGTGTGGAATGCCTTTTCTGTTTCTCTCACCTATGGCAAGATGGCGCCCATCTTCCAAACATGGGCTACGGCCCTTTCCTTTTTATGAGGGAGTCACAGCCCACTTGAGACAATGCTTCTTTTTATCCCAAAAATCTGAATGGAGCTTCTACTAAGTGCCCAGAACTGCTCTAGACACCTGGATTAGGTCACAGAACAAGACAAAGACACCTGCCTTCAAGGAGCATGCGCCGTACTCATCAGGAGGATTGTGCGGTAAACTTAAAAGACAACTCAAAAATATTACTATATGATAACAGTTACTATGGAGAGAAGAAGAAGAAGAAAAAGAAGAAGAAGAAGAAAAAACAGCAGGGTAAAGGAGATCAGGAGTTCCCACTGTTTGAGGCCAGGGGCTGGCTACAGTATTATAGGATGACCAGGGTAGGTCTCATAGAGGGATGTGTGGACCAAGAAACTAGAAGAAAATCCATAATGTCGAATAACAAACGGAAAGGCCTCCAGGGGCACCTGGGTGGCTCAGCTGGTTGAGTGACTGACTTCGGCTCAGGTCATGATCTCCTGTGAGTTCAAGCCCTGCATGGGGCTCTCTGCTGTCAGCACAGAGCCTGCATTGGATCCTCTGTCACCCCCCCCCTCCCCCACTTGTGCCCCTGAGCTCGTGCTCTCTCTCTCAAAGATAAACATTTTTTAAAAAAGAAAGAAAGGCCTCCAATGTTTGGTACAACCAGTTCAGGTGACATTAAGGAAGAAGTTAGGCAAGGAATGGAGAAATGCTTAGGTTTTTATTGCTATGTTCAAAAGTAATTTTTTTTAATTAGAAAAATGATTTACTTTTACTCCTTCCCTACATCTTACTGTTCAGGAAACCATCTTACAGACGTATCTGCAGTAATGTACTGTTCCCAATCTGTTTAAAGGCAAAGCAGCATAGGGAAACACCATTAGCGGTCCAGACTTCTCAGCTTATGGGATCTTGCTTCCTGCTTTTACATGAAATCCTGAAACTTAGAAGTGTTTTCTCCAAAAAGGAGAAAACAGGGCATTGTAAAAGAAAAATCACTTTATTCAGTATTACAGTTTTAGAAATGGAATATATTTTCTTTAAGGAACAAGAAACTTTTTTCTCAACTGTTATTGGTTTGTCAGTATAGGTCAGCGGGAAGAAACATTAACAAGCCTGGCTCTTCAATATCAAGACATCTAGTCCAAGCGATGGTATACTTTCTTCCTTTTCAGAGATGCTTCTTTTTCTGGTGCTTTCCATCCTTTTCCACGTTTCATATTAGAGGATCAGTACAACCTTTAAAACTTCCTGAACAAGAGCAAATCCATAGCCTCTGATTTCTTCCCAAAAGGCTTTCCAACCCGTGACTGTTCCAGCCACCAAACAAACCAACAGGACACAGAAGAGCCCAATGAGTAGAAGAAATCTCCTGAGTTGTGGGATGTTGGGTGCATTGGATTGGTCCAGCATTATGAAACAGAAACTTCCCCACTATCCATTGTAAACAGGAAACTGGATGCAAGTCCTTCCACACTATATTGGCCATTTACTCCGTAGGCCAAGAAAGCTGCTGGCCTCTGACACCCATGTTCATCAGAGACAGAGCCAACTCTAGGAGGTTCTGCAACAACACCATCAATTGTTCCTCCCACGAGGAGGATGTCAGAGGCCACCCGCAGGGCTTACACCATCGTGGTCCTGCACCCAGGGCGACTTCTTCAGCTTCAGATTGGGACCATCCAGCACAAGAACAAGACTTATTAGTACAAAGTGTCCGCGTTGGTGGTGGCAGGGGCAGCTCTCAGCCTCAGGCCCCACATGCCACCTGGGAGCAGCTAAGGTAATTTTTTACACATTAAAATTATAAAAGCATTAACTGGCGATTGCTTCTTGATATGGAAAAAAATAACAAATACACTTCAGAAATTGCAAATACCCCTTTGCTTCATGAAAAAGTCCCTCCCTGTCTTTCTTCCCCTTTCCCTGACTCAGCGATTCTCCTGCTGCTTGGCTTTGACCCTCATCACAGACACTTCCCTGGAGGCTTTCTAATAACCGGCCCCTGGGGGACGCTCTTCCAGCCGCAGTCATACTTGGAGACAACCTAGCTCTGGGATGGAATCTGGAGCCGGGTCTACACGCTTGCACTTCCTTCCCATGAGTCTTTGCGCGAGTTCCTCAGCCAACCTGTGTTCGTCTGTAAAATGGGGTCTGTCTTCACAGGGTTCTGCAGCTCACTTGAGATAATTCTTGCAAAGCATTGGGTATAGGGCCTGGCCTAGAGCTGATCCGCAGATGACTACTCACCCTTGCACCTCTGGCCTCTGGTGAGGGAGGGGTGGTTATGCCTCCTGCCTCCTGCCTCCTGTCAGAGCTTTCTTCCTCTTTCTGCGGGAACCCCGAGAACTTCATAGCCCCTGCTATCTGTCTCTCATCCACTCTGTTTTCTGCCCAGCCCACAAGTGGTGAGGTTTCTCACAGCGCTCTCTCTCTGCCCACACTTCCGAAGTGGGCTCCTCACAGCCACAGCCACAGGCACAGCCACAGCCACAGCACTGACTTCTACCCCACCCCACCCCATTTATATTGGTGGCCACCACTCGATTTCTCTATCCGAGCTCCTCTCCTGCACTCCAGACTGGTGTATCCTCGAACTGGGTGCCTCTGCCTACCCAGAGGTTCACATCTGCCCCACCAGCCCTAGGCTCTACCCCCATCCCTCCATCTCCAGAGCTGGGTCTGTCTTCCCACCCCTCCCCCTTCCTGCTTTGCCTCCTCACCTCCAGGAGTATTCCCGCTGTTAAGAAAGTTCTTTACAAAGTGGCCCCTGCTTTCCGAGAACTCTCGGGGCAATAAATGGAGGCAGATAAGGACAATCTCAAGAGGAAAGTGGTTTGACTAAAGGAAGCACAGTACAGGAGAGAAGCCTACCCGGCCTGGGGGGTCAGCTCCGACTTCCCTTAGGAGAGCTTGGGGAGCCAGTGTAAGATGTTTCCCACGAACAGACCTAAATACATTTTCATTTTGGAGCAGGGCAAAGGTGGGATGGGAGGCCTCTTAAGAGTCGCTATTACCTGAGGGGAGAAATAAAGATTGCTTGGCCCAGGGGACTCTCACTTGTGGAGACCCCACCTTACTTGGAGTTAGGCATAATACCACAGGAGACACAATTATATTGCCCTTTTTGAGAGATCTCTCATAATTTTGTAGGTTTTTTTTTTAATTATATGGCTACCAGAAAAGAATTTAATATATATCAATCATTATTTCTCTCAAAGGCCATAAAGAGTCAGAAAATCTTGAATATAATAAAAATTAAACCTATAAATTGCTCTCCAATTTAATGAAATTTTATGAAATCAAATGTTAACAATTAAAGGATCTAATTTACATTTTGTAGCCATTGCAATAAAAAATTGTAAATTTTAATTTTGCACTTCCCGTATTTTTGAACCAACAGTCCCCCCCCCCTCAACACCCTCAGATTTCAAGTGTTTTGGTAGGACCTTGGCACACTTGTAGCCCTAGTGATAAGCTTAGGGGTTCTTCCTGGGTCATCAGAACCAAACCTACATCAGCCAGAACGGAGAGTGTAGTGGGCTTCAATATGCTCCCCGCCCAGAGGTGACCGTTTTCAATGCTTCCATCCCCCCACAGCCTGCAATGGTGACATGAGGCACCAAAACCCAGACTGGCAGGAGTGGAGGGGATTTGGGAGAAGCAAAGGGCAGCACCCCCTGAGACTGAGTGAAAGGCACATGGCTTACTCTTCCAACATGACTTCCTTGACCAAAGTAATACGGACTCATTGAATAAAATTTGGAAAACACAGGAAAGTAAATATACTGCCCATAGTCCTGTTACCCAGACATGAACACTGATCACTTTTTTATCTTCTCGTGATTTTTTCTGCATAGGGGCGTTCTTTTTTTTTTAAACATAGTTATAGTTGTGCCTATAATTTCATATCCTGCTTTTCTTACTACATTGTGTTTCCTTCTGTCATTGCTCACTTTAGTGTACTATATAATAAGTGCATAAAATGTCATCACATGGATTTATCAGAGTTTACTGACCTATTGCCCTATAGTTGAACATTTATATTGCTTTCAACATCTTACTATTATAAATGTTTTGATATTATAAATGACATTGCAATGCATGTGTGCACGTAACCCTTTGTTTAATGTTTATTTATTTCGAGAGAGAGGGAGTGCATGCACACACAAGCAGGGGAAGGGCAGAGAGAAAAGGAGAGAGAAAGAGAGAATCCCAAGCAGGCTCTATGCTGTCGGCACAGAGCCCAACGCAGGGCTTGATCTCACGAACCCTGAGATCATGACCTGAGCCGAAACCAAGAGTTGGTCGCTTAACCTATTGAGCCATCCAGGCACACTCACATAACTCTTTTTTGACATTTAGGATTATTTCTAAAGATAGAGTCTCAGAAGTGGAATTATGCAGCTAGCAAATACAAATGCTTCTAAGATTTTTAAATTCATATTGCCAGATCGCTCCCCAAAGAGGGCTGTATTAATGTGCACTGTCACTAGCAATATGTGAAAATTCCAGCTTTGAGATGGCTTTCCACTGCACTGGCTATTATCACTAATATATGTATATATAATATGTAAAGTAAAATATAATATAATATATTATTATAATATAACCTAAGAGGTAGAAAGTGAACTTGTCTTCTTATGTAAAATTTTTGGTGAGGCTTACCATACATTCAGAGAAGTACACAAATCATAAGTGAATTTTTACAAAGTGAAGACTTCTAAGTAACCAGCACCCAGATCAAGAAACTAAACGTTACCAGAACCCCAGAAGCACCTGTCATGCCCCCTTTGACCCCTCGCCCCCCACCCGAGGGTAATCACTACCCTGACTTCTCATACCCTAGGTTAGTTTTGGACAGTGGCACTGTTAACAATTTTCATTTTTGTGGTTACTAGAGGAGCTAACCCTTTTTCCACGTATTAGTTGATGAATTGAGTTCCTCTTTTGTCAATTATCTTTTCAAGTTCTTTGTCCAGGAAATAGTTGATTATTAAGCAATCTCCTAATGTCAAGTTTGGCTAAAGTTGGACTGTAGTCATCTGGACACTGTTCAAAACTGGGGAAGTGTGCGTGTGCGTGTGTGTGTGTGTGTGTGTGTGTGTGTGTGTGTGTGTTTATGCTCCCAGGAGCTCACTCTGACCATACTCTTACTTCATCATGCTTCTTTCCTGCAAGGTGGCACCTCTGTAGGGAACACCTGGCAGGGGTAACTTTTCAGTGACAGAGCTGAGCCTAAATAGACTCCGCTGTTCTTTCAGTGTGTGTGAGAGTTACAGAAATAGGTCACTGGACCTTTTTAAAAATAGAACTGACACATTTGGGGCAAGCATTGTTTCTGCTGAGATAGCATACAGTAGGAGATGAAATGATCTCTACAGAGTAGATGAATTTAGACATTTGGTATAAAAAATAAATATCTTTAATGGTAATAACTCACAAGATACATAATGTCTTTCGTAAGAAAGGTCACTAAACATCATTACCTGAACAGCCTACGGAAAGTTTTCCCCTTCGGTTCTAACGTGGGATCTTCTGAGGTGCAAGCAGCAGCTTGCTGGCCCCCGGCCGGCCCCACCTGGCAACAGCTGTTGATGGAAAGAGAAGGGCCACACCGTCAACTGCAGTCAGCATTTGTTCCCCCACCAAAGCCAAGACGTCCTGTCTCAGTGGGTTTGCATTCTCTCCGCTTAAGTTATGAGACAACCCCCTGCTACCCGTGTACCACTATCTGTGCTACAAAACAAGCGGGGACAGCGACAGCTGCCTGAGTGCAGCTCCATTCCAGCCCTTCCAATGGCTTGACCAATATGTGGCAGGCCAGCCCCCCATCTTTGCCCACAGGCTCCCCAAGAGCCGTGTAAGGGCCCAGGTCTGCCCTTGGGGGGCCCTTTTTGGCCCTCTCCTGAGACATCCTCAGTAAGCTCTCTCTGGCACACCCAACCTGCCGGGTTCAGAAGCTCCATGCACTTAGGGGACAGACACTTCTGTCTTCTCCAGGGATTCCCGAGGAGCTGCTGACAGTGCCATGCTAGGGCTCCACTAATGAGACAGGCAAGATGTTGGCCGGAAAAGCAAAGCTTGGGGTTACTACGGGGAGCACACTTTGATTCAGCCCCCAAGGAAGGCAAGGAAGACACAGAAGGGGGTTGGTTGTCCCAGGAGTGGGGGTGAATGAGAGCAAGGGAGGAGGGGACAGACACCTGTGTTTCAGGAAAGTCTTGGCAGCGGGGGGAGGGGGGGGTGGTGGGAGGGGGGGAGGGACAGGGCTGATAGTGCCCAGGCAAGGGAGCAGCAGCTGTGAGGGGTGGGAGGTGGCGAGCAGGAGGGGACAGGGGTGTGAGACATTTCTCAGAAGTAGAACACACGGGCAGGACCTGAGGACTTTGACATTAGCACCAAGGGAAAAAGAAAAGTCCCAGATGCAGATGCAGCATTTTCTAACAAGAACACAGTTCCTTTTTGAAGACACGCATCCACCCAATGAGCACGTGTTGAGCTCTTGCCTTGTGTCAGATAGTTGTAGACTCTGGGAATGACATGGAATTCCTGCCCCAAAGGTGCTTTCACTCTGCCAGATGGTGGGTGGGCTGTGTAGACAACAAACAAATAAGCAGGGGGAAAAAAGGATGATTTCCTGTGGTGATAAGTGGTCTTGAAAGATAATTTGTGCTTGGGGGGGGGGGGGGGGGGGGGGGGGGGGAGGGGGGGTTGTATGATCAGAGAGGACTTTTCTGAGGAAGTGACATTGGAGTTGATATGAAGGAGCCAGTCAGGGAGAAGAGCCAGGTCAAGAACATTCTAGATAATCAAAATTGCCTCTGCAAAAGGCCTTAAGTAGGAACACACGGCACATTTGAGGAACAGAAAGAAGACCACTGTGGCATGACGAAGAGTTTTACAACACAAACTTGTTTTCTATTTGCTGCAAGGCCACTGCCTTAGAGTTTCATCTTTGGTTTCTAGACACTCCACACCCCTTCTAGACCCTTCTCTCATCTCTTTTCTGTCTCCCTCCAGACCAGCTGCAGTAAGAAGTGAGACCAGTAGCTATCAATCCCATCTGGGCGTTGCGGACGGACTAGAACCAGTTCAGTCTTTGTAGAAACCAAATGCGGAGGAAGTCCTGGGGCCAGCCTGGCTCCTTTTTTCAGGTCCATAATTCTTAACCACTTTTGAACTATGCACCCCTTTAGTCACCTGATACAAGCTGTGAAAAAATACAAGTATATGAAAAAATTACCTTATAAACAGCAGATTAGCCTATGAATACAAGTCTTATGACCATTGTATCTTCCATAGAGATATATCCATATATGACAAAATGTAACCATAATGATAATAAAAATACATTTGCACAGTGTTTTTTACTTTCCCCACACATTTCCACTTAACATCCTTTTGTCCCATTGACATCCTTGACACATAGGTAGGGAAAGCATTTGTTGTCCCATTTTGCAGATGAGGACACAGTAATAGAAGGCTAAGCAGCATGTGTGCAATAATAGGGCCAGTTGGCTGTAGCTTTGGGACAAGAACCAAGGTCTTGTCACTCCAAGGTCCAGGCTCTCCAAGAACAGGTCATGCAGTGACCATCTTGACTTCTCTTTGACTTCTCTCCCCATGCCCTTACCCCAGGGCCTGGAGACACTCACAGCAAAGACAATCTTTACACATACAACTCGGCCCACATTGCCCTCCTGGTGAGGAATCATATGGATATGATTCTTCCATAGTGATGTGGAAGAAGTGATATTTTCTAACACAGGCAAAGAGGCACCGAGTCTGATTATAGAAGTCAAAATTGTGTGGATGGAGGGGAACTTCCCGCTGGGGCTTCCTTTTGGCCAGTTAAACTTAGCGAGTCATTTCCTTTTTCTTCTGAAGACTTACAGCATTTCCTCCTACAGTCCCACAGAAATGAATCTAAAGGAGTGCCACCTAGTGGCCCGGACTATAAGGATCACCGATTATTTTCCTCTCACCATCCCACCCCCACTCCATGGGGCCACCTTGCTGATCAGAAAATTGGACCCTTGCCTCTTACTATCCACCAGGTTAAACACCTGGTGTTTAGAACAGTGTCTAAGTGTCTGTAACTCTCTCCAACCAGGATTCCTTGGGTCAAAAGGAGGCAATGTGGACCTTCTGAAAGAGAAACAGGTGAAAACCCATCAGACTGGTTCAGCTCCGGCCTTCATCACCTCCTTGGCAGAAGGGAAAAGAAGTCTCACTACTGTGCCTCACAGAACAGAGAGAATTAGGATATCAGGATAAATGGAAACCCAGTCCAAACGCAGCCCACCTCCCAAATAATGCTTTCTAATGAAAAATAAAATCTCCAGATGCAGTAAAAGAAAATATTAGTAAATTCAGCAGCAGTTTTTAAAACCCTGCTTGGGGCACCTGGCTGGCTCAATTGGTAGGGTGTGTGACTCTTGATCTTGGGGTTGTGAGATGAGCCTCATGTTGGGTGTGATTACTTGAAAATCAATCTTTAAAAAAATCATTTTAATAAAAAGAACCCCAAACCCTACAAGTCAAAACCACAATGAGATACCACCTCACATTTGTCAGAATGGCTAAAATTAACAACTCAGGCAATAACAGATGTTAGCAAGGATGCAGAGAAAGGGGAATCCTCTTACACTGTTGGTGGGAATGCAAACCGATACAGCCACCATGGAAAACAGTATGGAGGATCCTCAAAAAGTTAAAAATAGAACTACCCTAGGATCCAGCAATTGCACTAGGATTTATTTAGCCAAAGGATACAAAAATACAAATTTGAAGGGGTACATGCACCCTGATGTTTATAGCAGCATTATCGACAATAGCCAAACTATGGTAAGAGCCCAAGTGTCCATTGACTTATGAATGGATAAAGAAGATATGGTGTATATATATAATGGAATATTACTCAGCCATCAGAAAGAATGAAATCTTGCCATTGCAATGACACGGATGGAGATAGAGTGTATTATGCTAAGTGAAATAAGTCAGAGTAAAACAAATACCATATGATTTCACTCATAAGTGGAATTTAGGAAACGAAGTAGATGAACATAGAGGAAGGGGAAAAAAGAGAAAGGGAAGCAAACCATAAGAGGCTCTTAATGATAGAGAACAAGCTGAGGGTTGATGCAGGGAGGTTGGTGGGGGATGGGCTAAATGGGTGATGGGAATTAAGGAGGGCACTTGTTATGATGAGCACTGGGTATTATATGTAAGGGATGAATCACCAAATTCTACTCCTGAAACCAATATTACACTATATGTTAACTAACTAGAATTTAAACTAAAATTTGGAAAAAAAAACAACAAAGAAACAAACTCCTGCTCTATGGCAAAAAAAAAAAAAAAAATAGCATGGTGAAAGAAAAACTTTGCAACATTTATCACAGATACAGGCTAATCTGTAATATTAGGAATATAAGGAGCATTAAAATATTAAGAAAAAGAGGCCAAAATAAAGGCCATCTATGAAAAACCTGCAGCTAACATTATACTCAATGCTAAAAAATAGAGCTTTTCCCCTAAGATCAAGAACAAGACAAGGATATCCACTCTTACCACTTTTATTCAAAGTAGTACTAGAAGTCCTAGCCACAGCAATCAGATAAGAAAAAGAAATAAAATGCACCCAAATGGTTACGGAAGAAGTAAAACTTTCACTATTTGCAGATGACATGATACTGTATATAGACAACCCTATAGACTCCACCAAAAGACTACAAGAACTGATAAATAAATTCAGTAACGTTGCAAGATACAAAATCAATATACAGAAATCTGTTGCATTTCCGTACACTTACAGTGAAATTGCAGAAAGAGAAATTCAGAAAACAATCCCATTTATAATTGCACCAAAAATAATAAAACACTTAGGAATTAACTTAACCAAGGAGGTGAAAGGCCTATATTCTGAAAACTATAAAACACTGATGAAAGAAACTGAAGAGGACACAAACAAATGGAAAGATATTCCACACTCATGGATTGGAAGAACAAATATTGTTAAAATGTCCATACTACCCAAAGCAATTTACAGACTTAATGCAATCCCTACCTAATACTAACAGAATTTTTCACAGAACTAGAACAAATAATCCTAAAATTTGTATGGAACCAGAAAAGACCATTGAATAGACAAAGCAATCTTGAAGAATCAAGCCCAGATATCAAGATATACTACAAAGCTGTAGTAATCAAAACAGTATGGTACTGGCACAAAAATAGACACATAGAGGCACCTGGATGGTTCAGTTAAGTGTCCGGCTCTTGGTTTCAGCTCAGGTCATGATCTCACAATTAGTGGGATTGAGCCCCGCATGGGGCTCCACACTGATAGCACAGTGCCTGCTTGGGATCCTCTCTCACCCTGTCTCCCAATCCGTCCCCTGTGCGCATGTGCTCTCTTTCTCTCTCTCAAATAAACTTAAAAAAATAGACACATAGATCAATGGAACAGAGCAGAAAGCCCAGAAATAAACCCACAATTATATGGTTAATTAGTCTTCGACAAAGGAGGCAAAAATATGCAATGGGAAAAAGACAGTCTCTTAAACAAATGGTTCTGGGACAACTGGACAGACACATGCAAAAGAATGAAACTAACCATTTTCTCACACCCTACACACACACACAGACACACACACACACAAAACCTCAAAATGGATTATGGAGTTAAATATGAAATATGAAACATGAAACCATAAAAATCCTCGGGAGCAGAAGAACTTCTCTGACATCAGCCATAGCAATATTTTTCTAGATATGTCTCCTGAGGTAAGGGAAACAAAAGCAAAAATAAACTATTGGGACTACATCAAAATAAAAAGCTTCTGCACAGCAAAGAAAACAATCAAGAAAACAAAAAGACAGGGACAATACCTGGCTGGCTCAGTTAGTGGAGCATACAACTCTTGATTTGGGGGTTGTAGGTTTGAGCCACCCTGTCCCATTGGGTATAGAGATTACTTAGAAATAAAATCTCTCTTAAAAAAAAAAAAGAACCTGCTGAATGGAAGAAGATATTTCCAAATGACATATCTGAAAAAGAGTTATATCAAAAATATATAAAGAACTTACACAACTCAACACCAAGAAAACAAATAATCCAATAAAAAAATAGAAGACATGAACAGACATTTCTCCAAAGAGAAATAGCCAACAGACACAGGAAAAGGTGCTCAACATCACTCTTCATCAGGGAAATGAAAATCAAAACCACCATGAGATGCCACCTCATACCTGTCAGAATGGCTAACATCAAAAACACAAGAAACAGGGGCACCTGGGTGGCTTAGTCGGTTGAGTGGCTGACTTCGGCTCAGGTCGTGATCTCACGGTTTTGAGTTCAAGCCCCACGTCGGGCTCTGTGCTGACAGCTTGGAGCCTGAAGCCTGTCTCGGATTCTGTGTCTCCCTCTCCCTCCACTCACACTTTGTCTCGCTGTTTCTGAAAAATGAATAAACTTAAAAAAACTTAAAACACACACACACACACAAGAAACAGCAAGTCTTGGTAAGGATGTGGAGAAAAAGGAACCACTGTTGGTGGGAATGCAAACAGGTGCAGTTTCTAAGGAAAACAGTACGGAGGTTTCTCAATAAATTAAAAATAGAATTACCATATGATCCACTAATTCTAGGTATTTAAACAAAGAATATTTAAAAAACACTAATTTGAAGGGATACATGCAGCCCTATGTTTACATTGTTACTATTACAGCATTATTTGCAATAGTCAAATTACGAAAGCAGCCCAGTGTCCATCAGTAGATGAATGAAGAAAATGTGAATGAAGAAAATGAATTCCATTCACAATGGAATATTACTCAGCCATAAAAAAGGATGAAATCTTGCCATTTGCAACAACATGGATGGATCTAGAGGGCATAATTCTAAGTGAAATAAGTCAGAGAAAGACAAATACCACATGATTTCACTTATCTGTGGAACCTAAGAAACAAAGAAAAAAAGAGACAAACCAAAAAACAGACTCATAACTATAGAGAACGAACTGATGGTTACTAGAGGGAAGGTGGGGGGGATGTAGATGAGTCTTAAAAATATGAAAAGATGGGAGACACCTGACTGGCTCAGTCAGAAGAGCATGTGACTTTTCTTAAATTTTTTTTTTTTTAATTTTTTTTTTTTTCCAACGTTTATTCATTTTTGGGACAGAGAGAGACAGAGCATGAACGGGGGAGGGGCAGAGAGAGAGGGAGACACAGAATCGGAAACAGGCTCCAGGCTCTGAGCCATCGGCCCAGAGCCTGACGCGGGGCTCGAACTCACGGACCGCGAGATCGTGACCTGGCTGAAGTCAGACGCTTAACCGACTGCGCCACCCAGGCGCCCCTTTTTAAATTTTTTTTTAACGTTTATTTATTTTTGAGACAGAGAGAGACAGAGCATGAACGGGGGAGGGGCAGAGAGAGAGGGAGACACAGAATCGGAAGCAGGCTCCAGGCTCCGAGCCATCAGCCCAGTGAGCATGTGACTCTTGATCTTGGGGTCATGAGTTTGAGCTCCACATTTGGTGTAGAGATGACTTAAAAAATAAAAAAATTAAAAAAAAAAGATGTATACTTAAAAAAAAATTTAATAAAAATATGAAAATATATTCAGCTTCTGGGGCACCTGGGTAGCTCAGTTAGTTAAACGTCCAACTTCAGCTCAAATCACGATCTCATGGTTTGTGAGTTCGAGCCCTACGTTGGGCTCTGTGCTGACAGAGCCTGCTTTGCATGTTCTGTATCCTTCTCTCTCTGCCCCTCTCTCACTCTCTCTCTCTCAAAAGTAAATAAATAAACATTAAAAAAAGATATTCAGCTTCACTCATAATGATATAAAGCATATTAGAGCTACATTGACATATTAGTGTTTATCAACTTATCAAAAATTCAGAAGTTTGGTAATATACTCTGTTGGCAAGGCTGTAAGGAAAAGGGCATTCTCAGCGTGCCTGGCTGACTCAGGCAGTAGGGCATGTGACTCTTGATCTCTTGTGAGTTCAAGCCCCGCATCAGGCATGGAGCCTACTTAAAAGTAGGGGGATCCTCATAATCATTGGTGGGAGAGCAGAATGGTACAACCTCTAGGGAGAGAATTTGGAAGGCCTAGCAAGACTACCTATGCATTTACCCTTTGACCCAGCAATTCGAATTCCAGGGATTCACCCTGAAAGTGCAGTGCCACAAACATAAAACAGTATTTTTATAAGGTTCTTCACTGTGAGACATTATTTATAATAACAAAATATTAGAAACAACATAAATGCTGACCCATCAGGATACTAACTGAATATGAGGAATTCACACAATGGAGTAAATATAAAGCCAAAAAAGGGTTGAGGAATATTTCTATGAATTAATATGTGGTGATTTCTAAGATATATTAAGAGAAAAGATAAAGGTGTTCAATACTGCGATACGGCATCTTCCTTTTTTTTTTTTTTTTAAGTAATCCCTACACCAATTGTGGGGCTCAAACTCATGATCCTGAGATCAAGACTGGCATGCTCTGCCAACGGAGCCAGCCAGGCACCCCTATCATGTTACATTTTGCATAAGAAAAAAACACAGGAAGAATAAACCAGAAACTAATAAAAACATTGCCTATCGTGATGGGTGGGAATGGAGTGGAAGGAACTTAAGGATGGGGATACGACTTCTGAATGTACATTTTTATATATAGTTTTGACTTTTAAACCTTATGAAACTTTTGTAACTTTAACCCTGTAAGTTAACCCTGTACATTCAGGGGCACCTGGCCAGCTTAGCTGGTGGAGCATGGGACTCTTGATCTTGGGGTGGGGGTTCGAGCCCCATGTTGAGTGTAGAGATTACTTAAAAAAATAAAATCTTTAAAAAATAAATTGTTTTTGAAGATTTGAAGAAAGCAAACCCTAAAACTAAATGCAAATAGAAACAAAGAAATCTGACTGTATATAAAATTGATAATGGAACCACACACACGCGCGCGCACACACACACACACACACACACAGAGTTCATTTCAATGCTTTGTAAATACTGTCCGTGTATACCTTTAGTGGGATCATTCTAAGAACAGACAGAACTGCAAAGAAGTCTTGAATTTTTTTCTTAGAAGGCTTCTTTGAAATGGTATTGGAGTAGTAATTCTGAAACTATTTTGAGTACATTGTAGGATAGAGCAAATGATGAAATACATTGATGTGGTTGGGAATCAGGGTTCTCACTGTGGAGGAAGAGAGATACAGACATGGAATGGGAATGGAAGGAAGAACTCTATGGAGCTGGATTTGAATTGAAATAAATTTCTTTAAAAAAAATTTTTTTAGGGGTGCCTGGATGGCTCAGTTGGTTAAGTCTCCGACTTCTGTTCAGGTCATGATCTCATGGTTTGTGAGTTAGCGCCCTGAGTCGGGCTCTGTGCTGACAGCTCAGAGCCTGGAGCCTGCTTCTGATTCTGTGTCTCCCTCTCTCTCTGCCCCTCCCCCACTCGTGTTCTGTCTCTGTCACTCTCAAAAATAAGCAAACATTAAAAAAATTTTTTTAATTAAAAAATCTTTAAATACAGTTTTTAGCTTTGTCCACTAAAGGGGTCTGTTAGCAATGATATTCCAGTTGCACTATTCTAGTGGCCAAAACTTGTTTCTGAATGCCATTCTCCACTGAAAGAAACCTTGGAGAGACGGCTGATTCCAGGTCTGGGGCAGGGAAAGTACAGAGTGAGCCAGAAAGTAAGAAAGTGCACAAAGACTGATGCGAATGTATGGGAAGGAGCTCAGCTTGAAGGAACTTCTACTGACCAAATTTGGGATAATTAGTCTATCAGAAAGAATTTATTATAGTCGATTATTTCACTCAGGTGGCTGTTGGCAGCCTCAGCAGATTCACATCCAAGATCACTCCTGTGGGCCTCTCCACGCAGCTGCCTCACAGCACAGCAGCCGGCTTCCCTCAGGACAAGTGAGGCAAACAGAGAGCTCCCGAAATGAAAACCACCATCTTTTTATAACCTAATTTCGGGAGTGACATTCTATATCTCCCGCCATGTTCCAGTCTTTAGAAGTAAGTCACTAAGTCTAGCCTGCACTCAAGGGGAGGGAGACAAACAGGATATGAATTCCCGGAGCTGGGGACAATTGGGGCCATCCTGGAGGCTGCCTACCAAGTAATCAAACATAATGACATCACCTATAATGGGACAGACTGACATTACATGCCTCCTGAAATAACGGAGTGGTAAATACACAAGGTCACCTATGTAGCATTCCTGGGAAGAAAAGTAAGGGAACAAAGAAATCCAGAACGTGGGACACTCTATAAGAAAATTAGTCCGGGGGCACCTGGCTGGTTCAATTGGCAAGACATACCACTCTTGATCTGAGGGTCAAGAGTTCAAGCCCCATATTGCATGTAGAGTTTACATGAAAAAACAATTTTATCTTTTTTTTTCTTTAACGTTTATTATTGGGAGACAGAGACAGAGCATGAGCAGGGGAGGGGCAGAGAGAGAGGGAGACACAGAATCTGAAGCAGGTTCCAGGCTCTGAGCTGTCAGCACAGAGTCCGATGTGGGGCCTGAACTCACAAACCATGAGATCGTGACCTGAGTCGGATGCTTAACTGACTGAGCCACCCAGGCGCCCCAATTTTTTTTTAATTTTAAGAAAATTAGTCTAAATTCAAAAATATCAGGATCATGAAAAAGAAGAAAATGTCAAACTGAGGTTACAGGAGACTAAGGAGAAAAGATAACTCAATGAAATCTGTGATCCTTCATCAGATCCTGATGAAATCAAAAACAGCTATAAAATGCTGTTTCTGAACTAATTAGGGGATTTGGATAAAGACTATACTTTAATGATCAAGTATATGTGAAATTTGTAGGTGTGATCATGGTGCTGTAGTTATGGAGGAAAATCTAACAGAAACATGCTGACATATTTAGAAGTCAAGTGCCATAATATCTGCAAGGTAAGCAGTTTAGCAAAAAAGCCCAAAACCGAAAAATCCCAACCCCCTAACAGAAATACCCGTATAAGGGCACATGAGTATTTGCCATATGAAAGATACACTCATGTTCCTTCTCCTACTCTTTCAACTTTCCTCTAGGTTTGAAGTCTTGCACATAAAAGTTTACAAAGGTGGGAGGCACGGGTTGGTTATCAGGACCCTTGGTATTTGCCAGGCCATCCTGGAGATTCCAAGGAACCCATCAGGGCCATAAAGGTCTCTTTGTGGTGCTCAGTGTACATGCTGGGGATTCTGTGAGTCAGCCCTCACTCCATCGTGCAGGGTCCAAAGATGATGGGGGGGGAGTCAGACCTGAATTGTAATCCTTGCTCTGTCTCTTCCTGGCTGTGTGTCTTGAGGCAAGTTACTAAATGCCTCTGACCTCATTTGTAAAAAGAGAGATCAGGACCCCGAGATCAAGAGCCGTATACTCTTCTGACTGAGCCAGCCGGGTGCCTCCCATCTTTTGTTGTGATGTGCTCAATAAATAATACTTCCCAATCCGACCTCCCAAACTGCCAAATCATTCATTCATTCATTCAACAACCATGCATTGTTACTCCCTGCAAGGGCAAGGGGTATACATGTGAATTCAGTTACTCCAGGGAACTCGTGATCAAACGGGGGGAATACACTGGTAAATTCTAAAAGTGCTAAGGCTGTGACAGAAACACTGGCGTCTGGAGGGGGAGGGGCTGCCGCAGAAGCCCCCCGGAGGTGGGCTTGGTGGCCAGAATGGGGGATGAGGGAGGAGAGGGAGCCACACTGAGAGGCCCCAGGGGCAAAGGCAGAGAAGACTGGAAGAGAGTCTGGCAGAGTGGACAGGGCCAGGTCAGGACACTGGTTGGGGAGGCCACGGGAGCAGTGTGGGCCCTGGTCTCAGAAGTAATGGGGTGCAGTAGGCTGCGATGTTTGGTTCAGAAAACATACCAGGGCTCAGCTATCTGAGGTTGGTTTTAAAACACTGGAGGGAGGAGAGTTCTCCAATAAAAAGAAAAAAAAATTTAATAAAAAAACACTCGAATTAATAAACAAATAGAAGGAAGTAACAGACCCTAAGCTTTCCCCTGTTGCCCTCCTCCCTAAAGGGGAGGAGGGAGGCACGGATGGGGGACGAGGTCTGGCAATAGGGCCTGCTTCTGTGAAGGGAGAGAGTGACTACCAAAGAGTAAGTAAGGCTCATCTATCACCTGCTATCACCATCTCCTCATCCAGTTTCTGTCCCCACGCACATAAAACTATGAGGTCCACCCACCACCCCATCTCTGCTTTCCAAATCACGTATTTCTGGAATGCATTAATTTTTTCTCCCTTGCTGGGGAGGCACGGAGGCCCCCCACCCTGTGCCAGCACACCAGGCACTGAGACCTCCGGGGTCCCTGCCCCAGCGGGCCCCCCAGGGCCCCACTGCTGGGCTGAAGGGGTGGCCGAGGCGGCTGGGCGGGAGCGCTGAGCCTGGCTGGGTACGCAGACGCAGAAGGAAGCTTCTCGCCTAATTCCAAATCATTTTTCTAAGAACAAAAACTATGTACAAATGAATATTTCCATCTTTATTTCAAATTCTAGGTTTCAACTGCAATATTAATGCTACTCCACAGTGTAATTTACTTGTAATAATATATCATTATTTCCATTTTACAGTTCTCTTCTTAAAGTAGTAAAGCAAATGTTTAAAACAGCACAAATCCGAAGCCCCACAATTCTCCATTCAGGCTCAGAATTTGTGCTCTCCTTTCAGAATTGCACATAATTGAAAACAATGAAAACCCCCGATGTGCTAAATGCTCTAGTCATTAAAGCATTTTTTTACTTTGGAATAAAAGACGATTCTTGTGGTTATAGTTATTATTTATTTATTTATTTTTAGAAGCCCCAAACAAGCTGCTTCCTGTTCCCAGACTGACATCTGCTGGGGATGTCAGGCTGACCGGCTTCCCGGGCAGGCCCGCAGCCGGCTGCCACTCCTCCCAGCCTCGGGGGGCAGGGGACCGCACCAGGCGGCCAGGGCCCACCGGCAGTCCAGGGCCAGAATGGCCTCTGCAGGCCAGTATCCAGGGTCGGCAACCTGCCCCAGGTACCCAGTTTCTCTCCTGCTTCCAGCACTGGGTTAAGTGCCAGAATAGCACTGGCTTGGTCTCCAGTGTTGAGTCAGGCAAGAGGCTGGTAGACAGGAGAGAGTTTGGGGGGCAAAATCAGGCACATGGGCAGGATGACTGTCATCTGCGTGCAAACAGGCCTGCAGACTCTGGAGAAGCCCACGCTGTTTCTTTGCTTTCTCTGGGACGTCTCCATGTGCATCTTTCTTTTTCTTTTTTCTTTTTTGGTACTGGTTCCTTTGCCTTTGATACAACAGCTCCCCTTTAGGCAGCCCTGGGAATCGGGAATCAGGCTCTGTAGGGGAGGGTCTCCGTCCTTTGTGAATTAGATTTCAACGCCGTTGGCCTCACGGTTAGCAACCAGGAACGAAGATTCCTTTTCCACCCAGAATGAGGGGCTCCCTGCCTGTTTCCCAATTTGTAGGAAGCCTGGTCTCCTCCCTCTCCTCCACAGTTTAAATCACCGAGCCGGTGGGGGTGGGGACCTGAGGGGCTGGGGCAACAGAGGGCTCTTTTCTCTCTCCTGGAGAGATCTTCCAGCTCCAGGGCCCCTTTATGATCTGTGTCTCTGGCTCTGAGCTCTGGCTTCCGGCCCCATGAAGGACATTTTCCGCAAGGTGACTTAGGCTCCCTCAAAGTCGGCATCCTGCCCCAGCCAGACCTCTAACACACCTCCTACATACCCCGGCCCTGCCCCAGCACCTCCAGTGGGGACTTTGAGCCCTCCCACCCTCCCATATACGTCCTACATCTGTCCCTTCATGACCACCAACATTTCCTTCCCCCTGCCCGACTTCTTCTACTCCTGCCAAACTGCTCACCTCTACACCAGGATGAAGGCACCCCCAAACCCACTTACACACCTCTAATCAAACCTCATCGTCTACAGAAAAAGCCCAAGGCCCTTGGCCTGACCCAGCCCAGACCCAGCCAAGATTTCCCAAGGCCCAGAGCTGCCCTGGGATGACTTCAGGCAGGATGACGGGGAGGCATTAGAAGATGGGGTGCCTACATGAGAACAGTGAGTTTGCTTTTTACTCTCATTTCTCAGTGTCAAGGAAAAAGTCTGGTTTGGTGTTAGTCACCTCGTTTGTTCGCTCATTTTATAAACTTTTAACTCAGAATCGTTTTAGATTTCCAGAGAAGTTGCAAGAATATCACACGGAGCTCCTGGACTCCCTGCTCCCAGTTCTCCTACTGTTAACGTTGCCAGGGGAGGCTGTCAACACCTCCCTGTGACTCTCCCTTTCAACAAGAGCCCTTCTGCAGCCACAGCAGGGAGGGTGAGCTGGACGCTAATCACATTGCTTCGTTTGCAATGAATATATTTTCTGTTACCTTTTATGTCCAGCAAGTGATACTACTCACCCACATTCTGAATTCCAAAAAGCTCTGAAAAAAAATGAAAGGTTTTTTTGTAAGTTTGGAGCCAAAGCTGATTTGAGGCAATCTATAAATAGTCTTTATGCTGCTTGGTGTAAATATTCATACATTTCTCTGCAGAAATATTCATTCATTCTTTGGCCCTCTGGGGATGTTAAGTGATGTTGCATATATGCACTATACCACCTTTTGAAATCAGGAAAAAAAAAAAAATGTGAATTCTGGAACACATCTGGCACCAGGGGCTTATCGTGGGCTTACCATTTACGGTTACGATATAAAGTTTCTTTTGAAAACAAATTTATGTAAAAAGAGCAAGTCATTTCAAGAGAAACAGTAAGTAAATTGTAAGTACAGGTGACCTGTACTTTTAAGTTCCTCTTTCACTTTTTCCTACCTCCTCATAGAAGCATACGACTGGGGCTAAACAGAAAACAAAGAATCTGCAAGACCTTCAAGATCTGGTCCAAACACCCCAGGTGGTCTTCATCTGTGCTCTGGCCCCACTCTCCCCACCACCCCCCAGCCTTATCTCAGTGCCCTCAACATGCCAGACTTACTCAGGCCTCCAGGCCTCACACAGTCTGTTCCATCCCCTTTCCCCACCTCTTTCCCTGGCAAACTCCCTGCCCTTCTACCAAACTCAGCCCAGATGCCACCTTGTGCAGGAAGCCTTTCCTGGTTGCACCCGGTCTTGATTCGGTGCCATCCTGTGTGGTCCCAGGGGACATAGTACCCTGGGGAAGGAAGCAGTCTTAGTTTGACTCCAGTCTGACTCGGCCCCTTTCAGCTGGGTGGTTTGGTCACTTAATTACACTCACCAACATTAATCAGTGGGATCAGTCATGATAGCTGCTATTTGCTACCTACAAATTCATTTCATCCTCACAAGCCTGAGAGAGAGAAACTGTTCTGATCTCCATTTAACATACGAAGAACTGAGACCCAGAGAAGTTAAGTTCCTTTCCCAAGGTCACGGTAGGCAGGGGTGGCAGGGATTTCTTCCTCCATCCCTCTTGATCCCCACCATAGAGCAGCTAGAAATGTACTTACATCACAGGGCTGCCGGGAGGGAAAAATGGGATAAGCTTGGCCAGGTGCTGTGCCTCATTTCACAGGCTACTTCTGGACACTGGGTACCCCAGACACAGGGCACTTACGTGCTTCTGAGGATAGCCCAACCCAAGGGCCTACAAGCTGTTGTTCTTTGCTGCTCCTCTTGGCTTTCTCTTCTCCTCACTGGAATCTTCCTGCCCAAGCCCACGCTGGGTGGGGCCTCCCCACAGCTTTATGCTGTAATCAGTATTTACAACTCTGGCCTCTCCCTCTGAGCTCAGCAGAAAAAAATGTGTCTTTTATTTAGCACCCTGCACAGGATCTGAACCAAAAGAGTTTTGTAAAGAAATGCAAAGAAAAAATGATGAAGTAAACGTATGGATGGATAAATGGATGAGCAGATGGACGGATACATGGATGAAATTAACAACGAATGGATGCATTTTTGTCCTTAGAATTTCAAACGCATTTGACATACCATGACTAAAGCAGAATGAAAAATAACATTATCCAGATAACACTCTTAAGCAGATGTACAGAGGCTGAAGAAAAAAGGAAAGAAAACAACCTGTCACATTGCGTTGCGCTGTATGTCTGCATTTCTAGTAACATAATGTGGTAGTAACGTTCGACCCTTACGATTCTCACTTGAGATAGGAAGCCGGGAAGGGGACAACTGGCATTTATGATAAAGTTAAGACACTTCGGCTGTCATTGAATAAATGTGGTGGCATAACAACACTGAGAAGTGAATCTGAAAGGGGCGCCTGCGTGGCTCGGTCGGTTGAGTGTCCGACTCTTGGTTTCAGCTCAGGTCACGATCTCGTGGTTCATGGGTTTGAGCCCCACTTAGGCTCTGTGCTGACAGCACGGAGCCTGCTTGGGATTCTCCCTCTCTCCCTGGCTCTCTGCCCCGCCCCCACTCGTGCTGTCTCTGTCTCTCTCAAAATAAATAAATAAACTTAAAAAAAAAAAAAAAAAAACAGATCTGAGGCAAGATCTTGAAAGGGGCCAGGCCACGCAGGCCCAGCTGTGATGACAGCCACCCTTGAGCACATGGAACAACTATGTAGATGACCAAATGTGACCCAAGACAGATGGCCTGCATTTCAAAGGTGACAAAGGGATGCAATGTCATTGATATTCAATTTATTAGACTACTGCCCCTTATCTGTTTTCTTCTAACTCTGGCAGTGGAAGGATAATATATGCATTAATGAGTGCAGTTTTTAAAGGTACAAGTGTCTAATTATGGGATAAGAGGAATTACTTAGCTGCAGAGTGCAGAAAAGTCGTGAGTCCCGGAATGGCACCCTCACACACAGCAGTTTAATTTATATGCTATTTATCTCCTCACTTACACCTGCCAGAAACAATTAGCACTTGGTAATTTGTTGATCTTATCAAGGCCCTGGGATTTGTTATCATAGTTGCCACCAATATAAACACTGTGTGAAATAAACAATTTAGAAATAGCCTGCTATTAAATCATGCCCATTTAACCGGGTTTGAATTTCTTTTAGTCTGGTGGAGTTTTCACATTTTGTCATTTCTCGATCAATATATTAATTTTCCGAAGGATTTTAAGATGCTTTCAGAACCCTATACTATCACAGTGGGAGTCAGGATCCTTTTCAAACGTGCCAGAAATCAGTGCCTGTGGAAACACAAGGGCAACCGTGAAGATACACTCTTCCAAGGTTTTCAAGAAGCCGTCAAGAACAGCAACCTCCCACCCCCACCCCCACCCCCACCCCGCTCGCCCTCAGCAGCCCCCTGGGACTCCGGTAACTTGGGGTCAACCGGGATTCCGTGCGTTCCGCCCTCCCCTTCTGCGCCCACTCCAGAAGGGCTGCCGCTGTGCGGAGGAAAGCGCTCCCCCGCTGTCAGTCGCGCACTGGGGGCCCTGAGCCTTGCTGCGACACCTCCTCGGCCCCGGCGTGTTCTCTGTAGGCCACGTGGGATGGCACCTGCAGAGTTTCCCTGAACTGTGCCCCACAAAACTCTTCCGAAGTGACAACAGGTGTGACGGAGGGAAAGGTAGTTTTAGATACGAGCTCCTCTACTCCGTCTCTTCCAATTACATACTCTCCTTCCCCATCTAAGCTGAAAGGGGGTCCGGTGCTCGCTGCCCTAGGGGAGGCTGCTATTAGAATAGAAAACAAAACAACCGGGCTTTCTGGCTTTTGTGATTCAAAACCTAAATCCTTAGGAGAATTCAGCTGATTCTCCAGCAAAGTCTGGATGAATAGAGTGGGATTTACCCCAGCCTGGAAAGTTCTTGAGCCGGAGGGAGGAGAGCAGGAGCGAGAGGAGGGGGAAGGAAAAGAGGACGGTGAGGAGGGGTGAGGAGTAGGAGGGGAAAGAAGGAGGAGGCATCACCGGAAGGGGGAATCTGGAAGAGCAGGGGAGGGAAAGGAGGGGGCTCGTGTCCGTGTGTGTTCAGTAGAGTTCAGGGAGGTGGCTGGGAAGAGCCCAGGGAGGTAGCAAAGGTCAGCAAAGTCACCTAGACCAGAGTTTGCACTCAGAAGCATTCCAGAACCGGGCACAATGGGTGGAACCGGACTGAGAGGCAACAGGAAGTTCTGTGGACAGAGGAGCTGTGAGAGAGTGTGTCCCTCCCAAGGACAAGGCTTCCCATACCCTGAGTATCACAGGAGGGCCAGCCCAGACCTGGGACCCGGGCTGGGATTTGGGGCATCTGAGTGGTGCCTGGATGGATCAGTGAGTCAGCACCCTCCTGGCTCCTGGAGCTGGGGCACAACCCCGGGGGTGGGAGGCTGGTGAGGCAATTTCCGGAAATTACATAGCTTCTGATACACTTGAGTCTGTGGACTAAGATTTATATCCACATCATATCTTTGGGGGATGCTTATTCACAAAATTAAACACATTTCCTTATTGTTGGACTTCTTAGAGATCTTAAAATGCTAAAAATAATACATTCTGGATCTCAGAGAATGGGATGCAATAGGTCACTTGTGTGCTGGTAAATGATCAATGACCAGCTGGGGGATCAAATCAGGGATTAAAAGCCCTGACTCATAGCATTTGCCAATTTCCGTGGTGTAAATACTCTGAGGGGCCATCCCAGCCGTAGAGCTGCCTGGGATATTTTGCTGAGGTCCTTGATGCTCCCTGACCCCAGTCAGCCTCCACTCTCCACAGATCTTGGTCCAGAGGGCTGTCCACAGTCAACCTCCTACGGGCACATCTCTGCCTTGGAGATGTTTCCCAGGTTGGCTGATCTAAGACTTGTCCTTTTACACATGTGTCATCAGTTTTAATTAAAGGAACCAGTTTCCTGTTCATTATGGTATTCCTACAGCATTGAGTTCTTTTAAGGGATTATATCTCTGCCAAGATCTGTGATGTAGCAGGCATAACATAAAGAATGAATAAAAGGCTGGATCCCAATGGTAGCCAGCCTCCAGGATGGCCACAAATGATTCCTGCGCCCTCGTATTCATGCCCTTGGGGAGGGTTGATCTATGTAATGAAGGGGAGCAAATTTTGCCATCCTAAAATATGTGTCTTTGGCAAAAGGATTATTTTGAGCTAAAGGCAACCAAAACTCAGCAGATTCAGGAAAACCTCTTTACCTCCCCCCCCCCGCTTCAACTGCCTAAATTTATACTGGAAAGGGGGCCTGTTTCAGGGAGACAGCTATTACGAGAGACACCTTCTTACCCAAGAAACTTATCTACATAAAAGGACAGCTTTGTTTTCCAAACTTCTCCTGTGCCTTCCTGTGAATGGCCGTCCTCCGCTTGGTATCTCCAGACTCCGACCCCTTCCCTTAACTCTGGATGTTCTATAAGCTCCAAACACCTGGCTGACCTTTGGGTCTCATATTTTTACGGGACTCCCGTTTGTTTGAAATTTGTTTTTCTTCTGTTAATCCATCTTATATCAATTATCAGACCAGCCCAAGAACCTAGAAGGGAAGAAGGGAAACATTTTCCACCCCTACAGTAACAAACGGGAAATCTGGGAAATGAGTGTGGGACTTCTTCAGAGGCTAGATCACAAAAGACACTGTGGTTTTTGCCTTGCCCCTTGGGTTGCTGGCTCTGGGGGAGAGCGAGCAGCATGAAGACTTTCTAGCAGCTCTGCGAACGAGTCCACGTGATTAGACACTATCTGGCCACAGTTTACCAGCCGTGGGAGTGCTCTATCCTGGAAGCAGATCCTCTGGGTCCAGTAAGCCTTTATCTGGATGCCTGCAGCCCAGCTGAGCAGCTCCTGGGTCTCTGACCCACAGAAGCTGTGCGAGATAATGAGTGCTTATTGTTGCTTTATGCTGCTGAGCTTGGATGTATTGTGTGATGCAGATATTTATAACTACTAGAACACCTAATCAAGAGGAGCTCTACAACTTTTACCAGGGGAGGAAAGATGCATGTGGACATACACAAATTTGTGGAGTCAGCCAGTATATGTATAATCAGATACTGACTATTACCTGGTATGAGAAATGGGAGAGGGGAGGGAAGAGGTTATGCAGTTGAAAAACAAGGAGCCCATCTGGGAAGCTGTCAAGAGGTCGGTTTTGGAAGAAAAGGAGATTTGAAGAAAGGCAGGGCCACATTTTGGTGGCCAGGTCGGTGGGGGAGGCATCTCTCCTTTTTGGAGAAATCAGTTTCTGAAAAGTTTACACAAGCATTCTTTGCAAAATGTGAATGTCACTTGAAAATCAAGACTATCTCTTTTTTTCTTATTATTTTTTTTAACATTTATTCAGTTTTGAGAGAGAGAGAGAGAGAGAGAGAGAGAGCGCGCAAGTGGGGGAGGGGCAGAGAGAGAAGGAGACACAGAATCCAAAGCAGGCTCCAGGCTCTGAGCGGTCAGCCCAGAGCCTGACGCGGGGCTTGAACTCACAAACTGTGAGATCATGACCTGAGCCGAAGTCAGACACTTAACTGACTGAGCTACCCAGGTGCCCCTGAAAATCAAGACTTTAGGACAATATGAGTCAACCTGTTTTTAGTAAAGTAACTCATAAAATTGTGAATTTTGCACCTTATAAAAAGTACAAAAAAAAACTTACCAAGACACACAAAAGTTGTTACCAGTTTGTTGTCTCCTACCACTTACATTGTGTGAGACACAACAGAACATTTATTTATTAGTTGGTTTAAATTGCAGAATAAAAAGATCCAGTTCTTGGTGGGTTGGTTTCCATCCTGGAAAAATGGATATAAGCTGAAATAAAGGGAATGATTTCTATTTAGTCGAAAGGAATAAACAAACAAACAAAAGCCCTTCAATCAACCAGAGAAAATTAGTACCTCTTTCCAGTCTATTGTTTTTCATTTTGCTTTGCTTTTTGTTCTTGTTTTCTTTCTTAAAAGGACGTTGAGAGCCATCGTGGAAGTCATGATGATATGGAAACACTGGCTGGAAAAGCATCCTGGTATCTTTTTCTTTTGCCTAATTCTCCTTCAAGATACTAGCTTCAAATGACATAGGAAGTTTGCTTAAATCAAATAGAAAATTAAAGCACGCGAGTTAAGGAGCTGGAAGAAAAAGTACTGTAAAGTAAATGAACAAATATGTAAAAAAGGTACTCAGCCTCACAATACTTAAAGAAAGGCAAGCTACAAGGAGATGCAATTTCTAAAACCCTATCAGGTTGGCAAAGATGAAAAAGTTTGATAGTACTCAGTAAATGAGAGGAAAGGGGAGTAAGTCAAATCGCAGGATAGGGATGGGAATGCAAATTGGCACAATTTCAGAGGGCAATTTGACAACATCTAGCAAGATGTTAAATGCGCATACCCTTTGACACAGTAATTCCATCCCTGGGTATAAGTACAATTGGAGGATATCCATTGCAGCCTTGTTGGAAATCATTAAAAAAAATGGAAATAGCAATGTGCACAATCGAGAGTGGCTAAATCACAAGTGATAACAAAGGCAGGGAGTGCTTGCTTGTTTTGGGATCAGCGCTGTTCTAAGAGTGCTACTATGTACAGTCACGTGATCTCGTAAGAACCCTGAGACTCCATTCTCTTCCTATCATGGTACAACCATGCCATACGAACACCATCCTGCCATCCAGATCGCAGGGGGAGGTCCACCTGTGCTGACACAAAGGCCACTTATGCAATAGAAGGGATAACAGGCAATTTTAGAACAGGTTGTCGAGCACAATCTCATTTATGATAAAGAAATAATAAAGTGTGTATATACGCTTACATTTATGCAGGAAATATCTAGGAAGATAATCCAGAAAGAGTTAACTGTGAGATCCTCAGGAGAAGTGTCCATTTTTTATTTAATATCTTCTTTATTTTTCAACTTTGTGTATGTATGTATGTATTTATTTACTTATTTACTTACTTACTTGCCTAGTACACATGTGTAGAGATTTTGCCTGGAGTTAGACAAACTGCGCAGGTTGAGGTCACAGTTTTCAAGACTGCCTTCACTTCTGACACCAACTGCTATGGGGCACTCAGTTTCGATAATCCACTGTAAGGGCTCACAGAACCCATTGCGGCTATTCTATTCATGGTTTTGGTTTCTTATACGGGAAAGGAGGCAGATGAAAGCCAGCCAAAGGAAGAGACACATAGGACAGAATCTGGGAGGGTTCCAGACATGAGACTTTCATTGTCCTCTCCTGTGGCTTAAAGATGCGTTACCCTCCTGGCACTGATGTGTGACAATGCACACGGAGAACTGCCAACCGTGGAAGCTCACACGAGCATCAGTATCCAGAGATCTTAACGGGGTTTCGTTATGTAGGCATCACTGATTGATTGCCCCCATGGTTGAAGTTTACAGATTGATACTACAGGATCCAAAGCCACACACTAAATTATAACTGACCTTTCTGGAGGGGCCGGTCCTTACTCTAAGATCCAGGGTGGCCATCCTATCCCTAAACAAAGACAGTCGTATCGGGGATGACACAGATTAATTCAAGAAGCTGAGGGTGAAGGCCAGACCTGTTTTTGGGCAAGGCCAAATTCTTTATTACACATTTTTGTAATAAAAACCTGGAATAGCTATATGGTTGGTGTTCCAAATGCTTATTGGTACACAGTATAATTTCCAAGCTGTGTTTTTATGTAAGAGGACTGGTTTGCACTGAGACTCCATGGTCACGTGGATTCTTGTTCTGCGTTTTCTTAGATTCTATATTTGTCTACTTGGCATCCATTGGTTACAGACAGGGTCACACTAATGGCCAGAGCTGTTTACATCTACCTCTGTGAGCCAGCTTTTGTGGGCACCTGATAATATTACAAATCCTCCAATCGGTCATGAGTCCGTACTCCCCACCACCTCTTTTATTGCACTCACATACCAAGCCAATATTCCTCTGCCCTAATAACCCAGGGCCAGGTAGCATATAACAAGAGACCATCTCTATAGCCCAGAGCCTGCTGACTCAAACTAGCCAATATTAACCTGTTTTCTCTGCCTTGCCTTGCCTTCCTGTGGGAAACAATAAAGGTTCTGGCCCATGCTTTCCCCTCACTGCTTCTGCCTCCTGACCAAAACTGGTGCTACCCCACGTGGCCTTTGTGGCACAATGTGCTCCCTTCTCTCGGGAAATGTAAGTAATAACAATCTTCCTTCAATGGCATTAGCCTCGTTGTGTCATCTCCAAAATTAAAAGCCTGTGGGTACAGCCGAGGCAACTCTGAGACCTTCCTCCAAAAGGCCTAGGTTTTAAGAGGGTAATAATCCTTACTGATTGGCACAGGCCTGGGCTCATATATGCTTGTTGAATTTTTTTAAATTTATTTTATTTTATTTTATTTTCTCTTTTATTTTATTTTAGAGAAAATGAGGGGGGGCGGTTAGGGGGAGAAGGGCGGCAGGAGAAAGAAAGAGAATCTCAAGCAGGCTCCACACCCAGCACAGAACCTGACATGGGGATTGATCCCACGACCGAGAGAGCACAACCTGAGCCAAAACCAAGAGTCAGATGCTCAAATGAGTGAGTCACCCAGGCGCCCCACATGCTTGTTGAATTTAACGAATAAGTTTATACTACTAGTTTTTCCTACAGTGATACAGCCAATAAACTATTCATCTTGCTTGATGTGATCAGGGCCATACATGGAATTTGAGAAGTTCCATAAACCACTTGCAGAAATACGTATCAGCTTTCAAATTCTGCACTGAGTGAATTTACTGGAATACTGATGTCCTACTTGGTCAGTGTTGTTTTGTTACTCTTTCTACTCCGCTAACCCCAATTCATTTAGTTAGCAAATACACTTATATCTATCTATTGCTAAGAACTAAAACGTCCTTGGTCAACTTAAAAACTGAAACTCAGAATGAAGAGAAAATTGTACTTATTCCATTTAGGCTGGTTGCATGACTTAATTTAGGCTCTGAGCAAATTTAGCTTATGAGTGTTTTTGCTTGTTATAAAATGTCAGGGATTTCTTGGAGCTGGCTTTAACCAAAACACCTGTGTATGAACTCTCAGACAAAGATATGAAAAACAGAAATTCTGGTAAACTGAAGGTGTACATTTGATAGTTAATTCCATACATGACAGTGTTTGACGCAGTGGTCCCTGAAATGAGGTTTGGTCATATTCATGCATTTTTAGGGACATAAGGTGTAAAGATGGGAGTGGGCTAGAAAGGAGAAAAACCTCAATAATATTAAATAAAGAACAAATTTAAGCCTTGAGCAATAAAAATGGATAAAGCACTGAAGTTCTGGACAAATAAGATTATGAAATGCCAAGCCATAAAGAATGAAGAATATTTGGAGTTTTAATAATGTAGGTGAGCTTTTATAGCAATTGTAAAAAAATAATGTGATTGCCTCAGGCAATAGTAGAGCCTGTTTATAGTCAGTTTCTAATAATTCCCAAAGGCGGACCCCAATTAAGAACTCAAATTCTGAACCAGAAAGGTTGAAAAACATTTTGAAGACAACTCTAAAATGGCTCTTTGGGAATACTGACATTTTTCTAGAGATTAGTTAATGAAAAATCATTTTAGTTATACTATTACACTTAGCCAAATTATGCTGGAAAACCAGAAAAATTAAAAACACTTTGGTTTTATAATACCCTTGGAGCTTTAGCTAAAGTTAACAAGCTATAAAGGAACCATGGTTTACCAGCCAAGTGTAAGGTGGGGAATTGCTTTTGTTGAGTCAGGGTAAAGAGTGTTAGTTATAAATGCTCTTGAGCATGGCAAATTTTGTGAAGTCATGTGTATCTGGAGGCTTTTAGCTGCAAGTAACAGAATACTCAAACCAAAGTGTCTTAAACAATGAGAGCATTTCATTCTTGCACAAAACACGAAGTCTGGAGGCAGGCTGATCCAGGTTTGGATCAGCACCAGTTAGTGATGTTTCTTGGTCCACTTTTATTTTTTTTTAGGTTTATTTATTTTGAGAGAGAGAGAGAGAGAGAAAGTATGAGTGTGTGTGTGGGGGGGGGGGGGGGGCACAGAGAGACAGGAAGAGAGAGAAAGAATCTTAAGCAAGCTTTGCATTCTCAGCCCAGAGCCCAATGCAGGGCTCCAACCCACGAACAGTGAGATCATGTCCTGAGCCGAAGTAGGATGTTAACTGACTGAGCCACCGAGGCGCCCATGCCCATCTTTTTGACCTTCCTTCTCCACTACTCCGAATACAGTTCTTTACTAAATCTATTATTTTCATATCTAAAAGGAATGCTATCCAGAGAGCCCTGGAATTCATCTCAAGTCCTCATAACAGGAGGGAAAAGAGCGGGGTAATCTCTTCCGTTCTCCCTCTTTTAGGGGAGGAAAAATCCACTCTTCTTCCAGCTGTGTCAAGCCCTGTCCTCAGACTTCTTTACATTTCGGAGGCCAGAGCTGAGTCACCTGCACAGTAGAAGAGAGATTACAGGATGAATTTGGGCTAATAATGATTCATCTCCTAGAGATGGGCACACTTACTATGGAGCAAAATTGAGATTTTGTTAGCAAGCGAAAAGCAATCAGCAGTGTTTGTGATATTTGGAGGCTTTAGCAGGTGAAAGGTGGGGCATCAGTCCCCTATAGCTGAGCTGGTCATTCCTATTCAAAGGATGCATAAAAAAACGAAATTTAGGGGCACCTGGCTGGCTTAGTCCATTAAGCGTCCAACTTCGGCTCAGGTCATGACCTCGGTTCACGAGTTCAGGCCCGACATCGGGCTCATTGCTATCAGCACAGAGCATGCTTCAGATCCTCTGTCCCCCTCTCTCTCTGCCCCTCCCCTGCTTGTGATCTCTCAAAAATAAAAAAACATTAAGAAAAAAAAATTTTTTAAAGGAAATATATCTTTCATTTATTATATGGTTTAAGTTGGGTAAGGACCTCAGTAAAACCAGGTATCATATGTGGCATCATTTCAGTTAAGCTATGGGATAAGCTCCTTACTTAGAAAACTTGACCAAACCTAATATGGCCCTTCATTAAATCTATTTTCAAGTAAAAAAGAAATGATATGGGGTGCCTGGGTGGCTCAGTTAATTAAGCGTCTGACTCCTGATTTTGGTTCAGGTCATGATCTCCCGGTTTGTGGAATGGAGCCCCACATCGGGCTCTGAGCCCTGCATCAGGCTCCACGCTAACAGTGCAGAGCCTGCTGGGGATTCTCTCTCTCCCCCTCTCTCTGCCCTTCCCCCACTCATGTGCGCGCACGCGCTCTCTCTCTCTCTCTCAAACTAAATAAACTTAAAAAAAAAAATGATACCCAAAGTCGCTGGAATTTCACCCCAAATGACACAAATAAAATAAGCCAAATGGCTGAAATCACTTACACACCAAATTTGACCAAACAAGCTTGCTCTCACGCTGGGATCAGAAGAGTGGCAAGCTGGAGGCTTTGTTCAAAGCAAAGAGAGCACTGAATTCTACAGACCATTGTCCTCTGAGCCAGCAGAGAGATATTAGTAAACAGGGTTAGTTAATCCATTCAGGCAAGAGCCTCAAAAGTTCAAGATGCTTTCTCATCTGCACTTTCATGGGATTTCAAAGGATTGAAATGAAAGGCTATGGGCTATACCTGTCCTCCCCCCATTTATATCACTGATAGCAGCAGCCACACCTGCTATTCTCCACTGAGACTGAAACTTTTCTCAAGAAGGGTGGTTGCCCTAAACAGAAGGTTTGGCAGGCCTCACGAGGGCAAGAACCAAGGAATCTTACCACAAAAATAGACAAAATGCCAAGCCTCATGAGAGATTACCTGAAGCGCTGGAACAAGGCAAGAAGCAGGAGCCAAGGGGCCAGAAGGCGCAGTTTCCCCAGGGACTGACACTCAGCAGGCAGGCCGTGCAGTGTCCACACTGACAACATACTAGGACGCTTCTGAAGTACCTGATGGCTGCTGGCCTGCACCCCAAGTGCTCCTCGACCTCCCCACAAACCACGTCCCCACAGCCTAAGTAAAGGTTTAATCAGTGGCGCTTCTAGGATTCTGTGCTAGCCCGCGAAACCTGGTTTAAAAAAAAAAGGAAAAAAACCCCACAAAAGCAAAGGGCAAGTTGAAGAGAGCTGTGTGAAAGCTTCCACGTTCCCTTCAAACTGCCCCCTCCACAGCCCCTCTGCTGTGGCTTTTCACTGAGAAATAAGGTACAGAGGCCCCATGTCTTCCCTGTCTTTTCTTCTATCCCAGAAGAAGCATTCCTGCATCTACCAAAGGCCGGGTCCTCCACCCATGTGCCAGATCGAACCCCGTCACCCCACCACCTCTCAAGGACCACACTTCTGTCCCTTCCTTTCCCTCTTTGCCTCCAGCCTCAAACCCTCCTCCTTCCCACTGCTAAAAAAAATCCAACGAACCAACCAACGAACGCACCAACCCACCAACCAATCCACCAACCCCCAACCAACCCTTTTGCCTGAACATCTGCCTCTACCTTCGATCCCATTTCTCTTGTCCCAATTATGGCAAAACTTTTCACAAGAGTCATCCAAACTTACTTTCAAGTGAAACAGAACTCATCAACCAGCACACCTTTACACACATCTTTTTTCAACCGCTCAGCAGCATTTGCTTTCTTTTTGAAACTCTGCCTTCCCCTGGCTCCTCTGACCATACTCTCCTTGGTTTGTTCTGACATCGTTAGCTGCTTCTTTCAGTCTGTTTGGCTGATCTCCACTCCTTTCCTTGACCTTTGTTCCAGGTCAAGTGATCTACTTCAGTTCTCAGGTTTTGAATACCACCCACAGAGTAATGATTCTAAATTTATGTATCTGCTGCCTGAAACTTTCTTCCGAACTTCAGACACATGTAGCTAGTGGCCAACAGGATATCTACGACGTGTTTAATTAAAGGGCATCTTGAGCCTACATTTAAAACATTTTTAAATTGATTTGTTTTCTTATTGAGTCTTAAGAATACTTTGTATATTTCGGTTAAAAAAATTTTTTTTAAGTAGGCTCCACACCCAACATGGGACTTGAACTCACAACCCTGAGATTACAAATTGCATGCTGTAGCCAATTGAGCCAGCCAGGCATCCCTATTTTGGTTAAATTCTTTATCAGATAGGTCTTTTGCAAATATTTTCTCCCAGTCTGTTGCTTGTCTTCTCATTCTCTTTACAGTGTCTTGCAGACATTTTTAATTTTAATGCAGTACAGCTCATCAATCCTTTCTTTCATAGATTGTGTCTTTGGAATTAAAAAAGTTATCACCATACCCAAGGTCATCTAGATTTTCTCATATGTTATTTCCTAGGAGGTTTAGTTTTTAGTTTTGTATTTTACATTCAGGTTTGTGATCCATTTCAAGTTACTTTTTTGTGAAAGGTGTAAGGTCTATGTCTATTTTTTTTTTTTTTTTTTTTTTTTGCATGTGGATGTCCACTTGTTCCAGCACCATTTGTTAAAGAGATTACCTTTGCTCCATTGTATTGTCTTTGTTCCTTTGTCAAAGATCAGTGGACTATATGTAGGTGGGTCTATTTCTGGGCTTTCTATTCTGTTTCATTGATCAGTCTATTCTTTCACCAGTACCACACAGTCCTCTTTACTATAGCTTTATAGTAAGTCTTGAAGTCTGGTTGTGTCGCCTACACTCAAAATACATTCTCAATTCCTACCTCCACACACTTTCCATAACTGCTCCTCCCTCGAGTCTTTTCCATTTCAATAAACGGCACCATCCATTTGCTCTGGCTAAAAACCTAGAAGTCACTCTTGATTCCTCCCTTCCCTTCTCTCATTCAGTCCAGCATTGTGTCTTCCTCCAGCAAGCAGATCAAGTCAAGTTGCATCTCTCCATTTCTGCCTAGTTCAGATGAAGAGCCAATCTCATTGGTTCTACCATAACTGGTCTCCCTCTTGCCCTCCTCCATAGTCAGCGAGCCCCACACCTTTTTATCTTCAAAAAAAGGAGAGGAAATTAGGATTTATTATACGCATTTTGTATTTACCCTTAAATGAAAACACAGCCAGCCTGAGCAAAGTGGGATTTTTTATGAGATGTGTTGAAATCAGATGGGGATATGAGTTCAGGCTAAATTCCTGAAGAAGAAAGGTAAAGCCCTAGACTTGTAATAGCCACTGCAGCAGCCACTCAACCACATGGCTACTGAGCTCTGGAAATGTGGCTAGTTTGAACTGACATGTGTTTTAGGTATAAAATACACTCCAGATTTTGAAGACCTAGTATAAAATTAAAAAAAAAAAAACACAACCCTAAACAGTCTTAATAATTTTTTGGTTGATTACATGCTAAGGTGATAAAAATTTGGAATACTGGGTTAAATGAAATATGTTATTAAGATTGTTTCTTTAAAATGTGGCTGCTAGAAAAATTTAAATTATATCCATGCCTCACATTCTATTTCTGCTAGGCAGTGCTTCCCTGGAAGGTATATAATGCAGGCCTGGTGTGGTTCTCTGGCCTGACGTCCCCTTTCCTGCTCCATCTCTCCCGGGCATGTCAGCCAGCACATTTGCTTCTTTGTCACAGGATACTCTCATGACTGGGAGGACTGGTGAGATGGCTGATAGATCAAGATTCCAAGTGATCTTTGAAGACATGCATCAAGGGCGCCTGGCTGGCTCAGTTGGAAAAGCATGCGGCTCTTCATCTTGGGGTTGTGAATCTGAGCCCCACATTGGGTGTAGAGATTACTAACATAAATAATAAACTTAGGAAAATAAAATAAAAACACACATCAGACTGTATGGCTTTGTTGTTGTTGTGGTTGAAAAACTCTAATGGCTATCCATTTAAGTTACAATGAAAGCTCAACACTATGTCATACATACAAGGCCCTGTGTAACTGAGAACCTCTTACTCATTACACATTAGCCACCCCAGCCTATCTGTTCTTCCAAAACACGGGGCTCTTTCTTCCCTTGTAGCCTCTGCATTGGCTGTTCCTACTGCCTGCAATGCTCACACCCTCTTCACTCCTTGAGTTTTGGCTCAAATGAATACACGGAAGTTCTCAGATATGATGTCATTCTAGATGCATCTTTACATTGCCTTCACATCTTTCAGTTATTTAAATGAAAAACTGCATAACTATTTTAATCCCATTTATGTAAAAACAAATATGCATGCACATATATGTACATACAATAACTATTTGGAAGGATACACACCAGGTAACTGAGATTACTTCTGTAATCATACTGTACATACTGCCCCACAACTGACTTCTCCATAAAGCAGTATGAGTAAGAAATTTTTCTATGCCAGCTCATATATATGCACTTTATTCTTTTTAATGGCTGAAGGTATTCTTTTGCATGAGCGTATTATAACTTGCTTCACCATTTCCCTATATTGATGGATATTTAAATTGTTTCCAGTTGTTTTTGCTATTACAGTTGAATCTTATTACAGCTGATATGGATTTCAATTCTTTGGATCATAGAAAACAATTTACCTTCTTATGTATGGGAGTCAGTTTTTATCATATTTTCTGAAATAATTCATCCTGTTCAATTGCGAAATGTGGCCATCTTAACCATTAACGAATTCTTTGCATGTGGTTTATATATTGATCTTTCCAACCAACATCTTTAAAAGTTCAAAGTAGGGGTGGGGCACCTGGTAGCTCAGTCGGTTGAGCATCTGATTCTTGATTTCAGCTCAGGTCATGATCTCACAGTTCATGAGATCAAGCCCCACCTCAGGCTCTGCTCTGGCAGCACAGAGCCTGCTTGTGATTCTCTGTCTCCCTCTCTCTCTGTGTCCCTACCCTATTCATGTGCACTTTCAAAAATAAACATTAAAAAAAAACTTTATATAAGCACTTTGTGATGATTCAATATTGCTAGTAATGCTTTGTGCACAAGGGCTGTAATTATATAATTACATTTATAATTGAGGGATACACTTTTCTTTTCTAAATTGAGGTAACATATACAGTACAGTACATAAATCCTGATCATACAGCTTAATAAAATTTTACATATGTATACATCTGAGTAACTGCTCCCAAGATAAAAATATAGAACATTTCTCACACCTTAGCAGACTGAGCGACAGCACATTTTCATTGAGTAAGGATACTTTTTAAGCTGTTTTCTTTCAAATTCCCACATTCCTCATTTCTTTAGGATGATTACTTACGATTCTTATGCTAATAATAATTTGGAGAAGGGACAGTAGGGTGAAGAAATAGGGGAATCACAAGTGTCTGTTTGGTGTTTTCTCATCTGTACTCATCTCTAATCATTTATCTATTTTTAGAAACTGCTCATGGATGTCCTAGGCTGAGTTAAGAAGAAAATCATGGATTGCCAAAATTTGCAGGTTTATATGATCCAGACTGACAGGATTTTCATTCTATTGTCCCAAAATTGTTTCTATTCATTAAGGCCAATATGGGTCATTCAATGAAGATAATCCTATGTATACTATACTATTTGTAAAGTTATGAACATTTTTTAAAGATTTTTTTTTTTTGGGGGGGGGGCACCTGGGTGGCTCATTTGGTTAAGCCTCCGACTTCAGCTCAGGTCATGATCTTGTAGTCCGGTCCCTGAGTTCCAGCCCTGCGTTGGGCTCTATGCTGACAGCCCAGAGCCTGAAGCCTGCTTGGGATTCTGTGTCTCCCTCTCTCTGTGTTCCTCCCCAGCTCGTGCTCTGTCTCTCTCTGTCTCTCAAAAATGAATAAACACTAAAAAAAAATGAAAATAAAAAATAAAAAAAAAATTATTTTTAAGCAATCTCCACACCCAGCATGGGACTCAAACTCAAAACCCTGAGATCAAGAGTTGCGTGCTCTACTGACTGAGCCAGCCAGGCTCTTTTTTTTTTTTTTTTTTTGAATGGGAAGTAATGAGCTGTGCAATTTTGGTTATGCAATTTAATTTCTTTGTGTCTTTACCAGAAAAGGGATAATGAGAAAAAAAAAAAAACCTGAAGACGTAAGAATAATAATGGAGATACATAAAATAATGACAGAAAAGTAGGTTATGGTCACATTATCAATAGCCTCAATTGCTGACTTGATATATTTGGATTTCCTTAGCCTTTCTTTTTACTGCTTTTTTTTCTTGACTGTCCAAAGACCCCTACGGTATTTTAGTTACACTGTATTGAATAGAATTTTGTGGCTACTTTGTAAATGTAATAACAATTTTCTGTGAGAAAATTCCAATTTCCAAATAACTACGACCTACTCTTTGCAACAGTTTGTGACTTGTCATTTTGTTAGCATTACTTAACCTTTCTGCTCCTCAGTAACTTCTGACTTACAGAATAGGTGAGTTAAGCAAGATATTCTAAAATGACATTTTCAGCCTAAAAATTCCAAGATTTACATGAAGTCCAGGCATGTTATTAGCAAAAAAAAAAAAAAAAAGTCAACACTTATCACTCAATCCAACAATTTCCTCTTTCAAAACGTTCTTTAGCAAAAGTAAAATATTAATATTTCTTCTGTACAACAGGTATTTAAAGAACCACAGAAAAACATGCTGCATAGTTTTCTTGTGTAGAATACATAAGGACTGGGCCTGTTAGGTGATGTTAAAGGGAATTATATAGAAATTTACATCTATTGTGTACCTCTTATACATCTGGAACTCTCTTTAGTCCTTTTGTGCCAGGGCATTTAATCTATGTGTCAGTATGATCTTCATTATGTATATGAAGAAGGACCAGCTTGCACAGGGCGACATCCAAGTAGTGGATGTGTTATCTGAACCTAGATCTGATCACAAGCTCTCTCGACCCTATAAAGCTGTGCTTGTAACATGGTACAGAAGGTGTGAATTCCCAAGAAGGTGTAATGGAGACAAGTATGGGAAATGTAGATGTTTGTTGGGGTAAAAACCTAAGTTGCTGCAAGAGAAATACAGTAGCTCAAAGAACACTGGAGTTTATTTATTTTTCATTTACCAGCCTCACGGTTAGCAGTCAGGCAGCCGGGTGCTCTGCTCCTCAGAGTCCTTCCTGCCATCTCGTGGCTCTACCGTCCTCTGGGGTGCTGTCCTCGTATGGATTTTTAATGATGGGCTCTCTGGGACCTGTTGGGAAGGAAAATCGCTCCTGAGGGAAACACACATCCAACAATTTGAAGGCCTAGATCTCGAATCAGCCTTCACTCACATTCCACTGACAAGATTTTAGTCATGCGATCTACACCTGGCTGCAAAGAAGCTGAAAAAGTTTGCAGCAAGACAGCCAGGTGCCTAGATATACTCTATTAAAATTACAAAAAAGGAATGCATTCTGGTAGCCAACTAGCATACCCTCGTACTATGTCACTTCTCAGAGTAAAATCAACAGAGTTGATAAAGTAATCGGCGAGCGCCTCCTTCAAACAGTTCATAGTTATGAAGAGTAGAGTGTTTTATAAAACTATATCCAGAGGACTAGGAAAATGGACTTGCGATGTAATTAACTGAAGATGAGATCTATTCCTTGTACTCTTAAGACAACCATGATGGTTTATTTCACCAGAAAAAAAAAAAAAAATAGCAATTTGCACAAAGACCAGAAGGAGAGTCAAAGAATCAGACGCATCACTATTTATCAGTCTTTCCCACATTCCTATGGCAACAGAATGCTATGATCTTGCTGGATGGGTTCTGTGCCTTCAAATGCAGGCCAGACACAGGCACTTGAGGACGGTTTCTTTCCTCCTTAGCAGCTTGCCAAGCACAAAAGCAACTCTATCATACATGATGAGAAAGCAGATCTAGAAATGCTTCCCTGGAACAGCATCAAAATGAGCTGTGGTTTGAGAAGCACAACTACAGAGTGAAACGAAGAGTTGGATCTGAGAATCTCAACTCCAGTGATCGAGATCTCATGTTTCACTAAGAACTCTGTTGCACATCCTACAGCTTGTACGTCTGTGATGCGAAACAGGCACATCTCCCTATTACCTCCCATTCTTATGTGTCCTTAGGAGAAATACTGTTAACTATCTGTGACGGTGTTTTCACTGTGACCACACAGAGGGAGGGCTAATAAAATGACTTCAATGGTCAAGTAGACAGAAGTATCCTCAATCGAAGATATCCATTAGAAGACCCAGGAGTGATTTCCTAAACAACATTTACATTTCTCTCTTCTAATTTTACATTTGCCAAGCAACTTTCTGTTCTATGATTTAGTCTTGAGTGGGTACAGATGCTATGAGAAAGTACTCCTAATGTAAGTTAAAAGAATTGCTATCATTTACTAAGCACTTGCTCGGTACTAAGCAGTTTCAGCATTGTACATGTACAAATTCATTCAATCCTCACAACCATGAGAGAGGTCCTATTACCTGCCTTTGATAGCTGACAAAACTGGCTCAGAGTAAAGTAACTTGCCTAAACAGGGACACACAACCAGGAAGCAGTGTGGCCAGGATTCAAACCCCGGCCTCCTGACTCCTGAGTATACACCTTTATCATCATTTTCTTACTTACATATCAGGAACATTTTACTGTAAATGGAAGAACTTGTCATTCTAGTTTATAAATTAGTCTCAGAAGTTTGGAAAATGTTACACACAGCATAGGCTGAGCTGAGAAAAGCAAGTCCCGAAACCTGTAAAGCCAAGGCCTGTATCAGATACTGGCTTAAGAACTCTGCGAAGTGCTGCTGGTCCAATGAGTCCCCTGTTTTTAAAAAATATTTCCTAGTTGCAACATGGGGCTTTTCATTACGATACTAATTTGCAAGTGGCTCAGGATATTTCTAGACTAGGAAGGCAATTCAAAAGCTGTCAGTTTTTATAGGGGCCCCAAATTAATTAGGAGACAAAGTCACTCAAAAGTCAAACCTCTTTTTTAATTTTTGAGAGAAAGAGAGAGAGAGAGAGAGAGAGAGTGGGGGAGGGGCAGGAGAGAGGGAGACACAGAATCTCAGGCAGGGTCCAGGCTCTGAGCTTTCAGCTGAGAGCCCAATGCAGGGCTTGAACCCACGAACCACAAGATCATGACCTGAGCCGAAGTCGGACTCAACCGACTGAGCCATCCAGGCACTTTTTTTTTCTTCTTTTTTTTTAAGGTCAAACCTGGCTCTTTTATTCTATCACTATAGTGTATTTTTACAAGCTTAAAACGAGACAAATTTTCATGACTAAGCAGCTTGCCATTAGGAATAATCATTTCTGAAGTCTCTGGCAAAATAAAAGAAGAGCATTTAGTGTATGTAAGTAGACTAATCAGAAAAATATGAGACAGGAAAAGAAGGGGTTTTCTGTCTCTGACTCTTTGGGGTTTTTTTAAGATTTTATTTTAAAGTAATCTCTACACCCAACATGGGCTCACACTCACAACCCCGAGATCAGGAGTTGCATGCTCTCTACTGATGGAGCCACTCAGGTGCCCTGGTCTCTGACTCTTTGAAGGAGAGGGGACAGAACTGTTACAAAGAATCTTTGAGAATATAATACAAAGAGACAACTGGAGATAAATATCAATATGGATTTTAATGCAAGAAAGTTAAGTTAATCATGAGTAAGAAGACTTGCTCTCCAAATGGAGCTGGCATTTTATAAGTGAATAGAAGCTTCACTCATAACTACGTAAATAATGATAAGTATTTGTGCTTTTTTGGGCGGGGTTCTGGCTCTAATTTGAGCCATGCCTACAAAGCAAGTTATGAAGGTAATATGATAAAAGTAAACTAAGTACTATCACACTTTTTTCAAGCTCTCAGCACAAATCTAACCTCATCTAACACAAATTTGACTCAGATGGATCTACCGATAGGTGTAGAAAACATCCACTTATAATCCTAAAAATACATTATTACCAATATCAAACGAGGGAAAACATGAAGATATAGGCATATACCCAGTTATCTGTATGTAAAAGTTCTTAGAACTCTCAACTTTTGTAGAAAATACAATTTTTCATGTGTATAGAGAATGCTGCAGAACTTCTAACCAAATTCAACATTTTTAGCATTTAATTTCAGCCCGTAGTGAACAGTTACCTCAAAACTTCTTTCTTTTATTAATGGTTCTGTTCTGCAATGCACAATTATCACATTAGAAGTCACAGAGAAAGTACAATTACACACTCTTAAAGCCTTTTTAATGAGATTTCAAACTTCTTTAAGAAGTCTATGCAATTTGGGGCACGTGGGTGGCTCAGTCAGTTAACCCTCTGACTCTTGATTTCAGCTCAGGTCATGGTCTCACAGTTCACGGGTTTGAGCCCCATGATGGGCTCTGTGCCGGCAGCACGGAGCCTGCTTGGGATTCTCTGTCTCCCTCTCTCTCTGCCCCTCCCCCACTCTCTCTTTCATAAATAATTTTTTTTTTTTTTTTAAGAAGTGTTCTCTTAAAAAAAATAGCCTATGCAATTCACTTTGGAGAAGATTCAAAAGCAAGAGATTTGATTTCCTCTTATATTGCTGAAATCCTTACCAATCCACTAATCTATACATTCCTCCAATACAGAAAAATAACAAGAATTTACACAACAAACTTGGTCAACTGCACCCGTACCTGAGTTTCATTTATGTTTTATCTAGTTCCACTTATTCTTATTTTTCTCCTGTTTACTAATTTTTATGTTGGCAGAAGACCAGCATTTGATTCCCGAAAAGAGCATATTCACTAAAGAGCTTCTCAATTATATTCATTACTTGCCCAAATGCCCAAATACTCTTTAAATATCCTTTCCTCTGTATAGCTAAATCTCCAAATGCTTAAAAAAATACTTATTTATTTTAAGAGAACACAAGCGGGGAGCCTGACATGAGGCAATCTCATGAACCATGAGATCATGACCTGAGCCGAAGTCAAGAGTTGGACGCTTACCCGAGACTGAGCCACCCAGGTGCCCAGCCAAATCTCCTTTAAAATCATTTCTTGTCTTGCCTTTTGTGCTACACTAAGTAACTTTCAGTGTTAAGTTTGTGTGTGTGTGTTTAATACTTCATTATCTTTAATGTGACAAAGTAATATAGTACAGGCAAAGGCTGGCCTGAGTGTGAACCTGCATTCCACTGAAATGGTGCTAGGATCATAGAAAATCACAAAAGGCCATGGACGGGGAGAAGGGAGGTCTGGCAGGACTGTGAACATGGGAAAGAAAGTGAGGCTCAGGGATGAGGACACTCTGAGACTATCATCGTAAGAGAAGGCTAAGTGGCAAAACGTCTCCAAATAACTAAGTTTGAAACTATTTTCTTTCAGAATTTTCTGCTACAATTTCTGAAAGTTCTTAACTTACACATACTAAAATTTCAAGTAGCCTAAAATATTCTAATAGAAAATATAAGAACAGTTACAGTTTTCAAGGTCTAATCTTTTTAGCAGTGAACTTTTACACTCACTATGGAAATGAAACAAGAATGTAACCCACCAGACACAAATGGTTAGTTTTCACAGTAATTCCATAATTTCGAAGGAAACATTAAAAACGAATACTCTCCTCAATATAATCAGAACCACCACCAAAAAGCCCTTAATTTTTGAAGCAGAATTTGTTTCCAGCATTATTTTCTTTTTGGTCACAGTCTATCTATGGTCTATCCTTTGTAATGTCATTGCTATCATCTTTCAAAAAAATGTCCATCTACAAATTAATTAACTTTCTTGAGACAAATCCCTGGTATACTATTCTTCTGATTCCCGTGAAAGACTCACTTTTAAGATACAATTGCAGCTGCCCCACACTGCCAGTTACTGTGTCATACACACGCCTTAAAATTCTGTAATCAGCAACCACCAGGTGCCGTATCGCATTCAGCACACCACAGTCAGTCAATACAGACATCCCCAAACACACCAAGGCTGGTTTTGTCAAATGTTTTATTGAGTGTAGACATCTGGAGTACTGTAAAACATGCATTATCTGTAGATTCAAAAAGGAGCAAGCCACATTGTCCTCACTGTCAAATGTGTCAGGCTTGGCATCCATGATGGAGATTAATGAAGTATCATGAGAGTAATATGGTTCCTGAAAAGCCTCTACAATTTGGACTAGGGTCTTAATCACGTGAAAAGCAAAGCTGTTCACATTTAGTGAACTTGCATTTCATTGGAGGTACACAGTATTTTAATTTTAAAACAAAAATAATTCTGTTTTTAGAAGATTCCCATCCCCCAACTGTATCTGTCCCTCAGTTTTCAGAAATTTTAATTTAAAAAAATCATATCCCTTTTTGGAAGTTGTACATTTATCTGAACAATAACTAAAACTTATTTCTTCTTCGGTTGCTGAGGTGTATTAAATTTGAAGAAGATAATATCTCCATCTTCGACAATGTAATTTCTGCCTTGTTGTCTGTACTTTCCAGCAGCCTGTAAAGAGGAGATAGAGAGGAAATGGGTTATTTTAAAACTAAATACATGAGGTAAATGGTAGCAGCAGATGCAAAAAGTATTCTACTTCTTGGGTCATATTAAACACAACAAGAAATACGGGAAAACATGTAAGTTCAAAACTAGACTAGGAGAGAAGCAAAGTCTTCCTGATTTGGGCAGAACTAGATTTTCCATATGTACATAATCATAATGTATTCTCTACTAAATTGTTGGTACATAAATGTAATTATACCAATATCATTAAGTTTCATTACATGCTGTTTATGGTACATTTCTGATGTGTCTGCAAACATCCGGCAAGTCACTGTAACAAAACAGATCAAACCAGGCAGGAAGACTAGACAACTAGTTCGAAGCTACTTTATTTGCTTAAGGAAAATATTTGGTGATACTGGTGATGCCAAAGAGTCTGCTACAAGAGAGACTATTACCAATTTTAATGTACGGATTTTGAATTATTTCCTGGAATTTTTTTTATTTAGTCTTGACAACGGCCAGAGTAGTGTGTACTAAAATTCATCACGAAGAAGTTTACTGACTAATGGCCCTAGTTACAAGCAGACTCTAACAGGTTGGAACTGCAAAGACAGATATTTTTCCCACTTGTAAATTAGTCGGCAAAGCAACTGATTCCACCTGCTGGCATGCAGATCCCCAAGTGCAATCCGCCAGTAATTCTAATACAAACAAGCAGCAGTTCCAGGGACCCAGGTTCACCCCAGGTGCAGCACACACACTCCACCCTAAGCACAACAGGCTCTTCAGCATCTACACTTAACACTGCACACAACTGACACAGTCCCACAGGACCCCACCATCGACCACTCAACAATGAGAACTCAAGGATCTTTTGGGAAAAATTCTCCAAAGTATTTTCTCTCTGCTAGAATTTACTGAGAACATGAAACCTTTGCCCAACAAGATTAGTACTTCTCTTTGAGGATGTTGATAAGAATGTTCAAAGTCAAGTACAATTATACTAATCAGACCCAACACTAACAAAGATCATATATCTGAGGTTAAAATCAACAAACCAGATCACAGAACCCTAGTAAGCATATTTTCAAATGTCTAGACTACTTATTAAAAATCACCTACTAACAATGTGCTATTAAAATGGAACCATTTTTTTAAAAAACCAAGATACCCTAACATTCTAAAAAGATACAGATAGATATACACATAAACACACACATACCCACATTCACATGATTTCTGTAAAGACATGTGATATATTGAAGGCCATATGCTACTTATTTTGAGAATCTAAAGCCCCCTGTTATAAAACAGTATAGACGATTTAAATCAAATACGTATTGACATGACATATTAATGTAAGTTTATATACTTTGTTACCACTCAACTTTACTACTAATTAAAGGTGACAGTGTTCCTTTAAATTCTCTAGAGACCATTTAATCCATTTCCACTGCTATCAGAAACACTGGTTGAAAAAAAAATCAATACCCATTTGTGAATCTTGAGTATGTATTAAACAAGACACGTCTAACCAGTTCATTTGCACTTGAAAGCAGCCATCTGTAGAAGCCAGCTTTGCCTAAGCAGATATGATTGCTAATAATGTGATATCCCTGTAGACTACAAAGCCCACACAGAGCTATTCAGTATATAGTTCACAGCACTGGCATTAAATTAGTTATGCTGCACTGGTGTTAGAAATACATATATATATATATATATATATATATATATATATATATATATACATACACACACACACACATACACACGTACACAATCTTGCTCTCAAACGTAAAACCTACTTGATAATATACAAGTAAATATTTGTTGAAAAGAGAGCATAATGCAATTCATAAATGCTTTACTTGGAGTTCAAATTCTGAAATACTAGTTTTGGTGATGAAAAACCACATAAAATACTTAATGGTATTCTAAGCTGAAAAGCCAGAGGTCATTCTTTTCTAATTTATAATATAAAAGCTTCCAGTGAGTGTTAAGCATTTCTACAAGCAAGAAATATTATTGTATTATATATGATAAAGTTTCTCTGTATAGTGCAAGAAAGCGTTCCCAATTTATGTATCCTTCAAGTTTATTACAACATAGACACTGATTAAGGATTGGTAAAACATGTTTACAGAATATAAAAAAGAAGCATCGGTTCTTGAATTCTAGTACTAGAAAGACATCCTTAATCATCTTTACTTCATGAAAAAATACACATGCCAACATGATGTAGCATGTTGAAAAATAATCTGAGATTTTTCAAGTCTGATTAGCATTCCTGACAAAGTTCAATCTCAGTATTTGTGTACCTATCAATACAAATGACACCATTAAAAAGTTAGTGACTTTGTTTAGTTATAAAATGTAACTTCTTTCACTCCACTTAAAAATCAAAATGGGGCTCTCACTCTACACTGAACCAATTATACCAAGATTTTTCCCTCTTCTTCCTGGGGTCCCAACAGTTCTATTAAAGTCCTGCTGTCCAGTATGATCTTTCCAATGATTACCAATGAGAATAAACTAAACTTGAAACAAACTTTTTTTGCATTCCTTTCAAATTACCAAACAGTAAACACAAGAGAGACCTTTTAAACTTCTTAATATTTTCTATGGTATTCTTCAAATACTGAATTAAATGAAAGATAAAAGAAGCCTTCCTACAATGTCAGTTTAATCACTTGACCTATTTATCAATTACAGATGACACAGTATTAGATTTTGCTAAGTAAAACCTAATAAAGCCAAACTAAGCTTGCAGAATTTACGTTAAAAAAAAATCATTATTCATGTATAAGCACTGCTTCATTGTTAGTGGTTGCAAATCAAATTATACTTATTAGCTAAAATAAAGCATGATTTTGGACCTGCCCTCTAGTGTTGAGAAAGCAAATCAAATTCCCAAAGATCTTAAAAAAAAAAAAAAAAAAAAGTACAACTATGAAGTTTTAGCAAGAACAGATTTTGATTAACTACATTTCTGTCCCTTTCCTTGAATTGATCATGAGCATATATATACTACTTTTACTTTAGATATTCAAATGTAAAAAGTATAATTTTCCTTTGGCCATTAGTGAACAAATTCTTTGAAATTATTTATAATTACTTAAAATTATTTTTATTTTCAGTTTTAGAAAAATGCCACAAATATATACTGATAATTCACACATTTTAAAAATTATCTAAAAGCATGTAAACAGCAACAGCTCTTCAATCAGTTGACAGGAATACTAAACCCTGACACACATTTTAAAAGACAGCTATCATTCATTTTAATGAGTATTTTTATATTAGTAAAAATTATACAATATGAAACCAGAAGATAATTCCTTACCTTGACTGCATTTTCAGAACCTTCTTCTTTAAAATCTTCGTATTTCATTACTTCAGCCATAATGAATCCTTTTTCAAAATCTGTGTGAATCTTTCCTGCAGCCTGAGGAGCCTTCGTCCCTTTCTTTGAGAAGAAAGACCAGAGAAAACTAATTGCATTTAAGATGATTGATTGTAAGCGTAGAGTTTCTTTTCTCTGATCTGCAGTTGGGTTCAACTTAAACTTAGTTTAATATCACAGTTAAGATGTCAGATATACAATTAGTCCAATGTGAACACTGGGCACTGTCTGTGCAGCAGATTTTAGCACAGACAGATCAGTAGATATTAAAGAAGCATGGCTTTGTTTTTCCTGACAGTCATCCAGTTTTATTGATTTAGATGCAGTGGTCTAGTTTGGGTGTAGGTTTCATTTCGATTTTCTATTCTTCACAGTGGAAAAAAAAATAAGGATTTTAAAGTAACTTTCAAGCTGAATTATCAAAGGTTTAAAAAAGATAAAAAGCCTTAAAATTTCAGCTCATCTAAAGAACATATAAAAATCAATATACAAAGGGACATTTTAAAGACATTTCCAACAAATCATAAAAATCTATGTTCAGCAAATAATTTTGAAATTCTCATAAAATTTCAGTAATAAAATTTCCAAACATTTAACATAACACAGGCTGCCTCTAACCATCAGGAAGGAAAATTCAAGTTGATATGGGAAGAAAAATGTCTTATAATTACTCCATATGTTAAATTACAAGGACATACATTCCAGACACACACAACCATGGAAAGAAATTTGAGAAATAATGGTGACCTAAAGGCTGCTTAATAAAGCATGTTAAAGTGATAAGGAGTCTGACACTATAAAGCACAGTTTTTACAATAAAAGATGTATTGGGTTAATATGGCTACTCACTGATGCTTACCTGACTAAATATCTTAGCACATTAAATCATGGATACTTACAATCAGTCTTAAGATAAACCAGCTTTCACATTTTCAAGCCCAGAACATGTTATCTTTCCTGCTACATATACTTAAGTTTGGAAGTTTAAAGGCTTTAAAATATATAGTGAAAATAAACCGTGGCAATTTGTTTACCAACTTGGATTTGCTTTGACATTATTTTCTTAGTCTATATAAAAGGACCTTGGTTAGAAGTCAATCAAACATTTCTTTCCAAAGAGGAGAAGGAATAAAAAGTGAATCTCATTCACACAACACATTTAACATTACATTGAACTGCCTCCGTGATTCTACCCATATTAAATCAAAATAAATCTAACGATAAATTATGATAGTCAGTGAAAACAGAAATCAAAATAGCATTAAAATTTATCATGGAGCATATACTAAAAAAAGCATAATGGAAGAATCCACAAGACAAGGAGTATTTCTAAAAGTTATGACATTATTTTTATATCCTGTAATGCTATTTGGGACTACATATATTTCAAAATATTTTTAAGTAGTAACTACCATATTACAATATATTTACATTTAAAAGCAAGCCATTACAGTTCACAGTTTCTATTGTCCTCTGGGAATAAATTAGTCATTCTTTCTGGTCGTAATCAGTATACATCAATATTTAAAATACATATCACATTTTTAAAGAAGAAAGACTGAATATATAACATTGCAAAAATAAATACCACTTCTATGAATTCAAATAAAAAAGCATGAATTATTACACATTGAGTTTAGCTCTTTGAGCCCAACTGTGTATCTATGAAGAGCATAATGATGTCATATTGCTTTTATTGCTGAAAATGTAATCCGAGCAAAGCAAAGGAGGAAAGAACCACCCGCAACCCAAACAAACTTAGCGAATACAAAATGAAAAGCAACATCAATTTCACTGCAGACAAACCCAGTCACACAGATTAAGCAAGCACAATACTGGTGCGTCTTATCTCTGACCACAGGAGGAGGGTAGACAGATTCTACAGGATGAAGAAATTCAGACTATGTAATAGGCAGAATCAATTGTTACCTGCCTCAATCAATGCCGCTCCACTTTCACTGTTCAGCAGCTCACAAATAATTAAAGTTATCCTGGACAAAAACCTCATCTGTAATGACTAGCTAACCGCCACCATGACAAACTTCAAAGTCAGTGATATCAATCTGAATTCAATAGTGTGGAACTGGATATAGCTGATGAATAAGTATGAATCTTACCCTGATGGTCCATGCACGTACTTCATCTGGGCCTGCAGTGAAAAAGTATTCTAGTTGGAGTGCTGCAAACCCAGCCTTAATGATCTTTGGCAAAGCGCTGAAATAAAATGAAACAAATTCACTCAACATATAAGTTGATTGTGCCAGAGATCAGTATAGAGCTAAAATTATTCATTTCAAGCAGAAATGTTAAAGATATTAGTAAATGACCATTCATCTTTCATAATACACTTGAAGAGGACTGAAAGCATGTAACTGTTTCTAAAAACCCCTTCGAAAATAGGTTTTAATTATATTAGTCTGAATGTATCATTTCGAACTGTTTACCATAAAAAAAAAGAAAAATTTCATCTACCCATCCTAAAACTATTTTCCTCCAATATTAATTATTTCCAGGACATGGGTCATGAAAGCAAAATTATTTGACTGAAATCCAATGTTTAAACAATATATTAGTGTTACTCAGAAAAAACTAAGGCAACTGATTCACCCTTTCCCCTCCCCCACTGAACATGACGAAAGAGTTTTGGCGATCATTCCTTCTCAAAAATATACATAACTAATACCTATGTTATAATTAAAACACTGTACAGAGATGACAGATGACAGTTAAAAACTTAATTTAAAATAAATCTTTTCACTCTGTCTCATGGTAAAGAAAGGAGAAGATTCCCTCTTTATAATGGTAATTACTCTGTCATTTATTATTCTATCAGCGCAAGCAATTAAATTACTGCAAGGAAATAGTTGATAATAAAGTGTAGGGAAAATGAATGCTAATTAACCTTTGTGTCATGTTCGCTTCCAGATACTTCTGTCTCTCCTCAGCACTCAATTCTTGCAACTTGAGTTCCAAGGCCCCACTAAAAGGAATGACCAAGGCACCTGGGTCATACTTGTCCACCCACTCTTTAATTTTTATCAACCTGTAGACAAAAAAGGGCACAACATTATCTTGTAGTGCATGCATGACTGTACCACATTCATTATTATCAAGTAGCACATACATATTCATAAGAATTGCACGGTTTTATGATGCCATCTTTTTGTGTATAGCTTTCCAAGGTCAAGGCATTAACAGGCAGCAATTGCTTCAGGTATACGCCATGAGATTTTACTGTAATCTAGTTTTACTTTAGCACATTTTCAATACAAACTATTATACAAATATTATAAAACTTTTTAAACTTACACTAAATTTTTTCAGCATTAACACCTGTGCCCTTGAAAACCTCAATTTTATGATTTATATTATTTTCCTTACTTTACAAAGTAAAATGTTAAGAAGCAAAAACGTCAAGTTCTGTTTATATAGGAACCATAACCTAAAAAGTGCCAGCTAATTGTGAAGTTTTTGTCAAATAAATAATTGGTTCCACCCAGATATTTGTATGCCTAGTTCAGTTCCCTCTGGGGCTAACAAAAGCTTACAGTTACACCTGGTTGTGAGGGAGATTTCTGCTAATCAAGACAAACATATCCAGAAACACAGATTTACAAACCTAGTTGATTATATATACACACCATTCTTAACGAATCTCACTTTTGTAGGACCACAAATAAGGGAACTGCAGAGGAAATAAATTCCTTTAATCACAAAGGGTTTAGAAAGCCAAATCAGTTAGGGAATAGATACCAAGTGTTTGCTGAAAGGATGTTATTGAATGATTTCTTTTTCTTCCAAATCATGGAGTGTTCTGGCAAAGCAGTAGTTAGAAAATGAAGAAGTATAGTGAATATATTAACTAGGTTCTGATTCTAGCTTTTAATTCCTGGGCAGGTTACTGAAACTTTCTTTCTTTCTTTTTAATAATGTTTATTTATTTTTGAGAGAGAGACAGAGAGAGAGAGAGAGAGAGAGAGAGAGAGAGAGAGAGAGAATCTGAAGCAGGCTCCAGGCTCTGAGCTGTCAGCCACCCAGGTGCCCCAAGATCACTGAAACTTTCTAAGCCTCAGTTTCCTCATCTATAAAAATGGAGATAATTATAGTACACATTATATTGTAATGAACCTAGAAAAGTAATGCCTGGCCTCTAATAAATGGTATTACTATTATTATAACTGTTAATAATAACAGTAGTTACTATTATTTTCATTCTCAGATTATCATAGATTATATGCCTATGATTCTGGAACAGGGTTTAGTATAGAAGTGAATATAGATGTCATAGAAACTTATGTTAAAAATGTTAATGCATACAAGTCTTACATAACCCTACTAGTCTCCCAAATTTAGACCAAGGTTTTAATAGCTATTATGGCAAAAACAAAATTGTGGCAGGTATCCTTTAAATAATCAATGTAAATGCCACCTTAGAAACACAAGAACTGGACCACAAATTCATCAAAACTCACCTATCAAAGAAAATGACAGGGAATCAGAGTTATTATAAAATTAAGAATATAGCCTACTGAGTAGGATTTAGGATGGGATAAAGGAGTGAAATATTCACACAACAGTTTGTACATGTTTACATACAGCAGTTTATACATGTTTGTTATATAAGGCTAACCTATAATTTACTTATTTAATATGTTATCAGTGGTTTCTGATCTTATTTTTTTTTTCCTTTGGTCACATCCTAAAAGAATGGAACAATCCCTAAGATTATTTTGGAATAAAGTGTGTGTCCTTTAAAATAAGAAATCCAAACCAGATATTTTATTATCCAAAATTATGAAGGACAGGTTAAAGAAAAAAGGGAAAATCTGTTTTTATTTTTATTATTATTTTTAAAGATTTTACTTTTAAGTAATCTCTACACCCAATGGGGGGCTCGAACTCACAAGCCCGAGACCAAGAATTGCACACTCATACTCCACAGACTGAGCCAGACAGGTGCCCCCAAAAAGGGAAAATTTAAATTGATATACTTCTGCCTATAAGAACATTATAAGATTCTAAGTTACTTCACAGACTTACACTATTCAAACAAACGATATGGTTTAATAACATACGTTTATTATACAAGTCAGAATCAAGTGTGTGTGTGTGTGTGTGTGTGTGTGTGTGTGTGTGTGTGTTTGTGTATTCATTGAAAATGAAATAAAACAAGCCCAGGTAAGAGGATAATACAAAAATATAATACACATTTTGTTTCATAAATATGGTCAACATAACTAATAAAACCAGAACTGTTATGAAACAACAAGATAAGAAATAATTACTTTGGCTAAAACATCAATTCAGAATAACAATAGTTCTACCCTGTCATTTTAACAGCCTTTCCTGCAGAATCCTCAGAGGGATTATTTGCATTCCTCAGGTGTTCTATTGTACAATTCAGATGAATAAAGACTTACAAATCATTCCTCTACCGCCAATGTGAGACTTTGATCTGGTGAATACACCATTGTACCTTAACTATAATTGGCAAAAAACCTGACAGTGTAGAGCATCACAAGCTTAATAACAAAGGAGAATATCTCAAAGTGTTGACAGATGATCTTCATAATGCAGAAGCAGAGCTGGTACATTTTAGCAATAAATGAGCACTGAGGTCTAAAGGTCTCTAAAGTGACTGACATCAGACCTGCTATAGCCTCACTAAAAGAAAAAGGTACCGGAGCACTCTCCGTAAAGTGAGTTAGGCTCTTTGCCTGCAAGCTTCACTTTTGTGACTTTCACTGTCATAGAAAACACAGGGAAGATGAAAAGTGAGTTAGGTTCTTTGGCTGTCTGCTTTACTTTTGTTACTTTTACTATCAAACAAAAGTGAGAAATGTCCCAAAGTGATTTTTAATTACGTATTTGAAGTAAGCCTTCGGTAATGAAAACATAGTCCTCAATTTTAAGATTATAGACTGAAATACATATAATATATCTATTAGGTCTTATGGTTACAAAAGTGTGATAATGAGGCCAAGATCACAAGTTTGAACCCCATTGGGACCAGTTACCTTTTGCAGAAAAATGTCTATTCTATTGCTACAAACCATACCCCAAACTATAGTTAGTCATCTAAAAAATGTGTGCTACTAGCACAAGAGGGATATGAAAAATCAAAGTTGAGCTCAGTACCACCACCAGAAAAACAGTTTCAAGTACATTCTGTCAAAGTGACTGAATAATAATCTCCATATACAATGTTAACAAATGTCTAAAGAACACTATCCAATTGTGAGAGACCAAAATAATGAAAATGATGATGAAACTGTCACAGAATATCAAATTATATAAGGAGAGACAAAACAGTAAAGACACTACACTCCCAAAGAGTTAAGCTGTAAAGACTTTGATAATGTTCATTTTGCAAATTTATACAACCAGATTATTGCAAGGGGATCCACCCTTCTCTTGATAAGGAGCCAGAGCCACGCTGATTTCCCCAAAGTCTTATGAGTGACAAATGGAAAAAGGAATTGCCATTAATTGTATTTTTCTCTCTGGTAATGATTCCATAGCAAGGGGACAAAGCAAAGAAAAGGAGTTTTAAGACTAAAAGGATGATGCTTTGAAGATACACTGGCAGGTTGTGAGGTGAGACTGTTTGGCAGAACAAGATCTTTAATATTAAATTAGTATTCGATTTCCAAAAGATCATGTCTCAAATGTATCTTTGCTCTTATAATCTGACCTTCTCAGCAAGTCTTGAAATTCCAGATTCCATAATTTGATTTTCCTAGGGTTTATTTACATTGCTTGTATTTCTTTTCCCAGATACTAATTTTATTTCTAAAAATTCTATTTGTTTCTCTTTCAAATCTACCTGCTCTTTTTAAGAATATTTTACTTATTTAATGAGTTCTTAGTCCCTTTCCCTATTTTAAGCAGATTAAAAGTTCTTTTCGGACTGCTCTAATTACTTCTGGTTTCTTGGGTAAAACTCTGCTCCCCCATCATTTGTCACCTGCAAGCAGCCTCTCACAACAGTTGGTTCCTTTGTATGTGCTGTGACGTTTGGGTCATTTGTGTGTGGTCATTTGGCAGCAGCAGTCAAGTTCCAAGGGAGTCTGCTTCCCCATGTTAGAGATCTATCTATGGAGTAGTTTTGCGCTTATTCTTCCAGGAAAGAGCTATGGAGGGTCATGGGCTCTGGATCATTTTAAGGCTTAGTTATTTCTGCATTAGGTTATTGGTCATGCAAATTAAGGCCTCCTACCTCGTATAGTTCTGTCCTAGTCTCTAATTCCTGATAGTATAGTTTCTTCCTTTGTCTGGAAGGGGTGGGAATGGAAGGCATTTTTCTAGCACCTGATTATGGAAAGGATAGCTTTTTCTCAGCTTTTATGAATGAGCCTCATTCTGGTACCTGCAGTCCAGGGCCCATGCCTGGACTCTTATTCCTATGGCCACCAAGGCTTCTAGGCCATATATTAGCTGGGTTTTCCTCAAGAGCCAGACCTTATTGATTTTACTCTCTACTCTCACTGAGTTTCCTCATTGTTTTTGGCACCTAGAAAACCCCTTACTGTCTTTCAAGTCCTTCTGTGTGTTCTAAAAATACCACATCATCATCAAGACCATCCTTGACTAGTTATTTTCTCTGGTGTTTCCATACATGAGGAACAAGAGGGGAGCCTCCTGTACCGGCTCAGTCTACCATCTTAACTGAAACCTCTCCATACTGGAGTTAAATCTTCCATTTTATTGTGTTCTAATACAACAGCTTTCAAACTTGTTTTTGAATATTACCCACAGGAAGAAATAGATTTTACACTTGATTCAAACATATGGTGCACAGACATATTATTTTCATACACATATCCAAACTGACACAGGTTTCACAAAACAATACTTACCTTTATAATGGGAAATAGGACAATCTCGATGGTGCTATTTGATATTCTACGTAACTAAATTCTTGCAACTTAAACTCCTGAAATAGTTCTCTCTAACATACTTTCATAAGAACTTTAACTTTTTTTCCATACTTCATGTCCATCTAGCCATTTGACTACATCCTAGCTACTAAAGATCACTCAACCCAGCACTAAAGCCAAGTTATATTGTCATTTATGGTATTTTTGCTGAACATGAGAACTCTCTCCAATCTGTTCACTCTAGTTTGCAACATCAAAGTATATTTAAAATCCTTAAAACTGTTACATATGATAGGATTAGGTCCTTATATACAACCTACATAATTTTCTGCGAATCTAGGTCTTACTTTTTCTTTCTTTTTTTAAAAATCAGCAGTAATATCTTATTTCTGACCGACTGCTAGCCAAGAACCATATGTCAATATTCAGAAAACGATGCAACTTACACAAAGGAGGATCTAGGGCTGGTTCATTCAGTGACTTAATATCATTCAGTCAATGTTATTAAGGACTTGACCTTTACTAAGCTAGTTCTCTCATGTTGTTCATGGTATGGATGTACCATAAACCCAGGGGGCACTGATAAACACTGAGGTCATTTTAGTCTCCCTGCCTTACAGGTTTACTCTCTCTTCTATTAAAACTGCTCAGAGTACCAAAGAAATGACTTTAAAAATATCACATTCCTTTTTGCCATTTTCCAAACATAATCACTGCAAATTAATGTCAATTTACAGTGTTGTAGAAGAAAAGAAAAAAAAAGAAATAGTGGCTCATGGAAGGTAAGGTTATCCTCTTAAAGATGACAGAAACACTGATTAACCCAGTTCTTTCACAAATGGCAATAAATGACACTAGAATTATTAATACTAAAATTAATACCACAAACAATATACAAACGGAAATATATGCTGTAAGCAATAGTTGTTCAAGGCCAAAAAGTTAGCTCCAGAAAACCCAAAATTCCCAATTCTTTGGAATTCTTTGAATAAAGTTATTAGAATGGCGTTACTAGAACAGGGAAGCCAATGGGGGCGGAGGGGAAGGAGGGAGAAAGGAAATACCAAAAAAAGGTAAACTTTAGTCTAATTGATTCGTGTCTAAAAACCTAATCCCTGTTCCAAAAGAGATCCCCATCTTTGATGTATGTAACAGACTTCAAATTTCAGTGTTCTTGTCTGACTTCATGGAGCTGTACAGAAGAACAATTATAACTTTGTTCCTCAGAACATGGTCACATCACTTGGGTATCTATTGGAAGTGCAGAATTTCAGAATCTGCATTTTAACAAGATCCCCAGGTATTTCATAGATATATTAAACTTTCAGAAGCACTGAACTAAAGGACTTTGAAAATAACAGCACATTAACTGAAAGGAGGAAAATGTCTGAGGTAACTCCTCAGACCAACAGACAACTAAGCAGATGCTGACCACCTATCCCACTGATATGAGAGGAGTGAGAATAATAAAAAAAATTCCTGCTTACATCTTCCAGGTTCAAAACCACAAGAGAAAAAAGTCACTAGAATTTCAGGAAGTGTAAGGAAAAGGTCTGTGAATCCCCTGCAATGTCAACGAAGTTCCAAATTCACAGTAAAAATAATTACTTTAGACAGAATTACTATATGGTCACAGTTTCTTACTGTGTAAGACATGATTACACGTCTCTTATTCTTTTTTTTTTTTTTTTAATTTTTTTTTTCAACGTTTATTTATTTTTGGGACAGAGAGAGACAGAGCATGAACGGGGGAGGGGCAGAGAGAGAGGGAGACACAGAATCGGAAACAGGCTCCAGGCTCTGAGCCATCAGCCCAGAGCCCGACGCGGGGCTCGAACTCACGGACCGCGAGATCGTGACCTGGCTGAAGTCGGACGCTTAACCGACTGCGCCACCCAGGCGCCCCACACGTCTCTTATTCTAATAAGCCTCAATACCTGGAAAAACATCTGTAGTAAGTTAACTCTGGAGTCTAGATTCAAATTATAAGAAGTGATTCCTACAGAGCAGACTTTGTGAAATTTAAATTCTTATCAAGTAAAAGGGATATTATACCACAAATTGTTCCCTATAAGGACCTCACAGAACCACTGTCTGAAAAACTCCACTCCTTCTGCAGTCACCATAGTAAGATGGCCTTTGTATACATCTAAGCATGTGTGTGTCTCTGTGTGTGTGCCCATGTGTGCATAAAAGGAAATAAAGTCTACAGAAATGGGCATTCCTTTTGCAGCAAATAAATAAAAACCAGGTTCCAGGCTCTCTGGTTCAAGGATTAACAAGATTTCTGACTCTAGCAGTAACTGGAAGGTTATGAAGAAACTGAAACGATAGATGCTATGACAGGGAGACAACCTTAAAAGCAAATTAGAACAATTGGGATATATTTATCCTAACACTTTGGGTTCACCATGACTCTGAGATTTCTTTAACTCTTAACATACTTTAAAAAAAGATAATATATGCAATTATCTATATTCAGCAAAAAGGCTTTGTTTACAAAAAAAATTCTTTCAATGAATAGACAGGAGGAAACAGCAGGATGAATCCTAAATAGTTGGAGAAAACCATAGTAATCCCATTCTCTAGCTGGCAACTGGTTTGAGAATGGGCATAGGAACCCTGTTCTGGTCATGGGGCATGAGGGGAAGCCTCCTAGAGGCTTCAGAAAAAGACTCTGAAAGGTTCCTTTGGCTCTTAAGCAAGAAAAGATGGGCGTCTTTACTGCACACTATTTCTGGATCTTACCCTGGAATTCTAGGGGCCACTTTGTGACCAACCGAAGTGGGGAAAGAGGAGAAAAACCCTTCTTCTTGATAATAATATCACAACCTTGAGTTAAACAGGAACACTGAATTAAACAACCCTAGAGACATATTACCTTGGGTCTTATTATTATGTATTAGAATGGTGTTTGTTATTTATAGTTAAAAGCATCCTGATACTGATAATGACCACGTTTTGGGATTATCTTCATTTAAGTATATGAGTAACTGGTCAAACTCCAACTTATTATTTAAGAAACCTGCTCCTGCAGAGTCTTCTCTGAGCTTCCACATAGACAGACGCTATTACCATGTTCCACCCTGTATTATAGATTGCCTATTTTCTTCTCTTCTCCCACTATAATAAAAACTTCTTGAGGTCAGGAACTGTCTTTTGTTCCCAGATATATCCACAGAACTCTCCCAACATAGCACTGAGACACAGTGGATGTTCAATCATCTTCTGAATGGATGATAAAATGGAAAGAGCTTTAGGCTAATAACTAGTTGAGTGACTACGGGCAGTTACTTAAGGCCTCTTAGCTTTAATTTACTAATCTGCAAGCTGATGAGTAGTTTTCAGTATGTTCTGGGTTCTCTAAAGGAGCTCCCAAGATGCTAGGAGACAAAAGGGTGGAAAGAGATGAAGGAACACGGAGGCTGTAGATCCTCCACTCTTGCATTTCAACCACAGCTGCATCATTCTTATACGTTGAATTTCTGCATCCGATTTCATCAGAAGAAAGTTCTGTTGTTTTTAGCAACTCTAAAGTTCAATGAGTAGATGATCCTTTTTAGATGGCAAACTACCATTTTATGGCATATGCCAGAAGCCGAACAAGTGTAAGTGCTAAAGTCTTTCTGCTTAAATACTACTTTTCACCATCTTTAAAAGAAGAACAAAACAAAACACCTCTCTCTTCTCCTCTTCTGTCATTCTCTATTCCCTCACCTCATTTTTTTTTTTCCATAGCACTTATTATGTTCTTCTACCCAGCACTGGTGAACCCGCTTACCCAGTTATTAGGGCAAGGAATTTTTGAATACTTTGTTCCCTGCAGTATCCCCAGCACCACTTATAACCGTGCCTGGCACAAACAGATGCTCGTTAGGTGCTGGGCAGATCAACAATTAGGAATGAATTAAATTGAAAGTTAATCTACAGATTAGGTAAATGAACATTCAGAAGTACATATTTAACAAAAGAAGTGTCCTTGTACAAGAAAATTACAAAGTACCATTAACAGAAATTGCGGACTGAAGTGGAAAGACATCCGTACTCATGCAGTCAAAGACTGAATACTGTTAAGACAGCAATATTCTCCAAACCGATCCACAGACTCCACGCACTCTATTAAAATTCCAGCTGCCTTATGTGCAGAAATTGACAAGCCCATCCTAAGATTCATATGAAAAATGAAAGGCCGAGACAGACTAGCCAAAATAATATTGAAAAAAACAAACAAAACCCCAAACTGGAAGGATTCACCATTCCCTATTTCAAAACTTACTAGGGGCACTTGGGTGGCTCAGTCAGTTAAGTGTCTAACTTTGGCTCAGGTAATGATCACAGTTTGTGGGTTCAAACCCTGCGTCGGGCTCCGTGCTGACAGCTCAGAGCCTGGAGCCTGCTTCAGATTCTGTGTCTCCCCCCACCCCCCACCCATCCCTCCCTTGCTCGTGCTCTGTTTCTGTCTCTCAAAAATAAACAAACGCTAAAAAAAAAAAAAAAAAAAAAGAACCTTTAAAACTTACTATAAAAACTATGTGTCAAGTAATCAAGATTATGTGGCATTGGCATAAAGCTAGACATACAGATCAATGGAATAGATGTGTGAGTTCAGCAAAAAGTCCATACACCCATAATCAATTGATTAAGACAATTTTAATTGTGGTATCGAGGGGTTGTGGGAGGGGGGATGGGCTAAATGGGTAAGGGGCACTAAGGAATCTACTCCTGAAATCATTGTTGCACTATATGCTAATTTGGGTGTAAATTTTAAAAAATAAAAAATAAAATAAAATAATAAAACAATTTTCACTGTGGTGAAAGAAAAACATAAAATTTATCATCTTAATCATTTTTAAATGTATAGTTCAGTAGTGTTAACTATATTCACACTACTGTGTAATGATCTTCACAACATTTTCATTTTGCAAAACTGAAATTTTATACCCAGTGAACACCACCTTTCCATTTCTCCCTGAACCCCAGTCTCTGGTGACTATCATTCTACTTTCTGTTTGTATGATTTGACTACTTTAGACACCTCTTACAAGTAAAATCATATAGTTTTTCTCTTGTGTGATTTGGCTTATTTCACTTAGCATGATGTGCTCAGGATTCATCCACATAATAGCATATGTCGAAATGTTTATTCAAGCCTTTGCCCATTTTTAAACTGTGTTATTTGATGTTGATTTTGTTACAGTCAATTGGTTTCTGACAAGGGCATCAAAACAATTCAGTGGATTTCCTTCTTTTTAAAGGCTTAATAATATTCCATTGCAGGTATATACCACATTTTGTTTATCCATTAATTCACTGATAAGCATCTGGGTTGCTTCTATCTCTTGACTATTATGAACAATGAGGCAATGAACATGGGTATGCAAATATCTCTCAAGATTCTGCTTTCAATTCTTTGGGATATATGCCAAGAAGTGGGATTGCTGGATTACATGGTAATTTTATTTTTAATTGTTAAAGGCATCTCCATACTGGTTTTCATTTCCACCAATATTGCACTAAGGTTACCATTTCTGCACATCCTTGCCAACACATTTTCTTTTCTTTTATAGTGCTCATATCTTAAAGGGTGTGAGATGACTGATACCTCATTGTGCTTTGATTTGCATTTCTTTAATGATTAGTGATATTGGCATCTTTTCATATGCTTGTTGGTTCTTTGTATATCTTCTTTGGAGAAATGTTTATTCAAATCTTTTGCCCATTTTTAATTGCGTTATTTGTTTTTTGTTGTTGTCATCTTTGCGTTACAGTCAACTGATTTTTGACGAGGGTACCAAAACAATTAAACGAGGAAAGAATAGTCAACAAATGGTACTCGGACAAGTGGACATCTACAAACAAAAAGAAAAATGAACCAAAGCCCTAAATGTAAGGGTTAAAACTATAAAACTCTTAGAAGAAAACTGGTGGAAATCTTCATGACCTTGGATTAGGCAATAGTGTTTCAGATAGGACATGTAAAGCATAGGTAACCAAACAAAAAAATAAATTAGACTTTATCAAAATTAAAAGTTTTGTTCACCAAAAGACACTACCAAGAAAGTGAAATAAGAATCCATAAAATGGGTAAAAACATTGGAAATCATTTATCTGATAAGGGTCTAGCAGCCAGAATGTGTATATTTAAAACTTAATAATAATTATAACTTACAACTAACTCAGTAATAAAAGTACAGAAACCCAACTTAAAATGGGCAACCATGTCTCCCGGAAATGTCCAACAAGCATATGAAAAGATGCTCAGTACCACTAATTATTGAGAAATGCAAATCAACACCATAATGAGATACCATTCTATAACCATCAGGATGTTTATAACTAAAAAGATAGACAATCGGGGTGCCCGACTGGCTCAGTTGGAAGAGCATGCGATTCTTGATCTTAGGATCATAGATTTGAACCTCACGTGGAGTGTAGAGATTACTTAATAAGTAAAAATTTTTTAAGAAGTTAAAAAAAAGGATGGACAATAATAAGCTGTATATCCATACAATGAAATGTAAGTTAGACATAAAAAGAAATGAAGTACTGATACATGCTACAACACGGATGAACCTTAAAACGTACGAAGTAAAAGCCATCAAACACAAAGGGCCACATGTTCTATAATTCAACTTATTTGAAATATCCTCAATGGACAAACCCAGATAGACATAAAACAGATCAGTGGTTACCAGGGGGTTAGGTAGAGAAGGCAATGGGGAATGACTATTAATAAGCACAGGGTTTCTTCTGGGGGTAAAATGTTCTGGAATTAGTGGTGATGGTGGCACAACACTGTAAATACATTAAAACCCACTGAATTGTGTATTTTAAAAGGGAGAATTTCGTGTACACTAATATCTAAAAAATATAAACCCCAAAGCTAAACTTAGATTTTAAAGATAACAAAAATGCTAATATTCTGTACATTATGATCCTATGATGTCTGACCTTTTAGAGAGAATAGGGATCAATAGAAAAAACAGAAATTTTGGAGTAAGGCAAAGATCAACTCAAATTTCAGCTTAATTGCACACTAGCCACAAGATCCTAAAAAAGCCGTTTAGGTTTCCTGAACCTCTGTTTAATCACAAAACAAATAACAATACTTTTCCTCACAGGTTGATGTTAGTATTAAAGTGCCTAGAACATAAGAGGCCTTCAAATGTTAGTTCCCAACCTTAGCTCTCTCCTATCAGTGAATGGGGTCATTCTTAATCATTACTGTAGAGTTAAAAATACTATTAGATTACCTGTGAATAAAGAATGAGAGTTCTTTTTAAAAATCAGGTCTTGGGGCGCCTGGGTGGCGCAGTCGGTTAAGCGTCCGACTTCAGCCAGGTCACGGTCTCGCGGTCCGTGAGTTCGAGCCCCGCGTCGGGCTCTGGGCTGATGGCTCGGAGCCTGGAGCCTGTTTCCGATTCTGTGTCTCCCTCTCTCTCTGCCCCTCCCCCGGTCATGCTCTGTCTCTCTCTGTCCCAAGAATAAATAAACGTTGAAAAAAAAAAAAATTTAAAATAAAAAAAAATCAGGTCTGAAAAAAAAAAAATCAGGTCTGTATTTCTAGGAAGAACTCTTGTCTCACCAACCTTTTACAGATAGGGAGGTAACTGGAAGGGAAAGAATTTAAGCACAATGATTGAAAAAATATTATTAAGCAACTATGTGTACTAGTAAGCATTACGCTAGATCTTTCAAAGTTACACTTTGAAAAAGGTGGTACAGGGGGTAAAGGAGCACAATAAGTGTTATGATAGGGGAAGTAATGTGCTACAGGCATAATGAGGAGGGGGTGCCACAATCCTAACAAAAGAAGATTTTGGCCTCATTTAAATCAGAAATCTCAGAAAAACAGAAACCAATACATTTAATTGTCTTTTCAATTGTAACATTGTTTTCAGGTTTAGTTATAACAGGAAAAGCAGAAAAGGAAAGGGGTTTTTACTCATGATAGAGCTGGAATTTTGTGGGGCCAATAAGAATGTAAGAAACCACCAAGGGAAAGACAAATATGGGTGTGTATGTCAGAGTCCATTTGCACAGACCTCCTTTCCTAAATGGATCCTTCTTCCTGAAGTTGTTCTAAATTCAGCCTCTGTAGGGTGCTTCTATAATCTAACAAAAGTGACCATTCCCTCATGATCCTGTTTATCGAAATCCTCAGTTTACCATGTGGGATACATGTAAATTTTATAAAGGAACCGACACAGAAGGACCCAAACCCAAGGCAAATAGTCACTGTAAGAAAGGGAAAGTCACTGTTTATGTACCTGTGGAGAAAAGGGATTTGGGGACAGAGGAGAAACAAGAAGCACTAAGAAACAGAAGAGCTCTTATGTAAACTTCAATCGCTGCAAATAGGTACCTGCAATTATTCTTATTAACATATATTTTCAGAGAAGCTAAATAGAACCATGTTAGATGAGAAATGAAGTGACTTTTATCAGTGGTACGCCAAATGGCTTAAGAGAAGAATATTTTTATACAAGAAAAGGAGTAATTGGGCAACATGGGAATGTAATCACATCTACCACAACTTGTAGTTGGTTTCATAGCTTGTACTTTGTCCTAACAAGTAATGATAAGCCATAGTCCATTATTTTACTGACAAGACATTGTGTGCCAAATGAATTTTTGTAAATAAAAAAAGTTAACTTATTTCAATGAAAGGAATCCTATAATTAAAGAACTCCCACAGGCAATCCCTTTGCTAAAGGAGGCAGTACAGAATATAGTTATAGAGCACTGTCTGGGGCCAGACAGGAGGAATCCTAGCCATGTTATAGAAACTTTCTGAAGTCTCAGTTTCCCCACCTATAAATGGAGATAATAACAGCAAGGCTGGTATGAAGATTAAATGAGAAAGTACATGTAAAATGCTTAGTATGGTATCTGACACATGGTAGGTGCTCAACATATATTACCTTATAAAGATAAAAATGACAACTGCTGTCTTTTTTAAACACCTCAACTCGGTTCTAATTTCTTACATAAAACTGTGTTGTATCTGTGTTCTGGCTATTAATCAGATTTATCTGATAAGGCAGGTCTAAGGACTAACCACATCAAAATATCTTTAAAGAGATTTCTTTTCGTCTTTATATTGTCCTGTCTGCTGTATAAAAAATGGCAAGTTTGCTACTCATTAAAATCATAGCTGAGTGATATTCCTACAGTGTCTAAGAAGGGGCAAAATATTATTTAGGGCTGCAAATATCGTACAAGAAATGGATTTGAGGTAAAAGAGTAGGAAGCATACTTTCTTTTTCTTTTTCTTTATTTATTTTGAGAGAGAGGGAGGGAGAGAACAAAGCAGTGGGTTGGTAGTAAGAAACAAGACAAACATGGTCCTTGTTGTCACAGAGCTTACCAAGTCAGCCTTACCAAGTTCATCTAAGTATTTTTTATGTATACTGATATACATCTGATAGGAAACAAGGAACCAATGGTGGTTTTTTAAAACTTTACTTTTTCCATTATGGCCCTTTCTACCCAATCCCACTCCTGACTCACCATGTTGCTCTGTGTATTTTATGGGTATAAATAGGCACAATTATTCATTTCCCTACTGATAGACATGTAAGTTGCTTCTAACTTTAGACTATTATGAATAAGGCTGCTACTATTTTGTGTAACAGGACCATTTATAACATATGAGCATACATTTTTACTCCAGAAGTTGGAATTACTAGACCACAGGGTCGATGTTCGTTGGAGTTTGATTCATTGAGTGCATAGGTCTAGTAAGTTTTCTTTTAAAAAAAATTTTTTTTAAGTTTGTTTATTTTTTAGAGTGAGAGACAGAGAGAGGCACAGAACCTGAAGCAGGCTCCAGGCTCCAAGCTGTCAACACAGAAACTGACACGAGGCTCGAACCCACTAACTGAAAAGAACATGACCTGAGCTGAAGTTAGACACTTAACTGACTGAACCACCCAGGTGCCCCAGTACCTATTTTCATGTTTATTCATGTATCTTCTTCCATAAAGTGTACGTTTGAGACTTTTGCCCATTTTTAAAATTGGGTAATTGGTCATAATATTGTTCATTTGTAGAAACTTTAACAATATATTCTGGACATAATTCCTTGGTCAGATATATGTGTAATAAATATATTTCTTCAGTCTGTGGCTAGTTTATTCACTTTCTTAGTAATGTTTTTTGATGAAGGAAAGTTATTCATTATGATGAAGTCATAAGTGTTTTATTATAAGTGTTTTCTGTAACTCATCCCAGAGATTTTTGCCTATCCCAAGTTGTGAAGATACTCTCCTATGTTTCAAGGAAAGATGGTGGACTGAGAAAATGGCACAGTGATTTGTTTAAGGCAAATGAGGGGCTTCTGGGGTGGCTCAGTTGGTAAAGCGTCCGACTTCGGCTCAGTATACATAAAAAATACTTGTCTTGTTTATTACTACCAACCCATGATCTCACAGATCATGAGTTCGAGCCCTGTGTCAGGCTCTGTGCATTCTGACAGCTCAGAGCCTGGAGCCTGCTTCGGATTCTGTGTCTCCCTTTCTCTCTGCCCCTCCTCAGCTCACGCTCTGTCTTTCTCTCAAAAATAAATAAACATTAGGGGCGCCTGGGTGGCGCAGTCGGTTAAGCGTCCGACTTCAGCCAGGTCACGATCTCGCGGTCCGTGAGTTTGAGCCCCGCATCAGGCTCTGGGCTGATGGCTCAGAGCCTGGAGCCTGTTTCCGATTCTGTGTCTCCCTCTCTCTCTGCCCCTCCCCCATTCATGCTCTGTCTCTCTCTGTCCCAAAAATGAATAAATGTTGAAAAAAAAAATTAAAAAAAAAAATAAATAAACATTAAAAAAATTTTTTTAAAGCAAATGAGAATGCCCTGCACATGAAAAGAAGCTACAGTGTCAAGGCTGATAAGCTAGGAGGCTGTTACATAACTCAGACATGAAGTGGTGAGGTTTTAGGTTTAGTTGATAAGCAGTGAAAATGAAGAGAAAAGGGTGAATAAGGGCCAGATTTAGAAGGGAAAAAAAATGGAACTCAGTGATTAACTGAATATGGTATATGAAAGAAGATATGTTAAAATGATTTAAAGAATGAAGAACTTAAGCTGAAAAGATTCAAAGGGTGCCAGTACCACTAACAAAGAGGAAAGTTTAGAAGTAGATTCCACTGTGGATGCTTTATAGGAAAAAATAAGGAGTTTAGTTTTATACATCTTAAGCTTAATAATGATAATGGAATAGCCAAGTGGGGTTTTTTGTTGACAGTTAGGAATAATGAAACTTGAAAAGGACTAAGAGAAGAAACTAAGGAGGCCAATTTGCAAATTATTAGCAGAGCGGCACTCTTCAGCCTAACCTCCGTGTACCACAGCATCAGGATCACCTACAAACTTTTTGGACGTGACAGTTCTCAGACCCCATCCCAGACTTACTGGATCAGAAATCTGGTAGTGAGGCCAACAATCTATGTTTTAATAAACGCTGCAGATGACTCTGCCACACACTAAAGTTTGAGAACCACCAGCATATGGGTTAGAGTTAAAGGTAGAGTACAGAGAGAAGTGAAAAGGTTAAGAGTCATTCAATCACTAATCCCTAAGGAAGAGCCATGGCAGGCACAGAGGAAAATCAGTAAAGAGATTAGAAGTGAAAAGCTAATATACCTGCCACCCAAAAGCCAAGCAGAAGAGAAAGTCATGAAGTTTCTAAAGACAGTTTATTCCGGTAGGGACACAGACAGAAAGAAAGAAACAGGTACACAGAATAGAGCATATTTTCATCTATTATTGATCTTCTCCCCCCAATACCATGAGGGTCATATTGCATTGAAGAAAAATATTATTCAGGATATATTTTCCACACTAGTTTTCCCTTAAAGAAGAGAAATCTGCAAATGAAGTAATACAAAAAATACTACTATAAAACCACATTTCTTTTAAAAGGAAAGGAAAAACTGACAGGCATCTGACATATGTAATTTCATTTAATATTTACATAACTCTGTCAAGGAAGAGGAGAATAGGCTGTAGTGTGAAAGGAATATGGGGTCAAAGTAAGTTATTCTAAAGACTGGAGACATAACAGCAAGCTTATATGCTGACAGGAAACATCCACCAGGGGAGGGGGAGGGGAACTGATGATGCAGGGGAGAGAGAAGGAGAAATGAAGGTGAATGGGGATACATAATCACATGCACAACTGAAAGATTGTCTTTGGCTAAGTACATAGACCAGGATCAGCAAATTATGGTATGTTTTGTATCACCTGCAAGCTAAGAATAGTTTTTACATTTTTTAAAAAATTACTTTGTTTTTAAGTAATTTCTATACCCAACACGGGGCTCGAACTCACAACCCCAATCGGGATCAAGAGGCACACGTTCTACTGGGTCAGCCAGGTGGCCAGTTTTTACATTTTAAAATGATTTCTTAACAACAACAACAAAAAAAAAAAAAAAAAAAAAAGAGAAGAAAATTTTGTGACAGTAAAATTATATGAAATTCAAATTTCAGTGTCCATAAGGAATATCGACACTGCCATGCCCATTTATTTACATACTGTCCAAGACTGCCTTCGCAGTCTAACAGCAAAGCTGAGTAGCTGCAACAAAAATTGTGTGGTCCTTAAAGTTGGAAATACTTACCATGTAACCCATAACAGAGAACACGTGCTGACCCCTGGCATAGACAGTGTATTTACCTGTACTGTAAACCTTAGATGTATCTAACTAGCATAGACAGACTTCAAATGATCTACATATTTGTAGTAATGAGGACTAAAAGTCAGTGTTGAAACATAAGGGATACATTCAACCCATTTCATCTGGCCAGCTATTCAGTCAACAGTATTTACTGAGTCCAGGTTCAAGCACTGAAGATACAAAATGCAGAAAATACGGGCAAAGTCCTTATTCTCCTGGAATTTAAATTTTCACAAGACAGACAAATAAACAAGATTGTATAGCTTGTGATAAGCGCTCTGAAGTGAATACACGTGATGCTGTGAACAAAAGGGAGTCTAGGAGATGTCTCTAGACAGGGTAGTCAGGGAAGGTGTTTCTGAGAAGGCCACTGGGGCCAACCATGGTCAGGAGAAGGGGTGTGGTTAATAAGGGGAGCAGACAATTAAGTGTTCTTAGATTTCTGCAGACACAGAAACACGTGAGGATGGAGAAGTTCATACACTGTGAGCAGCACATGCAAGGAACACTTTCCCTGATGAATTTTCCAATGGTATTTTTACTACAAAGTACACACAGTGTAATTATATAATGGGTTCAAATGGTTTGGGAACAAAACACAAATTAAACACACACACACACACACACACACACACACACACACACACACACACACCCCACTGTATAATTACTTAATTACCCGAGAGATAGGAATGGCTCCAGAAAACCATTTCCGCTTATCAGGTATATACAGTAACAGTTGTTGTTTTTTTTAATTTTTTTGTTTTGTCTTTAATGAGGAAGAAACATTCCATACAATGGAAGTTTTATAGGATACTGGCAAATGCAAAAAATGTTAAAGAAAGTATATATAGTAGGCATTTCTGAATTGCTTAAAATAAAATTCAGCTTTCCCTACTTTTTAGTCTATGAATACATCACAACAAATAAATATCAAAAATGAGCATAAAAGGATAAACAATACCAGAAGCCATAAAATGTTCTTCCATTGTATCTCATACATAGCTAATGCAGCATAACCTATCAGCTGAAGCTTGACAAATGATAAGCTATGAACTTTGGGGACAGAGTTAGTGTCATTTGGTTCTTAATTCTAAATTTCTTACCTTAGCATATATTAAAATAACTATTTAAGACACAACCTGTCCCTTCTGTGGATCAGCTATGCAGTTTGTTCCATGTTAAAATAACTAATTCTTTCATTATCTTGTTTTTCAGGCACAAATAACTTTCTATTTAAAATTTAAGCAGACTTATAAAGTACAAAATAAAACATCCAGTAATCTTTCAGATATTTATAAAATTATACAACTCCAGTTTATTTCTCCTTATGAAAAATAGAGAAAACATGATTTTCAACCATTTAAAAAGCCAGACACAGGTCTATCGAAATGTACGGTACATTCAATGTAATGATTCATAGTGTCTCTAATAGAAAGATTCAGCAGTTCTCAATCGAGACCTTTATTCCTTCTCTGAATAAATGATGCCTGAAATTTTTATTCTTGTTCTAATGGAATTTCAATGGCCTTCACTGCAAATCTACTGGAAATTTTTGCATATTAAGTGGAAAAAATTAAATGATGTTAACCACATTTTAATGTGATTAAGGCTGACAGGGTCATTATTTCTGCTAATCACTCAGTTTAAAAAGCTCAAACAAAACTTTATAACAGACAAGGTTTTTAATTTTCTGTATATCTTGCTGAAATTAAAAAAAAAAAAAAACTGTAGAAGAAAAAGAAGGAAAAAAACCATACTACAGTCCTTGACAAAAACCAAGGAGTAGTTCCTACAATTTGCAGATGGGTTTCATTATACTTAATCTGGTGATGTAAAAACAAAAATGCAAAACAATCTTACACTGCACATGCTCCTCTGGTTTCTTTCTTTTTAAACACAAAGAGGGTAAGAAAATGTGCTTTGTAGAATTTTGAGTTCTGTGTTTCCTATTTGCTGCTAAATGGAAACAAATACAGTTTTTTCTTTAGATCTTATAGCAAACTAAAAACAGAATTAATGCAGAATACTGCCTCAAACAATTCTTCAATGTTCTATTTTTTTTAGATTAATCTATGCCATGCTACTAATATTTCAAATATATCAGTGTAAACTAAAAATCTTCACTGAGATAAATCTCCAAAAAGAGTGGCACTAATTGCTATTAGAAGAATAACAAGAATTCTAATGACCAGAAGTGCTTAGAGACAATTCGTCTTTTCTGTTTTCTGATAGGATATTTACTTTGTTCACTGGTCATTCTATACCAGAAACTTAAAATTAATTACTTAAGATCATAGGTAGAGTTGACGTAATTTTGGTGCTCTACTTCCAAAAACTTATTCTTAAAAGTTCAATATTACAATATTCTTGAAGCAAAAATGAGCAGGAACTTAGCCAAAAATGCTTAACCAGTGTCTTCTCTAATTTTCTGAGCATTTCAATATTCTCCATAAAGAATAGCAGTTAAGCTAGGTACATAACCCATACAATTATGTAAGAATGAATCAAATACCTCACTACTTTTTTTGTTGGCTGTGAACTGCTTAACTAATACTGGTTGTTGAAAATCGTCTTTATCTTTCAGCTACTAAAATGGCAATTTCTAAAACTGATTTGAGGACTGTAATTCATTTTGACATATAACGTAATATGACTATTCCTAATCCAGTAGTCGTAGTTTTTACAAAAACAAAATTAATTAGCTTTTAGAAAAATATGACAAGCAAATTATTTTTTAGGAGAAACACACACCTGAAGTTCAGGCAGTCTAATTTATACTGATTCACCCCAATCTAGTAAACTTAAACCCAATTCAATGACTACAAACAAAACATTTCATACATAAAAAAGATTAAGTACCCATTTTTTTTGCATTGTAGTTTTCTAAAGCTGTATGAAACTACGATCACTGCAAATAATAGTCGAACTAACAATTATAAAACTTAAGCTACAGGTGCAGTACTTTTAGCCAAAAACCCCCAATCATTCTTCGTAATTCTCTAAATTACTCAACTGCATGCGAATAGATAAATGAGTTTACTTCACTGATCAAAATCTGAGTAGCTAACAAAAGCAAAGCACCTGGCCAATAAACAAGTCCTTTGAAATACAATTTAGTACTAAAGTTTGAAAAACTGCTGTTCTGTTTTCATAGTGAAAATCATAACCAAACTACTTTCCAGCAAGAAGCTCAGCCTTTTGTGAAGAGAAAGAGATTAGGGTCTGTAGTAGATTACATAAATATCAAGAAGTTCAATATTAATGCTACATTGTAGACATAATCTTTGATAGCTACACAAAGAATTAATATTGCTGAACTTAAAAAAAAAATTTAGTGTGATGCTATGCACTGGGGCATCAACTAATAATCCTCCAGAATTTCCGTGCTCATCTAAAAAGAGTCCCTGCTGAATGTTCTAATGCATCTTATTGTGAATCTTCAGCAAATAAAACTTCATGTATGAGCTCATGATGTGCTTTGCTGCCGGAAAGTCACAGACTCTGTGGGAAGCTCTTTATCTTCCCAGCAGTCAGTTCTCTGAGAACATCAGTGCAGCTACTGTAGTTACCTGTAGATTACTTGTATTTTCTCACATCTGTGTCCAGCAATCTAAACCATGATGATAAAGGGTCATTAGGTTTTGAGTGAGGAAGGGGATGGACTAGACAATTTGCTCTGATAAGCTCCTTGTTGGGAGCTCTAGTTTAGAATGTGAAATGTCGGATATGTACAGTTTTACACTAGAAGGAAAAAAGAATTTCACTTTTCTGCACTAACAATTAAAAATGATGTGATTTAATGTCTCACTATACTCTATCGATTCACGTTTTATTTGGGGGATTTATAATTAAAATTATTTAAGAGAAATAATTTTCTGCTTGTAAAATGGACGTCTACGCTCTATTAGCCACAAAGAATTCAGGTACAATTACTAAGATAACTGCTGTTTGGAGCACAGCAAAGCAATTTCCCACAGTGGGACTTACAGTTCAATTTACCAGTTGGGCAAATATTTTGTGCTCTGTAGTGGCCTAGAGAGTTAAAAGCTATAGGTAACATTCGAGCAGTGTTATACCTGGAGAAAAGTTTCTTCAATCCAAATGGATGGTTTAGATTTCAAACTAAAGAGAATATCCTAAAACATTTCCCCAAATTAATATTATATAATTTTAAAAGTAACAAACTACATTTGTCACAGAAACTGACTGACCTCCTGTTCTCCCTGAAACATGGCTCCTAATTTAGAAATCAACACTGTATTTTATTTTCGTTATTTGTGTTGGATCATAAATCGTTCTGATACTTAATCACAATTTCCTAGTAATCAGCTGATAGAATATCGTTATATTCTTGATTAGATTATAGAATGAGAATACTAATTACTTAACTTTAAATGGCTTAGAATAATTGTGTCAGGTTACAGAAATATGAAAAAGAAAAAGTGTGGGGTTGGTTTTTTTTTTTTTGTTTTGGTTTCCTTTTTTTTTTTTTTTTTGGTATCCTTCAGTTACTGTGTAGCACACCACATAGTTAGGACGACAGAAGTATTTTAGTTTAGGAAAAGAAACAGAGACATTAAAAATGCTTGCTAAATTTGCATTCATAATTTACCTCTTATTTCGGTATGCTTATCTCAGTACAATGTTGTGTCTTCTACCCACATTCCTCCGGAAGGAAATGTTAAGAGGTAACAGTGACTAGAACAAATAAAACACTGAACTGCCTGAAAGAAATGTTAAAATTATAGAAGTATGTCAACAAAATCATCCAATATTTTAAAATGAAACATCAAGTAGTGCTTTGTTTTTTCTGGAAACAGTCTTAAAATGGTATTCATTTGGACCATTTGAAGGCTTTCCAATGCTGGTGAAGAAAAATAAAAAATACTTATTGTGAAAATTGTTTGGTAGCACTAAATACAAGCAAGCAATATTTTCCAATAGGTTAAAGAAAAATTAAGCATTTAAAAACTCCTGTTCTTCCTTTCGAATACACGAATTGTCTAAAATCCATTTATGAAAGACCATAAGATGGGAGGTATGTCACTATTACCAATGTAGAGACATTTTTAAAAATAAAAATTACTGTAAAATATAACATTTGGGTAAGTAACGTTAATATCTTAAGGCAATATGAGAACGCAAATCTGAAATAATTATTCATACACCAAGCCATTGTAAACCTAAATCATTTCTGAAGACCTGAATGTGTCAAGAACTTTGACAATTATGACTGGAGCCAGGAAACTGTAGCAGTGCAGAATTTCTTATGAATTTCTCCAGTTACTTTTTATAAATGCTGTCTTGGATGACAGCTTAATGTGTACCACATGCAATATTTATTCTTCTTCAGTGTCAGACTGTCTAGCCATCCAAGGGAATACAAAGAATGTCACTTATTAGGATAAAAGCACAAGGAAGGTAATCAAGGACATATGTAACATCAGCCAATCATGCCCTATTTCAACATCCTATTCCATTCATAACAGTTCAACAATTATTTGCTTACTGATAACTTGCTTTCAGGCTGTTTGTGTTCACCATAATGGTGGTTTGCATTTATTTTGCTCTTTAGAATTGGACACTTGCTGTGCTATACATGTTTGTCAAAACTTTATATCTTCTGTCAGAAATGGCTTAGCATATCAAATAATTTCTATTTGTCAGGAACTACTAATACAACAATCAGTAGCCCTTGATGTCAATAGGGCATTCACATAACTATAAAACAACAAATGTATAAGTATTAAATGTTCCACAGAAAAACATTCTGTAAGTGATACATAGTAAGAAAGTCATTATTATTGGCTAAGCCACACTCACACACCTACCTCTGCTTATGGCATTAAGGATGCTTAATAGGCACTGCTTTTTCTTTTGTTTCAGTTTTCCAAGATTATGAAACTCAATCTAATCTGATGGTCTTTAAACTATACATCCAAAATGTCTAATACCAAGTCACGTTAAAAAACACACTTGGCCACCCATACAAACTTCACTTAATAACAGATATAAAATAATGTCCCATCATACATCATAATCATGAAATGCAAATTACAGAAACATAATTACTTAATTATACTTAATCAGAAAACTAACCAGATAGGACTTCAACCATGGATTCTAGTTTCATTTGAAAGATTTTAAAAGGATTAATTTCCAGAAACCTAGACAACCAAGATGTTTACCTCTGAGCACAGGAAAGGAAACAAATGGTCAATACTCTCCATATTCTCTCGGTCTCTATCTCAGATTTGGCCTGAAATAAAATTCTACTGATGTTAGAAACATTCCACACAAACTAATCCATTTTAACTAATCCACACTAACTTTCGTGGGGGTTTTTTGACTCTTACTTGGATATTGTATAGATTAGTTTCGGTGGAATGTTTCTACATACTAGAACTTCACTTCAGGCCAAATCTCCCCACCCCACTCTACATATGCCTTGTAATGCAAATCGCATATGTCTTCCTTATGAGAGACAAAGAAATACTGGTATCTTTGGAGTCCTCCAGCACAACAGATAACGTCTAAGGAGTGACTGGGGAGGCCACTGACTTCTAACACCTTGATGCCAAGACACCTGACTTCAAGGAATCAATGACTTATGAAGGGCACCTAGACCCTCTTCTTGTTCTGACCAGTTCCTGGATCCCTAAGAAGACACGTGCACCAGACCACAATTGTCAATAAAAACCCCACACTCCATGCAAAGATGAGACTCATTCTCTTTTCCTTTCTGAATCTCCTGGACACTCTGTATCTCTCTCTCTATATATATATCTTCAAGAAACTCTGCTTTCACTTCCAAAAAAAAAAAAAAAAAAAAGAAAGAAAACATTTTTGTGGATTTTTTTAAATCTACATCTATGAACTATGTTGTAAACCATCAATTTTGTTAGTTATTTAATAAGTGTTACAATGTACCTACTGATAGTACTAGGGAAAAATCCATTTGGATAAAGTTGGAAAGGTATGGGGATAAGTCTTGATTAACAAAAAAAGAAAACCACAGCAGGATTTTCTAAGTGTTGCTGTTTCATTTAAAAGTTTTGAGAATTGGGGCACCTGGGTGGCTCAGTTAAGTGTCCAACTCTTGATTTTGGCTCAGGTCACGATCTCACAGTTGTGAGAATGAGCCCCATGTCAAGCCTGCTTGGGATCCTCTCCCTCTCTCTCTGTCCCTCCCTCCCTCGAAGAAAGAAAGAGAGAGAGAGAGAGTGAGGGGGAGGGGGAGGGAGGGAGGGAGGGAGGAAGGAAGGAAGGAAGGAAGGAAGGAAGGAAGGAAGGAAGGAAGGAAGGAAGGGAAAAAAGGAGGCACCTGAGTGGCTCAGTCAGTTAAGCTTCCAACTCCTGGTTTTGGCTCAGGTCAGGATCTCACAGTTTGTGGGTTTGAGCCCTGCATCAGGCTCCACACTGATAATGCAGAGGCTGCTGGGATTCTCTCTCTCCCCCTTGCTCTGTCCCTCCCTTGCTTGCTCTCTCTCTCTCAAAATAAATAAATTTTAAAAAAAGAAAGAAAAGAAATAAATGTCTTGAGCATTCACAAAATAGTAAAATCTCACCAAACATGAGGTTTGGTTACATGCCTAAACAAATTTTTAACTGGATACTGAAGCGTTGTTTTTTGTTTTGTTTTGGTGGGGGGAAAGAGAGAGTAAATAAAAATACAGTGAAAGGAAGAGAAAATGTACGTGACCATACCCTTATAAATTTCAGAAGCTAGAACACTACAATATTAAAAACCAAAAATATGTATATGTAGGAGAAATAAAAGAAAATGGAAAATTGCTTTTTTTAAAAAAAATTCAGGTATAATTAACATACAGTGTTATATTAGTTTTGGGTGTTATAATGTTTTAACAATTCCATACATTTCTCAGTGCTCATCAAGATAAGTGTACTCTTATTCTCCTTTACCTATTTCCCCCATCTCACCACCCACATCCCCCCAGGCAACCACCAGTGTCTCAAAGAGTCTTTTTTGTCTCTTTTTTGCTTTGTTCATTTGTTTCTTGAAATTCCACATGAGTGAAATCACATTTGTCTTTCTCTGACTTATGTCACTTAGCACTATACCCTCTAGATCTATCATGTTGTTGCAAATAGCAAGATTTCATTCTTTTTATGGCCATATAATATTCCATCATGTGGAACATTCCAAGATGTGTGTATATATACACATCTTCATCCATTCCTCTAGGGATGAATACTTGGGTTGCTTCCAGGTCGTGGCTATTGCAAATAAACATAGGGGTGTGTATGTCTTTTCAAGTTAGTGTTTTCATTTTCCCTGGGTAAATACCCAGGTAAAATACCCAGCCCTACAGTGGCTCTACCAATTTACATTCCCACCAACAATGCATGAGGTTCCTTTTTCTCTACATCCTTGTCAATATTTGTTTGTCTTCCTGATTTTAGCCAATTTGATACGCATGAGGTGATATCTCATTGTCGTTTTGATTTGCATTTCCCTGATTAATGATGTTGAGCATCTTTCCATGTATCTATTGGCCATGTGTATGTCTTCTTTAGAAAAATGTCTATTCAGGTCCTCTGCCCATTTTTTAATTGGATTTTTTTTTGTATTAAGCTGTATAAATTCTTTATATATTTTGAATATTAACCCCTTATCAGATATATCATTTGCAAATATATCCTCCCATTCATAGGTTGTCCCTTTGTTTTGTTGATGGTTTCCTTAGCTGTGCAAAAAGACTTTTATTTTGGTGGAGACCCAATAGCTTATTTCTCCTCTTGTTTCCTTTGCCTGAGGAGACAGCTAGAAAAATGTTTCTACGGCCAATGTTAAAGAAATTACTGTCTGTTTTCTTCTAGGAGTTTTATGGTGTAAGAAAGTGGTCTAGTTTCATTCCTTTGCATGTAGCTATTTTCCCAGAACCATTTATTGAAGAGACTATCTTTTACCCATTGTATATTCCTGCCTCCTTTGTTATAGATTAATTGACCATATAATTTACTTATTTATTTTTATTTCCTTTATTTCCAATCTTCTAGCTGGTATGGGTTTCTGTGCAATTTTCACTAGAATACAACTAACCAAAAAAACAAAAACAAAAAAAACACAAACCTATATTTTTTGTTCCATGAAAAGTATGCTATAAATGCATTAAAATGTTTCATACGTTTTCTCATGAGCTCGAGATAAAAGATGTCTTTAAAATGTTTAACAAGGTTTCTCACTTTATACTTCTCAAAGTAAATAGGTAAATATTTGCATTCCAAGGTTGTTATGAGGACTAATTCAAATAAGAGAACCTATTATGTTAGTGCCCCAAAGTCTAGCATATAACACATGCTCAACAAATGGTAGTTACTATTTTGTCCAAGACTTGGTTGTATGTATACATACATACACATATATGCATACATATGTATATATAATGTTCTTTCCATTACACTGCTATGTACAAATACAGAATTTAAATAGAGTATTATACAAATTATCTATTTGTACTTCATCTAGTAAGAGATACACACATGTACAATTCCCTACTCCAAGGTCTCAAAATTCCTTACTCCTTGAAAATGCAAGGAAATACATCACTATATGGCTAAAAACACACAAACAAAACAACCAAGTGGTAGAAGAAAGTACTTATCTTAAAAAATGATTGATAATATGTTATTTTCTATGTAAAAATATATTAACCACTTTACTGTCCCTATAAATGGCTATTAAATTGCTACATGTTTGGAATATAGTTTTCAATGAAAAGTTCAAGAAAATAAACATACAGTTTAGGTAACAATTTTTACATTACCTTCCGTCGGCATTCTCTAATCAGGTTATAGTGAGTGAATCTTTAGTCTCAAATTTCAGTGTGTTAACTGTTTAAGACCAACAAAACCTTATCTAAATGAAATTTACAGTGATGGGAAATGCATTTATGACCTATTGCTCAGGTCTGGTCTACCTTTCCCACCACCAATGGCCCAAAGCTGAGATACCATGGCATAGTATAGTAAAGATCATGAGCTCTGGAGATAAACTGCTTAGGTTTGAATCTTGGCATCACTGACTGGCTATGCAACCTTGGCCAAGTTCCTCTATCTCTCTATACTTGTTTGGCCTTCCTTAAAATAACAATGGTACCTATTTCATAAGGTTTTGGGAAGTCTTAAATGTAAGTGGCATATAGTTAGGTATTCAGTAAGTACTGACCTGATGACGACTACAATTAATACAACATTTTAGGCATAGGAATTTGTCTTTATTCTAATTCATGATATTCTTTCACTTCCCTTTTCATTTACACATCAACTCCAGACAAAAGAAAAATGGCACAAGTTAAAAGGCAACAATTTTAAATATAAATTATGTATGAAAACTACTGGTGACCTTCACATTTCAGACATCCAGATATGCTCTTTGGGAAAAATCTTTTGAAACATCATTTAAAACAAGAAAAAGCCAAAAAATGATTACCAATAGACAGATATTTTTCTTTTAAATATCAAATGGACTAAACCCAAAGATGTTTTCCACAGATTATACAGTTCTTTTTAAAAGAATTTCTAAGGAAAATGTTGATATTCATCCAGGAATACTGACGACTACTCCTTGATCTTAATGACAAATACTACAAGTACTGAAAAGGTACCGTAATATCTTTATTAATGGAAACACTAATCTCATTTACCTCTCAGCTAACTTAACCCATTCCTTTTTGGTTTTGTTTTGTTTTTAATGTTTATTTATATCTGAAGGAGAGAGATGCAGGGCATGAGTGGGAAGGGGCAGAGAGAGAGGGGAGACACAGAATCCAAAGCAGGCTCTGTCAACACAGAGCCTGACGTGAGACTTGAACTCACAAATCATGAGATCATGACCTGGGTCATGAGTCAGACACCCAGCTGACTGAGTCACGCAGGCGCTCCTAACTTAACCCATTCCTAACCTAAAATGCGGATCTCTTAATCCTATGATGAAATGTTTCATTTTAGTGAAAATTCAATTCAAGGCCAAAATAGCACAGTGTTGTGTGGGCCAGGTTGGGATTTGTCTGTGGATCCAATGAACTAATGTAAATTAAAACACTGTAAAGTTTTGACCAATGTTAAGTTGCTATTTTTTTTTTTTTTTTTTAAGATTTTATTTTTGAGGGGCGCCTGGGTGGCTCAGTCGGTTAGAGACTTCAGCTCAGGTCATGATCTCACGGTCTGCGAGTTCGAGTCCTACATCTGAGAATCTGGAGCCTGCTTTGGATTCTGTGTCTCCCTTTCTCTGCCCCTTCCTGGCTTGCGTGCTTTCTCTCTCTCTCTCTCTCTCTCTCTCTCTCTCTCTCTCAAGGATAAATAAAAATAAATTGAAAAAATTTAAAAAAAAATTATTTTTGAGTAATCTCTACCCCCAAACATGGGGCTTGAATTTATGACCCTGAGATCAAGAGCTGCATGCTCTACCAATTGAGCCAGCCAGGCACCCCAAGTTACTATTATTTTTAGTAAAGTTCAATCTGCTTCTCTGAGGTCATACATTGAGGGACTTTCAAAAGAAGTGTTTTGTGAACAGTAGCGTGGATTAGCAAGTTACTAGATAAGCATGAAAAAGGAAAGATGAAATTCAAAGTAAATCTATATATTCGCAAACATGACTTTAAATGCTGTTTAAAACCTTAAAATCTTTCTGGATTTTGAGAAATTAACTATCACAAACTAGAAAATAAATGATGGCCACTCTTAAAGCCCTGAATTCACTTTTACAACACATTTAGGATATGTTTAAAAAAATCTAATTGCAATGTATTTGAATAAGAATTTACAAAGTTCTTTTCAAGCAGTTGTTTTCAAATTTTACTTTTTCAGTGCTCTGTCATGCATGCCTTTGCTTTTGCTATTCCCTCTCCCCGGACTGAGTTTTCCTCAGATTCTCTCAGGGCACACTCCCTTACTTCAAAAAGGCCTTCCTTGACTACCCTAACTAAAGTGGCACCCTCTTACCCTGCTTTATTTTTATTCATTGTTTTAATCACCTCCTGACATTAAATATCTGTTCACTGGTTGTTTATCACTCCATTAGACTATAAGACTTAGGGGGGCAAAGTCTTTTTCTGCTTACATTTTGAATGGTACATGACACACAGAAGGGCTGAATGATTATCTGCTTATAAAAGGAAAAAGAAAACATAGTAACCACCTCCTCAATGAGTTCACAGTCTTCATAAGAAACATAAATTTGAAATTTATATTAATGATCAGTTTTTATGAAATTAATTTCTCCCTTTTTAAAATGTATTTATTTTGAGAGAGACAGAGAATACACATGAGTGAGGGAGGGGCAGAGAGAGGGGGAGAGAATCCCAAGCAGGTTCCGTGCTATCAGTGCAGAGCCCGGCACAGGACTCGATCCCATGAACCCTGAGATCATGACCTGGGCTGAAATCAAGAGTCAGGTGCTTAACCAACTGAGCCACGTAGGTGCGCCAATTAATTTCTCTTATGAAAGCATTTAAAAGACTGAATGGATACCAATGTACAGCCCCGAACTTTATAGACAGGGGTGTACTCAAAGTTCCTAAGTCAGTTATTTTGGAACATATTTTTAAGGAGAATTTAAAAACTGGAGGTACAAATGGTCACAGATACCAAAACATGTCTCATCGACACGGCACTATTTCTACTATGTTATGAATTAAGTAGGCTTCTGAGAGTATTTCATAATCTAATGTTTTTGATGGAGAAATGTTTCCTAGGTCACATTAGAATAAGGAGACGTAACAGCCTGAGTAATGCAAGTAGCCTCAAATATAGATACGCCAATTCTACAAAGGCGTCTTATTTCTACTTTGTCCTCAATTCTAGCCAAAGTAATAGCTGCCCACAATGAGGAAAGATGGGAACATGGTGAGACCCAGAAAAGACTTATTTTCAAGGGGAAGAGATATGAAAGAGGGACAGAGTAGAAGACCAGGTCTTATCTCCAACCCAGCCAGAAAGCTGCTCATAAATTGGGTATTTGCAACCTCAGAAATGCTGTATATAGTTCCACAGTTAGAAAAATCCTACCATGACAAACCTATACATGAGGGCTGAGAAGGTTCTAGATACTTGAATAGGCATCTTTTCTTTGTGTATTTGTTAAATCTAATGCATCAAAATCACAAAATTCTATCACTGGAAGGGAATCTTAGAGATGATCTTAATTCTTTAACTTTCACTGCCTCACCTCCAACATGCACACATACGTATATTCAAAAATAGAGAAAATGAGATACAGGAGATCACAATGGAATTGTTCTGAAAGGCTTTTTAAATAATAAACACTGGGGCATGGGTGGCTCAGTTGGTTAAGCGTCTGACTCTTGGTTTCAGGTCAAGTCATTATCTCACGGTTTTGTGGGTTCGAGCCCCCACTGGGCTCTGCACTGGCAGCACAGAACCTGCTTGGGATTCTCTCTCTCCTCTCTTTCTCTCTGCTGACCCCCCCCCCCCCACTGTCTCTGTCTCTCTCAAAAATAAGTTAATAAACTTAAAAAAAAGAATACGCCCTTAAAAAAATGCTATTGTAACAATTCAACAATGATTTCATCTAATGGAAGCCAAGAAATAAAATCCTCTAATCTGCCAATGGTAAAGTCACAGGGCCCAATCTGAGGAGATGGGAGTGGAGTCATGGAAGATGGTGGTGATATCATGGGAGTTTTATCGCTATTGCACAACAGAGATGGTTCTCCACCGTTCATTTTGTTTTGGAGGACAACTGTCTCAAAGCAAGGAATTAACAGCTATAAACGTACGTATGATACATTTTATTCCTTTATCCATATCATGAAAAGAAAAGCCAAGGGAATATATTCAGAAGATACATTTAGAAGACTACACAAGTCCTTTTTCTATGATTGTATTCTATTTGAGTCATGGTAATTAAATTTGGGAAATACTGTTTATACAGAACATATTTTATGTGAACATTCTGATGAATTATCTTCAATACATGAAAGACTAAGTAATTTGCTTGTGGTCAAAAGAGCAAGTTAGCAGCAAATAAGGACCACAACACTAATATTTCAAATTCTAAAGTAGCAGTATTCTTCTTTTTTTTTTTTTAGTTTATTTTGAGAGAGAGAGCGCGTGTGAGCAATCGCACACAGGCAGAGAAACAGAGAGAATCCCAAGCAGACTCCGCACTCTTAGCACGGAGCTCGACTTGGGGTTTGATTCAGTGAACTGTGAGATCATGACTTCAGCCAAAACCAAGAGTCAGATGCTCAACTGACTGAGCCACCCAGGCGCCCCTGCAGTATTCTTAATATACCAAAATACCTCATAATATATACTACCTACTTTACAAATAGACTATATGCTCCAAGTTTCTTAGAATTTATCTTCTTTACAGACACCATGTTATTAATGGTACTCAGGACTTTGGTCTAGTCTATTTAACTCATAATGTAGTAGCTGAACTACAACACTAACTCCAAAGGTAGATCTTATGACTGGGGAATACAAGAGAGAGTACAGGAATGAAGGGCCGAGAACATTATACTCCTTTCCTATTCTACACAAGCAGGATATTAGACAAAACACTGAAACTGCCCAAAAGGGCACCTTCTCCTTTCCTTCTCTATTGACTTCTCCCAGGAAAAACTGATGCAGATCCTATATACAGCATTTAGGTTCCATTCCAAACCCTTCCCAAGGCCCTGTTCTTTATCTCCTACCCCCAACAGTGCTAAAATTTCTGGGCTTTAAATTTCTCCACCTCTACCAACTACTACTAGTCAAAATTCCCATTTTATGAGTGTAGCTCATCACAACTCACAGCTTTGGAAACAAAATTTGATTTAGAGGTCCTTAAGCGCCAGGGCCCAAATTTTTTTTAATATTAATAGTCCTTGAATTATTCACCAAAGTAAGTGGGGGTAGAGAGGCAGGGGAGTTCTTTTGTGTACATGAATCATTTGTAATTTGAAAAACAATGTATAAGTCAAACTTTGCCTTTCATTTCTGAGATTATGTATGTGTGTGTATGTAAGGGGAATATATATTTTAATTTCATATGAGAGAATCCTAGAGAACAATTGTTTTTATTTTGTATGGAAAACATTTTATTTGTTCCTTTTTTAAAAAAAATAATTATTTCTAGTTCACGTACAGTGTTATGTTTCAGTTGTACAATAGAGTGATTCAACAATTCCATACATTACATAGTGCTCATTGTGAGAAGTACGCTCTTTAGTCCCTGTCACCTAATTCACCCATCCCTCTACAGACCTCCTCTCTGGTAAGAGAACACTTTTTCTTAAAAGAGCTTTAGTCTCTCGAAGCTAGGAACAATTTTGTGAAATGTTTTCCTACTATATGCAGTGAAATTCTTTAACTACTTTAAAAAAAGATAAATGCCCTGACATATTTGACAAGTTATATCACTCATAAATCAGTAAGTCAACAGATGGTGCTAATGAAAATAAAAACTGACCCTCCCAAAAGTATGACTTTCTCAGATTCAGTGAATCATTTTGCAAATAGAAATTATTGTCTATAAACAGTCTTGGGCAAAAAATGCAAATGATCCAGGACAAATTCTTAAAATGCACAGTATGGTAGGTCAACAGCATTATACTCCTATAAAAAGATGTACTTTCTTCTATAATCATCTTTGAGGTGTTATTTGGTTTTGTTATGATAAAGCGCTTTATATCACTTGATAAGAATATGAAATTGCTGAAAGAGCAACCAAAATAGTTTTAATGAAAACCAGAAAGAAATTCACAAGTATTATTACATGTACCTGTATGTACAAATGCTAAAGATCATCCCAAGTAAAAAGATTATTGAATGGGCAAAGATCCTTTTCCTCCCACTTCTTCTAGAGTTCTACCTCTTGTAATTAAAAATTTTTTTGCTTTTAGTATATTCTTAACTCTCAAAATTCTGCATCAAGAAGTTATGAAATAATTCCATAAAATCCATTCACCAGAAATTATTTGAAATCCCAATTTGTAGAACATATGATACTGTTTCAAAGCTTTATCACAATACAAATTAAAAAAGCAGATAGTTGAGAATCATCTAGTAGCAAAAACAAAAGACTAAAATGAAGAAGGGTTCTTTAAGACAATTTTTTTAGATTCATTTATAACAAGTAAAATTAAGAATATTTTGTAGAGAAATTCACCAATTTGATCAATCCCATATTAAAAAAATTTTTGCTTAGTTTAGACATCCAGAATACCCTTGACCTGCCCTATCACTCCTTCATCTCTGTCAAAGGAGCAAATTAAGCACTAGTCCTCATAAAGAATCATCATTAAAAAAAGTATTTGATTTATGAAAACCATTACAAATTATCGCTCATAAAATTTAATTCAGCCAAAAACCCCCTCACACGTTAAAATAAACCTACTAGCATTACGTTGTGATTTCGAGTAGTTACTCAGAATAAGTAAAGTATCCTCATAGGCTTCACAGTGTTAGGTACTTCAAGATGAAGGAGACATAACAACCCCCCAAAACTATATGAACCACAAGTGATAAAATATAGAAATTATAATCTCCCCAAAATGTTGCATGGATATGTCAGAGCTTTTCCTTTGCCAGACTAATGGATGATGAGAACATTTAAAAATTTTCCTTTGCCAGACTAGTGGATGATGAGAACAATTAAAAAACTCATACATGTGAGTCTTGCTTTATACAATAGGGTATGTTCCTGAAAACTTGACGTGAATTAAACCTAATTTCAAATCTACCTGAAAAGCTCTTAAACTAAAATGACTAATTTATTTCAGAATACTTATTCCCATTTTATCTATTTCAAGTAAATCAAATGTGTAACAATGTGATTTTTCCACAGTAGCATAAGTTTCTAGCTTCAATAAATAATCTTCTTAGAAACTGATGACTTCTTAGAATAATTTTACAGAAATAGTTTTATATTTATAGATCTATGTACATATGTATCCATGTATACATAGATAGGTACACAGACATACAAAATTATATGTAAAAAATGAACATACTTCCTTTTGCATGCATAGTTGTTGATATAGTACCTGTAATTCTCACACAAAGTTCAAGAAAATAAGAAAATGTTGGATTTATTCTCCCCTAATCAGGTACACAATGTATAGTATCGCCAAACTATTTTTAGTTGTTGTATACAAATTATGTGGAAAACAAACAAAAACAGAAAAGTGGGGATGAGGGGGCTGAGTCACAGAATAGTAAGAATTAATAAAACCTTTTTCTATTTAAAATTCATTTAGTGAAACTGACACACTACCCTCGACAACACAATCGCCTAAAAGACAGCATATATTTTGTCTACCTATCTCAAATCAATTTCAACTCAACACCCAGATTAATTGATTCATATAATATTAGTCAAAGGGTAATGTTTAGTGACCACAAGCCCACCAAGGGATATGTAAATATATGTGTTTATATGCACACATATGCATACCAGAAATCTGAATTTCTTAAATTTTTGCTATATTTTCCAGTTGAATATGAACACGTAGTATAGTAAGCAATAAAATGGAATGATCCTTTACCAATAGTTTTAAGAAAGACAGAGATAATGGAACACAAAAGTAAAACACAATTGGAAGCTATGTAGGTATACAAGATACCTAAATTTAGTTTGCTCTACTGATTTCACAACTGGATGGCATATACTACTTACAGAGCAGCAAAGGTGCAAAGATTGAAATTTAAACCCCTAATTAAGGAATGGTTTGACAGTTCTGATGTCCTGTACCTGCCTGACACCATAACTCAGTAGGCAATCTCAAATGAAAATACTGCATAAAGTACAATCTTAGTTGTAAGTTACAAGTGATCGTGTTTAAAAAATGAAATCCTCAAGTGTTCAAAAATCACTGGCACCCACCAAAACAACAACTTCTACATAGTTTTACATTCAAAGAACAGCAATTTGTAATAATAAAAAAGGTTTCTGTGGATTCCCCTTACAACATCTTGATTACTGTTATGTGATCATAACACAACTATAACTAACCCGGCTGCCAAGTCAGCTTCTCTTCAGGAGCTAGGTCTTAATCATAAATCAACAAAATGACTAATTCAACATTGTTTAAACCAGTGAGTAGATGCCTGGAGGCATTCCAATTTTTACATCTTTCAAAAGGTCAATATACCTACTCAAAAACACAATAGACTTATCTTTCAAAGTGCTTTCTTCTTTTCTAGGATTGAGAAACAATGTTACCATTTAAATTTAAAGTGAATAAAATGTTCATTACGTCTGAAATGGTGACCCACTAAAATATAGTTTCAGTCTTCCTCTTATGGCCCAAATCACAAATCCTTCCTCCTCCTCTTTCCTGATCATTTAAAATAGTTTTCTAGATCTAAAGACCCATTAAAATATTTATTCCTGCACCAGTCTTCATTTGCTACAGTAACGTTACACAATAACCGTAAGAAACAAAACTTTTTCTTTTGTTAAAGGAGCAACTGATGCAAATGGAGCTTAGATATAAACACTCCCCCAAAACGGGATGCTAACACAAATTAAAAGGATTTAGTGGTTAAAATGTATCTTAACTATTTACATCTGCTTGCAGTGTTAGAAATGATGAAAACCCAGCGTTCATATCCTTCATAATAAAAATTTATTCTGTACTTTAATACAAAGGCTATGTTGCATAAACAGAGGATTTAAAGCTGTAGCAGAGTGGCTGAATGAAAGGAAAATGGCAATCTTTCTGGCTCCAGTAGATGCCATTCCCTATCACACAATGTTTCCCACTCATAAATACATGACAAATACTTCCTCAATCATTTTTTACGAGCAGGGATGCACAGGGGGTAGTCAATGGCTAGCTTGAGGGAAAATAGGAACAGCAGGCGGCAGAAACTGTACAGAAAATGGCTATGTGGTAAATTCTCTTCTGGAACATCACTCAGTTACCCAGTCTTTGATCTTTCAGCTACAATTACACTAACTTCCACAAGATCTGATCCCCCGCTCCCCACCAAACATACACACAACCCCAAACCAGATCATTAGTTATATATAAAATCTAAAATTTGGTTTTATAAATAGGATCACCCATACCTCTACATTTTTATAAATTAAAATTTGCTATTTAGACAAGAGTTTGCTTTCAATTGACTATAACCATATCATCATCACAACTGGTCTCACAAAAAACATGGGGTGTCTGGCGACAGCTAAATCACAGACTGGCGTCTCCCAAGCAGTCTGTCTACCATTAGGGTCTGGGAAATGGTATTTACTATACAATTAGAGCCAGGGAGTTCTACCTGTAATCATCCAAATACAGGTGTGAGAAGCCCCTTTGGGCAAGGAAACTGACTCATCCCTTTTCATGTAAACTTTGATGTCTGTATTGTTTCATGAAGCCTCAAGAAACCTTGCCATTCACACTACAATAAGATTTATTAACTGAGGTCAAGTAATAAATTTTAAAATTCCTTCCCAAAGGTAACAATTTTTAACACATTAATCATCAAATTTATAAGAATTTGGAACAAGACAGAACTGATTATTTTAAAGTTAATTATCTACTGGAGGGCAGTGACCAGGTAGAACTAAATTTTCATGTGAAGTTTATGCTTTCTAGAACACTACCAATAAAGAAGACAAATTCAGTTTCCTTTCTGGAACACAAAATGTCTTAAAGTAATATCAACAGGGCATTTTTAGTTGCAGTAATTTCACAGAATTTATTCTAATCATTTATTGGAGTTAACCATCTGACATTAATTATTGTTTTGGCTTCCAGTCTATGAATGTTTATTTTTCAGTTTAAAGCTTCTCACTCTTTGATATCATATGGAAATGAGAATTTTTAATGGAAAATTGAAACCATGTGCATCTAAGTACTTAATGAAGTACAGGGAAAAACCGACAATATATTTTAGGAGAACGCAGATATTCTGCTCTGGATAGTTTTGATTTGTTTGTATGACTTAATAGTACAAAGCACTGAGGGTCCAGTGAGGCGAGTCAAAGTGAGCGCAGTGCCGAATGTGTACATGCCCCATGTTACATGAATATAGGATGTTTTCAAGTTATTTGTGAATGAAGGAAACCCTGCACATTTGGGTTACATGTCCAAAATGGCAATCAACACATGAATGCATAGTTTTTACCTTTCTACACTTTAAGTATTTGAAACAGATACCTGATCTTCCTCTCTTCCCCCCGACCCCCGCCCGCTGCACACAGTTGTTTTCATTTAAAAAATTTTCTTAAAGCATTTAATCAGGATTTTAAAATTTACGCCCAGCTACAATCTCAAGTGGATATTTTAAAGCCACATGTAATATCAACAGTTAGAAATTCCTAGTTTAAAAAATATTATTGTTCTATGTAAATTCTCATTTGGCAAAGGAAACAAACAATAATGTCTATTAAATTTAAACTTAATAAGTAAATACGCATGATTCAATATTGCCTAATTTAATTGTTGTTTTTTCTTAAGTTCTCTCAGTGTAGATCAATTAGGAGATTCATCTCAGAATGTAAATACAAACAAAGCTTTCTCATCCATTTTAAGCTTTTTAATAATAAGGAGAAAAATATTAAAATCTAACATAGCAGTAAGTTCGTGTGTGTAGTGTATGTGTGTGTGTGTGTGTGTGTTTGTGTGTGTGTACGGATAGAGATATGATGTCTGAATATATCTAGGAGGAAAAACTTACCATTTGTTTTTCTTTCTAATGTAGTCTTTTTCAGAAAGATTAACCAAGTAGACCATTGGTTTTGAAGTCAGAAATAAGTGTTTATTCAACACTTCAATCTAAAGTGGGAGACAGAAAGAATCCTTTTAAAACGTTGAGCAAATATTGAGTAAGTCACTGAAAAACTTGAAAGTAAACTCTTTCTAAACAAGTAGCCATTTTCATTTTCATAATTCTTATTTGTAAAACACTGGCTGTTATGCAATATCAGAAGTAGGGAAAAAGAAAATAATAACAAGCCTGGGAATAAGCAATGATTGACAGAAATAAAGTTTAACTAGATATTAATAACAAAATATAAAATAATGACAACTCTAATTCATTCTCTAAGAAATCAAAGCCAAGGCAGTAAGAGGTGGCAAGATGTTTACAACTTACCTCTTTGTCATTCCAATCATGATAGAAGCGAACAGGTTTCTTTTGATCTATAACCCAGGATTTGACTTTGCACATTATATCCTATACAAGATTGAGAAGAAAGTAATTACAGGGCGGATACTAAACATTTAGTTACTAAATAGTAAAATTAAAAGTTTTCAAATCCTCAAAATAAAAAGTCAATTTTATATGACAGGGGAACTAAATCACACAGATCATTTGTTTTCAATACCTCATTAAAAATCCAAATACCAATGAAACATTGTTGTGGCATTAACATTTGAATATATAAAATGTGGAATACTAGCACGATTAGTAACAGTCTTAGAAATTTCAAGACAATTCACATACACCAAAGATTATAAGAGTTAATAACATTTCAACATCACCTGGTGATGCCACTTGCAAGATAAACATGCTATTAGGAAATGGAGGGAGGGAGGAATACTAGGAAGAGACTGAATTATAATTTTTTCCTTAAAAAGGAAAACAAACAAAATAGACGAAATTGAGCCTATTATTGATGATCTACCCTCCAAAATATTAAATCAACTGACCAAAACCCTTCTAATTCTGAATTAATTTTTTGCCAACACCTTCTTCCTGCCCACTTCTCCTGTCCCCGCTCCAACACCGCCCCCCCCCACCCAACCTGCCAAAGCCTCCATTACACAATGGCAAGAGCCCTGCACTGGTGACCTCCAACCAGCTGCATTCACTTTCAGAACATCTCTCTCTGCTGGAAATCTAAAGGCCTTTTAGTTAGCAAGCTAGTGTGCATTCAGAAGGAGTAACTGCAGGAAGAGCCCAATGTGCTTTGTTTCTCTAGCCTTTCTTCACAGAAAGATTAATCATCTGTGAAATGGAAACGGCAAACAGCAAGTGACACAAACTGAACCCTTCAAGTCTTTCCTCATCAGTTTTGTGGTTCTGAATCTAAAAGCTGCGTGTGGCAAGGTTCTTCTTACAGGCAGGTGTTAATAAAAGGCTCTTGGGTCTGAAAGGTCAAACTTAGCTCTTCCAGAAGAAGTGCATTTGAGAGTCATCTGGTTTTTTGTTGTTGTTGTTAAAGATAATTTATGGATATGTTTTAAATATGCATTTCTCAAAATTTTATTGTAACACACAATTATTAGTAATAGAGTTCTTGGGTTCTCATCGATGTATTTACCATAAATCAGTTATTTTTCTATAAATATCCACTTGTATAAATTACCTCAGTATTTAGTATACCTTCCTTCCAAATCTTGCTGTTACCAACAGGAAAAATAAGGAAAAAGCCCTATGTCCTTAGATCCTGATTTGAAACTCTCCAGGAAAAGGACTTCCCACAGATTTTAACAAGGAAGGGGCAAGCTGAAAACTTTTAATGAAATCTAACATGTTCTGCTTAAGAATAATCACTTTTACTCTTCTATAACTGAATTTCACTCATAAATGTTTAAAAGTGGCTAATGTAACACCATTTCCTACAAGGAGAAGATCAAAGTGCTATATTACAAATGCATTATGATTAAAAAAGCCCTGTGCAGCCTTGCTATTAACTGTTCTTTAAACCCTAAAAGGCTTCCCATAGATCTCACTTGGCACTGCATATACAACCTTTGACAAGTAATGTAGACCATTTTTATTCATTGCCTAAAATTGTAGGCAATTATGTGCGTCACACTGGCCACCTGCAAATTCTGAATGCCTGCTCCAGTTGTCAGTGCAAAAAACTAATGTCGGAGGGGATTAATCTAGGGGGAGAGAGTCCTCTTTAATGGCTCCAGCAGGTGAAATGGCCCAGCTGGTTACTATGATGAGTGGCCAGAACAGCTTATGTAGAGACATGCAACAAGATTATACAAAAGGAGGAAACAGTGGTACCATCTTATATTTGGTTCCATTAGTTTTTTCAATTAAAGAAAGAAAAGAGAATAGACAAAAGAAAGCCAGACCAAAAATAAGGAAGGAAATTAAATTTTAATCATATAAAAAGTATAACATACTTTTGTAACTGTAAACACTTTTATAAAACCAAGGGGCCTCAATAAATGCTCATCACTAGTGAAGGAATTTGAGTATTTCTTTTTCATCTTAAATTAACTACATAATCACTGCAGACATAGAAATGTTATCAAAAAATCTTTTGGCATTAATCTTCCCCCTCACATCAACACATTAAACTACAAATTAGAAACACTCAAATTTCAGTCAAAGAGAATTAACTCATAATTAAAGTTCTCAAACAGTATATTCATCAAAGCCACATTCAAAACTTTTTTTTTTTTTTTTTTTTTTTTTGACATGGGGCTCGATCTCATGACCGTGAGATCATGACCTGAGCCAAAATCAAGAGTCGGATGCTTAACCAACTGAGCCACCCAGGCACCCCCACTTTCAAATCTTTCAAAAAATATATTATAGATTATAACCAAATGTTTGACAAGTTGAATTTTAAAATTTAAAATATTTTATTTTGTACTAGTACTCTCTATATTATCCCCATAGAAGATTTAACAGCCAAGAAAAGATACCTTAGATTATTAAAAGGTGCCAGTTTACTTAAGACAAATAAAAAAGGTCACTCACATAAGATTATTTTACATAAATGACCATTATACGGTATAGTTGTAATGTGCTGTTTTTCTTACATAAAAATTAATTTCAATTTTAGCAAAAAACTAAAAGGTGTTTTATGTTCCTTATCTGAAAAAACTCTAATCAGATTAAAGAAAACATTTGGACTTATTTGTATATAATACTTAATGAACTAAATTTTTATGCTTTATATAAACACATATATTAATAATTATGATTAGAATAATAAAAGGTTCCAGTTAATTGACTATGGTTAACTGAGAAAATAATACACATTTAACCTACTTTTAACAATTTGGAATACAATCAAAACATAAAAACACCTTAATGCTTGAGGCATCAGAAGTTACGTTAGGATTTCATAATTTCTTCAGTAACATCATTATGTAGAAATTCAGATGTGGGAGGATAACTTTTGTTTTGATAATTTTAATAAAGTCCTCACTTTCAAAAACCTATATACATAATGAAGGCTATGCAAAAATTCCTGGATACTTGAACTTTTTGGTTATATTGTAGTGATGTGAGTACACTAATTGGAGAGGTAAGAGCTTAAAGCTTAAATGTGAAAATAAGCCCTAGACCTACCATTTACCAGCTCTGTGATCTATTATTTTATTAATAAATCACAGATGATGACACTATCTACTCCTGGGGGTTGTTGTGAAGATCAAGTGAGATAATGCATATAAGGTGTTTCGGTCCTTAGCACAGAGTTAAAATTTCAGTAAATGTGATCTGTTGCCATTGTTATTATGATTGTTGAAAGATTAAATACCAGTCATCATTAGTCCTTTTCTTCAAATTTCTTAAGTTTTACCAACAATAGTGTCTTTCTTAGTGAAATTTCAATTCAGGCTTCTAGTCTTAACATTCTACAAGAACTAGTTTTTACTAAACAATGATCTTTTAACTGCAAAGAAAATCCAAACTCACCTTGAATTCCTCACTCATCTGCTTTGACTCTTCTTTCTACTAGTCTCATATTTGACTTAAGAAATGCTCTATTTTTTTGATGTATTTTATAATTTTTGTTAACAGCAGTTGTAATGTATGTAGGCTCAGGGAGAACGTGTGACTTGTCTATATTCTCACAGCTAGTTAGTAAGTGGCAGAACTAAGATTCAAATTCAGTTCTAAGTGACTCGAAAATTCTCGTGCTGTCCAATCACACTGCCTATTTATCTTCCTTATTGTCTTTCTAATTGCTCCTTATTTAGCTTAGTTATTCCCAAGGTTGTTATTCTAAGTCTTCATCTCGGTCCAAGGTCATCAAGGAAATTTAGTATTCCTACTATTTGGGTATAATACCTGATTATCAATCCATGTATCACAAAAATATTTTTCTTTGCACACAATAACATAATTGACTTTCCAAGACTACATACAACATTTCTCTGTTTTGGTATTCTTCAGTTTCCACAGCAAGAATTATTAATCTGTGACCCATAAGTAGATTTCAGCGTTTCCCTAACACCCTGAAATTGTATGTAAAGTCCTATATTTATGTGCCTTTGAGGGATGACAGCACATATCTTTCAAATGCTTTTACAAGGGATTCATGATCCACGGATCCAAAACCATGGTTATGACTGACTCTGGCAATACTCAAATGCCCCCAAAACAGCCAATTAAGGAAATGTTTTAGGTCCATGGACTTCCAGACCTGAGGACCAGAGACACTAACTTAAAACTTGTTTCAGCCAGACTCTCACTCAAAATTCATCTACACTGATCAACAACATGCTGATAAAATTCCTAGCTACTATAATGTTTAACATAATTCTAGTTAAAATTATAACAGGGATGTTGGAGAATGTCACAGATTGAATATATCATTATTCTAAAAGAATGAACTGTTCGAGCGTAAAAAATATTTAGAGAGAAAAATATGTGACTTACCTTACTATGTAGTAAACCATAAAGCTACAGTAATTAGAATAGTGTGATACTAGCACAAAAAGAGAGGTACAGATTAGGAACAACATAAAAACCCATTGACTGGAGGTTTGCTAATAAATTATGGGACATTAATATAACAGAACAGTTTTTATCCATGAAGACAAGACCTATCTGCATGTACATTTGCATGGGAAAATGTCCAAAATGAATTCCTAAGTGATAAAAGCAGATTCACAACAATGAAATAAAGTTAAGAATATGGATTTTGTGGGGGCGCCTGGGTGGCTTAGTCGGTTAAGCATCCGACTTCAGCTCAGGTCACGATCTCACGGCCCATGGGTTCGAGCCCCACATCAGGCTCTATGCTGACAGCTCAGAGCCTGGAGCCTGCTTCAGATTCTGTGTTTCCCTCTCTCTCTGCCCCTCCTCCGCTCGTACTCTATCTCCCTTTCAAAATAATAAATAAACATTAAAAAAGTAAAAAAATAAGGAGTATGGATTTTGTCATCAAAAAGATCTGGGCTTGAGTTCTGGCTCTGCCACTTTCTACCTGTGAAACTTTGGGACAGTTAGTTAACATCTCTAATTTTTGTTTTGGTAAAATTGATGTAACTCCAATTCAACATATGGTGATCACGAGGATTAAATGAGAAAATACACGCAAAGTTACTACCACAGCTCCAGGCACATAGTAAATACTCAAAAGGTATTTGGTGTTATCGTTTATGGCAGAATGCATCATGTGATTCCGCTTGTGGTTTTGAAACTATATAGAATATAAATATACCCAAATAATGAAACTAGGCAGATGCCATACCAAATTGTTAGCAACAGAAATTTCTACAAGATTGGATTCCAGGGAGACTTTCCCTTTGTGCCTTCTTTTTTAAAACTACAATGCTGTTTTATTTCTTTCTAACCAAAAACACATCATCTTTATAGGAAAAAATATATATTTACAGTGTGAGGGGGAAGGGAGGACTTCTCCTATTCTCTGCTCACCATCTGTAACCCTAAAATTTGATGACTAAATAGATAAGACCTGGCAGTTTATCAAGGTGACTCACTCTTATTCTGTAATAATTATAGCTTCCAAGTCAGATGCTTGTCTCTAGCCAAATCCACTACCCCAGTACCTGATGCTGACACCCAGATGAGCTGATCTGTGCTGGTTAGGTGGCTTTAACTTAAAACACAGCCAACAATGCACTCACCAAAAGAAAGGGGACCAGGACTTCTGCTCAAAATAGTCTGGCTACGAGTCTACCAATATACCTTGTTCTTGCTCCAACACAGAGAGTACTTCCTTTTAAATATTCCAAATTGAGGAAAGACCAATCTATGTTTTCTCTAATGAAACAGACAGACCTCCATTGTTCATTCTGACATGACATTTAGGATCTGCCTGAATCAGAATATTAAACATTTGTTGCTCTATTAGATGAATATTGCTGTTTATGGAGACCGGAGTACTGAACCTTGACTACCATCTTTCTACATACTTCAGGAACTAAAATTCCAGAAAGGAATCAACAAAGGACCAAACTGTAAGACAACTAACTGCCAGCAATGTTCTGCGTGGGTGTGGGTGTAGTGTAAGAAGGATATCATCCAAAAATCAAAATAATAGGTTAATTCTAGCAATAATCTGGGTAGAATGTATGTTGGCAGTTGTGGGTTTTCCATTGTGTGATTCACTGAAGTAAACAGTGAGAACTTAACATAGCAAAGCTCTTGGCTTCTTGGCCATAAAGTCAGTGGCAAACACCCAATTCATTCATGAGGTATAGATTTCAAGAGGATTTGAACATTACCAAAAAGAAGAAGGCAACAATCCTGTACGATTCCTGTAAGTAAGTCTGAATGGATTTCATCGTGTTCAGGGAAGAATGGGGGCAGGAGTGGAAGAAGTCCACAAATTTGATTTTAATAAAAAGGCTACTGAATGAAGAATGTTATAAAGGAAAAAGGAAATGATCATGCACATGCACACACACACACCCTCTTAGTGAATTATCTGGCATACTTGGCAGAATTCAAAAAGATATAGATATATGCAAAAAAGATTCTGTTTCTATGAAACAGAAGCATGAGGCCATAAAGACAGAACAGAGTAGTGTCAGAAAAAATTGGATGAAATGTCAAGAGAGTTGACAAACTAAGAAAAATTTGTAGAAACCAAACCAATGCAGAAAGTAGGAAATAGAAGTAGGAAAATAAAGATCCAAAATGAAAATTCAACTGATACAAGGCAGAAGGTAATCATTGGTTTGAATGTCAAACTTGAGAAGGTGTACACTGAGTATCAAATATACACAGTATAAACTATGTAAGCGTATAGCTTGATGAAGTATCACAGAATGAACACATACTCTGATCAATATATAGAATATTATTAGCAATGCAGTCACAATGTTCCACTCCTCTCCGGGGACAATCACAATCCTGGCTTCTCTGTATAACAAAGTAGCCCGTTATTGAAATTTATAGAAATGGAATCATATAATATGTATTATTTTGCATCCAGCTTCTTTTGTTCAACATAGTGAGATTCATCCATGTTGTCAGATGTAGCAGTAGTATGTTTTCTCTTTGTCACATAATAATCCCCTGTAGGAATATTCCACAGTATCTTTATACATTCCACGGTTGATGGACACGTATTGTTTATACTTTAAAGCTATTATGAATGAAGCTGCCATAAGCATTCTTGTACTTGGAGTTTGGTAAATCTGTGCATGCATTTCTCTTGAGTATATACCTAAGCCTGGAGGAGTTCTGTCATAGGTCATACATTCACCCAAATTTAGTATATGTTGCCAGTCAGTTTTTCTTTCCAATACTTGGCACTGTCAGTGCTCTTAATGTATGGGGTAGTCTGAACTTGCATTTCCCTAATCATTAATGGAGGATTTCTTCCTTCATGAAGTACGTGTTCAAATCTTTTGTCCATTTTTCTATTGGGTTGTCTTTTCCTTATTTATCTGTAGTTCCCTGCATATTCTATAGACAAATTCTTTGTTAGATGCTGCAAATATCTTCTCCCACTCTGTAGCTTATCTCTCCTTTCTCTTGTTTAACAGAAGTCGTAATTTTATTTATTTAATTAATTAATTAATTTATTTATTTATTGAGAAAGAACGTGCGTGTGTTGGGGAGAGGGTCAAAGGCAGGGAGAGAGAATCTTAAGCAGCCTCCACAATCAGCACAGAGCCTGACACAAGGCTCGATATCACAACTCCAAGATCATGACCTGAGTCAAAATCAAGAGTCATGTGCTTAACCGACTGAGCCACACAGCACACCAACAGAAGTTTTAATTTTAATGTCCAATTTTAAAATCTTTTCCTTTATGATTACTGATTTTTGTGTCTTGTTTAAAAAATATTTGTCTATTACAAGGTCATGAAAATATTTTATGCTGTATAATAGATGTTTTATTCCACATGAGTTTCACTTTTTATGCTATGTAAACTTTTTTTTTTTTTTTTGCACAGGGTGAGGTGGCTGAAGATTTATTTCCTCTCCCACGAGGATATACAACTGACCCAACGCCATTTCTTGAGAAAAGCAGTCCTTTTTGTTACTCTGCAGTACCATCTTCACCACAAATCAAATTGTATTTGTGGCTGTACAGCCACTGTTCCGTGGTCAATTTGTCTGTCCTTGACTTTCTTAATCACTGCAGATTCAGAATAGTCTTTTTTTTTTTTTTAATTTTTTTTTCAACGTTTATTTATTTTTGGGACAGAGAGAGACAGAGCATGAACGGGGGAGGGGCAGAGAGAGAGGGAGACACAGAATCGGAAGCAGGCTCCAGGCTCTGAGCCATCAGCCCAGAGCCCGACGCGGGGCTCGAACTCGCGGACCGCGAGATCGTGACCTGGCTGAAGTCGGACGCTTAACCGACTGCGCCACCCAGGCGCCCCAGAATAGTCTTGATATAAGATTCATGTGTACCATATCCTCTCTGTTTTTCTTTGAGACCATCTTGACTATTTTGGGACCTTTGCATTTCTAGGTAAGATGCATATCTTGTAAGCAGCATAGAGGTAGGCTTTTAAAATCCAATCTGACATTTCTTTGTCCTATTTAATTTTTAAAAAATTTTGTCGAGGTGAAATTCACATAAATTCACATAAATAAAAAATTAATTATTTTAAAGTAATTTTGTACTAAAAACTTGGTATATTCACAATGTTACAGAACTATCACCTCTATCTACTTCTAAAACATTTCTATCACACTAAAATAAAATCCCATATTCACTGAGCAGTTTCTTCTCCACAGTCTCCCCAGTCTCTTAGCCCCTGGTAACCACCAATCTGCAGCTCTGACTCTATGAATTTACTCATTCTGGAGATTTTGCACAAATGGAATCATACAATATGTGACCATTATGTCTAGATTCTTTCATTTAGCGTAAGGTTTCCAAGATTGATCCACAGCTAGCATCAGTCATCATTTACTTTTTGGGTTTTTTTCCCTTTTTTCCTAAAATTCCAATATAGTTAAAACATAGTGGTGTATTAGTTTCAGGCGCACAAAACAGTGTTCCAACAATTCCATACACCACCCAGTGCTCATCGTGACAAATGTACTCCTTAATCCCCATCACCTATTTCACCCAACTCTCCCCACCCACCTCCCCTCTGGTAACCATGTTTGTTCTCTATTGTTAAGAGTTTGTTTCTTGGGGCACTTGGGTGGCTCAGTCTGTTAAGTGTCTGACTTCAGCTCAGGTCATGATCTTGCAGTTTGTGAGTTTGAGGCCTGGAGCCTACTTTGGATTCTGTGTCTCCCTCTCTCTTTGCCCCTCCCCTGCTTGTGCTCTCTCTCAAAAATAAATAAACAATATATATTTTTAAAAAAAGAGTCTGTTTCATGGCTTGTCTCTCTCTGGTACTCATTTACTTCTTTTTAAAAAAAATTTTTTTTTTATTTTTAAGTAATCTCTACACTCAATATGGGGCTCAAACTCACAGCCTTGGGATAAAGAGTTGCATGCCACACCAACTGAGCCAGCCGGGTGCCCCAATACTCATTTACTTTTGAAGGCTTAATAATACTCCACTGTATGTATATACCACAATTTGTTTAAACACTCATCCCCTAAACACTCATATCCGATGGACATTTGGGCTGTTTTCCACATTCTGGCTACTGTGCATAGCACAGCTATGAATATGCACGTACACATATTTCTTAACTACTCGGTCATATGGTAATTCTATGTTTAACTAAGTTTAACTCTTTGAGGAACCACCAAATTGTCTTTTAATTGGAGTATTACTCTACTCTTTTACTCTATTATTGCCTCTTCCCACTGATTGTGTTATTATTGTCATGTATTTTAACTGTATCTATATATTAAAATCATAAGACATTTTCTTTTCATTTTGAAATAATTTTAAACTTAAAGCTACAAGAATAATAGAGAAATGTCTATACATCCAAATTCATTAATGTATTATCTTGCCACATTTGTTTTATCCTTTCACTGCCTGTATATATGTATATGTGTACATATACAAGAACACATAGGCATATCATTATATCTACATATTACATATTGCCAAAATTCTGTGATGGACTAGATATGTGAAATGATGTAAAGAGACTGTGTCAGAGATGACCAGGTTTCTGGTTTGCATAATCTAACAGTAGTACATTTCACTGAAATCAAAAACACTGGAGAATCAGATTTGAGGGAGGGTACCCTTGAGTTCAATTTCAGGTGTGCTAACTCTGAGATATCCATAAGATGTTAAGTCAGGAATTAAATACACTAGTCTGCAGCTCAGAGGAAGATAAGGGCTATAGACAGAAATCTGGAAGTCATCTGTACTTAAATAGTAATTGTAGCAAAGGATATGGATGATATCACATAAGAAGAAAATTGAGAGAGGAGAGCCTTAGATTCAATTTTAAGTAATGCCAATATTTAGTAGCAAAGATAGAAGAGGATGAGCCTGCAAAAGAAACAAGTTGCTAGAGAAGGAGGGAAAGCAGGAGAATGCGGTCATGGAATCCAATGGAGTAGTTCAAGTGTACCCAATAGTGTCCACTGCTACTGACAAATCACAATGACTGAAAACGTCTACTGGATTTAAAACTACAAAAGTCACCAATGACCCTGGTGAAAGCTGTTTGAGTCTGATGAGCAGATAATCCAGATAGATTACACTGAGTTATCATGAGGTAGAAAAAACAAACTCTTTCAAGAAGTTTTTAAGAAGGAGAGTCATGAGGGGCACCTGGGTGGCTCAGTCGGTAAAGCAACCAACTCTTGGTTTCAGCTCAGGTCATGATTTTACGGTTTCATGAGTTCGAGACCGGTATTGGGCTCTGCGCTAACAGTGCAGCCTGCTTGGGATTCTCTCTCTCTGGCCCTCCCCTACTCATGCTATCTCTGTACCTCACAAAATAAATAAATAAACTTACAAAAAAAAAAAAAAAAAGGAGAGTAGTGAAAATATGGTAAATGAAGGATAAGGAGTTTGGTACTAAGGAAGAAATTTTTTTCCCCCCTTGAGATTAAAAAGGGCATCTTTATATAGAAAACAATCTAGCTTGAGAGGGATAAGTTGTATATACAAGAAAGAAGGGATTATTGGTGATCAAAACACAACTTTGTGAATACACTAAATGCCACCTGAATAGTAAGGGTAAACTTTATGATATGTGAATTTATCTCAATAAAGTAATTTAGGGGTGCCTGGGTGGCTCAATCCATTAAGTGGCTGACTCTTGATCTCAGCTTAGGTCTTGATCTCACGGTCATTGAGTTCAAGCCCCATGTTCAGGTTCCATGCTGGGTGTGAAGCCTACTTAAAAAAAATAATATAAAATAATTTAAAGGCAATGAAGAGGGGAATAAAGAAAGGATGACTAATAGTGTAAGGTTTCTGAAAAGTTGGGACATGATAAGATTCAAAGAACTGGAATAACCACCCACTGATAAGAGGAGTGAATAAGCAGGCTTTTTAGATTTGGCTTGTGGGAACCTGAGTGAATTTCTGTCTGGTAGTTTTTATTTTGATCTCTGAAGTAGGAGGCAGGGTCATCTACTGAGGGTAGGGATGGGTGAAACACAAAGTGGGCACAAATAAGACGTTTGAGGAGAAAAGGGAAGCAGTTGCAGCAGAGAGCAGGAAAGCAAATAAGAAGGCTAGATATAGGTGAGGGCTCATTTGAGGCTGCTAATAATGAGTTAATGGGGATACTAACACGTCCTACTTAAAATTTTCTCTATCTAGGTTTTGTTGGCTGCAGGCAAGGAGAAAGTGGACAGGAAAGTATGTCTATAGCAAAGGTACCATAACATCAGTTCATTTAGGAATTCATTCCCTAAATGTATTAGGTATATATAAAATTGATGATTCTAAAGTAGTCTGGCCTCAATGAGTCTAATCCTCCTTGCCCAACTACAACATATTCTTTTGCGTTACCCTGGAAGTCTTAAAACAGCTTTGCACTTCCTAACTGCTATCCTCAAATGCATAACAATGAGCACTGAGGACCTATAATGTGCCAAGTCTCCTACCATTTTACATAGTATCCCAAACACACTAATCAACATGGGTTTACTCTCAGGCCACAAGTTCTGCTGAGGAAACGGTTCTTACTCAAAAACAGTCTCCTGGCCTGAACTTGTGGGTCCTTGACCTATGAAGGGGTCTCATGCAAAAAAAGACTGCCAAAATGGGAATAAACTGAGGCAATTAGATGCTTGCTCTCAGGAAATACTGAGATAAGAGAACTGGAGACTTAAGCTGAAAGGACACACTGAGCCAACATAAGACAGAGTAAATTACATGATGTGATAAACAGGCTAATTAGAAGTAAGCAGAAATTGGGGCGCCTGGGTGGCTCAGTTGGTTAGGCATCTGACTTCGGCTCAGGTCATGATCTCATGGTTCGTGAGTTCAACCCCCGCATGGGGCTCTGTGCTGACAGCTCAGAGCCTGGAGCCTGCTTCAGATTCTGTGTCTCCCTCTCTCTCTGCCCCTCCCCTGCTCACACTCTGTCTCTCAGTCTCTCTCTCTCTCTCTCTCTCTCTCTCAAAAATAAATAAACATTAAAAAAAAAATTTTTTTTTAAAGAAGTAGAAATTACGAAGAAGCAGAAATCAGGAATAAAAGCAATACACAAAACAGCAGATGAACTGTAGTGGCAGCAGAAAAAAAGTAGAATTATAGTGAAGCAGAAATGAAGGCCATCTGAGTTATGTGAATGGCAGAGCACCACACAGAGAAGGTGCACATACTTTCAGATTCCTGGGTGATGCCCTGGGCTGATTTACAATTCTACTCCAACAGGTCTGGCTATATACCACACTTCCTGATCTCAACATTTTTGGATTTCCATTTCCTTTATTGTCTAGTATTTTAAAAATAAAAATCCATTTCTTGAAATAGCCTAAGTTGAATGCCTGGTCCTTATGACTAAATATTAAAAAATACAATAAAACTTCTGAGATTAAATTACTCAGGGGTTCCTGGGTGGCTCAGCTGGTTAAGCATCCAACTCTCAATTTTGTCTCAAGTCATAATCTCAGTTTGTGGGATTGAGCCCCGCACTGGGCTCCACACTGAGTGGAACCTGTGTAAGATTCTCTCTCCCTCTGGGGCACCCAGGTGTCTCAGTTGGTTAAGCAGCCAATTCTTCATTTCTGTTCAGGTCATGGGTTCATGAATCTGAGCCCTGTGTCGGGGCTCTGTGCTGACAGCATGGAGCCTGCCTGGGATTCTCTCTCTGCCCCTAACCTGCTCCCACTCCCTCTCTCTCTCTCTCAAAAATAAATAAAAACAAACATACACCTGCGTGACTCAGTCAGTTGAACATCCTACTTCAGCTCATGGGCATTCTACGCCAGTCATGATCTCATGGTCTGTGAGTTCAAGCCCCGCTTCGGGCTCACTGCTGTCACTGCAGAGCCCACTTTAGATCCCTTGTCCCCCCCCCCCCGCTCCTCCCCCTGCTCCTCTCTCTCTCTCAAAAATGAATAAAAATATTAAAAAAAATTTTTTTAATCACTCAGAAGATTTTCATCTTTAGCATATTTTACCTGTATGTTCACATACTACCAAATAAGTCAAAAAATTTTTCCTAAAACCTTAAAAGAAAAACAATGATTTACTTAAAATAAGGACTATAAACTGAGAAAGTAAAATATCTTACACTGTTAAGATAATCATTAAATTAATCCTGGTCAATTACATTTATATTCTCATTCTTCCCATCTCAGTTCAAGAAAAAGGAGACACTTTGCCTCAATCCTTCCCATTGATAAAAGCATCATTGTCAAAAAATACCTCCTTTATGCTTAGAATACTTACTATGATAATCACTTCTCCTAAACCCATCAAGTAGTCCTATCTCCCATAGTTTGACTCTCAGGATGGTATTGCCACATTAATTTAAGCAACTTGTCATTCTAATTTTGAGAATTTTATAACCTCTTTCCTAGTTTTGGGGTATGTGTATTATGTAGACTCAAATAATGTACTACAATAATTTTTTTTTAATGTTTTATTTTTGAGAGAGAGTGTGCGTGCATGTGTGCGGGGAAGGGGCAGAGAGAAAGGGAGACAGAGGATGCAAAGCAGGCTCCACGCTGATAGCAGAGAGCCCGATGCGGGGCTCAAACCCATGAACCATGAGATCATGACCTGAGCCAAAGTCAGAAGCTTAACTGACTGAGCCACCCAGGCATCCCTGAACTACAATAATTTCTAATCACATTCCTGGTTTGTGCATTTGTAAATGGGCTGCTATATTTAATAAATACTTTTTTTAACTCTGGGTTCATTTCCATACATTTATTTTATAAAAACAATAAAATTAAAACAGAAAAATATTTTAGGGGGGAAGCATTCATAACTCTCTCTAATCCACTATTATCGCTTAGTATCTCCTTCTGGACTATTTTCAATGGAGATTTCTTCAGTTACAACCACAATATACTTGTACAATGGTGTTCATAGCAGTATTATTCACAACAGCCAAAATGTAGAAACAATCCAAATGTCCACAGAATGTGGTACATACATATAATACTATTCAGCCTTAAAAAGCAATGAAATTCTGATCCATCCTATAACATGGATGAACCTTGAAGACACTATGCTGAATGAAATAAGCCAGGCACAAAAGGACAAAAATTGTAAATCTACTTATATGAGGAACCTAGAACAGGCAAATTCATAGAGAAATAAAGTAGAGGAGAGGTTTCCAGGGGCTGGGAGGGGGAGGAAAAGATGGGAAGTTATTATTTAAAGGACACAGAGTTTCGGTTTTGGATGGTGAAAGAATTCTGAAAACAGACAGTGGTAATAGGCATATAACACTGTGAATGAACTTAATGCCACTAAATTGTACACTTAAGATGGTTAAAATGGTAAATTTTATGTTATGTACAGTGCATCACAATCAAAATATTTTTATAAAAAGTAGGACACTTCTCTTTAGGCCATGTCTAAAAGGATGACTAAGAAACAGGGATGGAGAGGCAGCAAAAGGAGGAGAGTTCCAGTAAACGAGCTCATGTGAAACCAAAATGTTTACTTCACTATCAGGCAAGTTGAGAAAATTTAAGTCAGGAAAGGCTGAATCGCAAAGAAATCTGAGAGACATGGACTTTATGTTGGCAGTATCTTTATAGGAAGATGGTGAGGTATTTTAATCAAGGGAATAACAGATCTGCACTTTATGTTTGCGGAAAACAAGGGACAAGAGGGCAAAGGAGTCAGGTAAGCTGCAAAAGTAAATGAAGCATAATGATGCCCAAAACTAAGTAAGTCATGAAAATAAGAAGGAAGGAAGGAAGAGATACAGGGAATATTCGGGAGATAAAATCAACAGAATGGGATGTAATGGTAGAGAAGAAAGAGGAGTCAAAGATATTGGTTTTCAGTTCAAACAATTTGATGTCATTAACTGAGGTAGAGACTATGAAAACAGAGAGAATATAGGGAGAAAGATAAATGAATGCAGTTCCGCCTCACCCTGTACTTGCAGCATTTTATTCTTTTAGAAAACAATGTAAGTCAGATAAGAATAGTTCTGGAAGGGTACATAAACTTTCAAGAGGAGAAATGTGTAAATGAGAAGACAGAAATGGGAGGATTATACCCTTTTGAATTTTTTTGTTTTAGTCAAAAATATACCTATTACATATGCAAACAATGTTAATAATTTTAAGTTATGTAAAAATCAACTTTAAAATGTGAGAATAATGAGAAGAAATCTGCTCATAGCTATATGTTTTGGGGGACATTAATTATTTAACTCAGAGATACTGACAGAAAAAAAAGACTCAATTACAATTTCTGGTTGTTTTCTTTGGTTGTCTAATTAATTGCTGGTTCTATGAATATTTTTTAATGTGATAATTTCTAAATAATTCATCAATACAAAATAAATCGTTCCTTAAAAGCTTCTACTTACATTTTCCAAAATTTGTCTTTCCAAATGAAATGTACACACACTTAGAATAGATTTAAAAATCAGCCTTGATCTTGATGCACTGGTGTTAATGTTAAATCATAAACCGTCCCAAAAAGATACGCTGAAATCCTAACCCATGGTACTCTGTGTGATGTTATTTGATAATTAGGATGAGGCCATATTGGAACAGGGTGGGCCCTCAGCCCAATTATGACTGGTTTTCTTATAAGAAGAGGGAAATTTGGGGGCACCTGGGTGGCTGAGTCAGTTGACAAGCATGTGGCTTAAACTCAGGTCCGTGAATCTGAGTCCCACATCCAGCTTGCTGCTGTCAGTGCAGAACCTGCTTTAGATCCTCTGTCCCAGTCTCCTTGCCCCTCCCCTGCTTGCACTCTCTCAAAAATAAATAAACATTAAAAAAAAGAAAAAGAGGAATATCTGGATGGAAACGCAGAGGGAAGATGGCTTATGTGAAGATGGAAGCAGAGACTGGAGCTATATAGCCACAAACCAGGGAATGGCTGGGGCTACCACAAACTGAAAAGCCAAGAAATGATTCTCTTCTAGAGGGCTCAGAGGATGCATGGCCCTGCCAACACCTTGATGTCAGACTACTAGTCTCCAGACTGTGAAAGAATACATTTCTATCATTTGAATCCAGTTTATAGTATTTGTTATGGCAGCCCTAGGAAACTAATACACTTGGCTAATTAATACCAATAGGAAATGTTTATCACACCCTTGCCTTCATTAGTGCCTCAGTTTTACCACAGACAGCAAGATACACTATACAAGGTGTTTTTATGTCAGAATATATCAACTTTACACTTAGGAGAGATTCTGTTTTAGCATTAAAAAGTTGGCTCATGTTTTATGCTAGAGTGTATCTAAGTTTATTTACATAAAAATACTAATGATACCCAAATCAAGAAAATAGAAATTTGATAAGAAGAGAGGCTTGAAATGTTGCATTTTTGGAAGGTTACCTAGAAAACAGACACCATAGAATGAATATTAAGGAATAATCATATATCTAGTAAACAAAATGATCTATCTAATTTTCTTATAACTTTCAAGTAGTTATCTCTCTTATAGCCTAGGGTCTATGTCCAGTTAAAGTCCCACCAATAACATTTTATACCTTTAGACCATTTGTTAGAGAATATAAGGAAAAAAAATTTTAAGAACTCTCCTTTAAGAACCAGTTAACATAATCACATCGGTACTCTCTTGTGAAAACTAGAGATAAATCAGAAGCAAGGAAAAATACAAAATACCACCAAATTAAATTTGTGATCCTAAAAAACATTCCAAATTAAATAGAATGGTTAGGACAAAAAATCTAAATGCACATTGGGTGAAGGGATGTATAGCAGAGACTGTTGTTTCCTGTCCATAACCCGTTTGCTCTCACAGGTCAAGTAAATGCTGATGGCTTCTTATACTGTAAGCATCTGTAACGTTGCCTAGGCACTGTGCTCAGACCACACAGACATCAGGTGCCAGGGACTTAACACTCCTAGGAGCAACTCATAGCCAATGACTAATGGAAATCAGTTGATAATCACCCCAGCTTCCTCATCCTTTCAATAGAAAAACAAGACATTTTTTTTTCTTTCTTTCTTTTTTTTTTTTTAGAGAGCATGAGAAAGGAAGAGGGAGAGAGAATTTTTTTTTAAGTTTATTTATTTATTTTTGAGAAAGACAGCATGAGTAGGGGAGGGGCAGAGATACAGGGAGAGGAGAATGCTAAGCAGGCTCTGCACTTCTAGCGCAGAGCCTTATGTGGGGCTTGAAGTCACAAAACCATGAGATCATGACCTGAGCCAAAACCAAGAGTCGGATGCTTAACCGACTGAGCCACCCAGGCACCCCAAGATGCTTTCTTTTAAGTTTATTTATTTGTTTTGAAGGAGAGAGCAAGTGGGGAAGGGGCAGAGAGAGAGAGGGAGAGAGAGAATCCCAAGCAGTCTCCGCACCACCAGTGCAGAGTCCGACGTGGGGCTCGAACTCACAAACAGCGAGATCATGACCCGAGCTGAAGCCGGATGCTTAACTGACTGTGTCACCCACATACCCCTAACAGACAATTTCTACAACCACTAGGAGAGCTTGTTAAAACATATTCCCAGAGATTCGGATTTAGAAAATGTGTAGCTTTAGTTTCCATTTCTAACAAGCTCCCAGGTGATGGTGATATTGCTAGTCTGAGGACCACACTTTAATTGTCCTTGATCTAGACTGAAGACTGGGACAAGGAAAGTACAGAAATGATTTGGGGAACACACAGAAGACCAGATTCTGTGTATCAACCCCTCATTTTATCTTAGCCTTCTCACCTTCACCACTCAAGAGGGTTGGGATCCCACTGTCGCTTTTGGCCACTTTTACCTGGGGGTCATCTGCCAATCCTCAGGAAAGGGTTAAGATGCCACAGCTCTTTGATTTATGACAGAGGAGGCACTTCATTGGAGTAGGGAAACACAGTCTTTAAAAAAAAATGGTGCTGGAGTAACAGGTTTTCCATATGGGGGGAAAAAAGTCAAATTGATGCCTGCCTTCTACTATTCACACACACAAAAAATTCCAGGTAGGCTAAAGACCTAACTGCAGATGGTAAAATAATAAGGCTTTTAGAAGATACAAGATCATCTTGATAACCTTAGAGTAGGAAAGATTTAAAAAAGACACAAAAGGCACTGTACTTAACACTGAGTCCTGTTCCTCAAAAGATACCATTATCTCAGAGTCGGAGAAGATATTTGCAATCCATTTAAAACAAATGATCAGTATCCAGAATATATAAGTAACTTTAACAAAGTAATGAGAACAAGACAGTGATCCAACAGAAAATGGGCAAAATTAGAACTAGCACTTAAAAAGTGGAAATCTAAGAGTCAACAAATATTTAAAAAAAAAGAAAGGTCTCCAATCTTAAATAGAGAACTACAAATCAGAACCCTAACCAAATGCCATCATACCACAGTTTGCAAAATGAAACAAAATCTGACAATACCAAGTGTTGGCAAGAGGATAAACTCTCATACACTAGGAAGCAGTGTTATCTAGTAAAGCTGAAGATACATATACACTCCTACTTCTAGATGAATGCCTTACACTGCCCTTATGTGCACCGGGATGTAAAAGAGCTGCATTGTTCATAATTATCAAAAACTTGGCGGGGGGGGGGGGGGGGTCAAATGCCAGTGACAGTAAAATGGATTTTTAAATTATGATACATTTTTTCAGTAAAATATTTTACAGTAAGGAAAACAAATGAATTAAAGATAAATGCTACATGAATGGGTGCACAAAATAATGTTGAGTGAAAAATGCTCATATAAATACATATAAAATGACACTACATCAAGGGGCGCCTGGGTGGCGCAGTCGGTTAAGCGTCCGACTTCAGCCAGGTCACGATCTCGCGGTCCGTGAGTTCGAGCCCCGCGTCAGGCTCTGGGCTGATGGCTCGGAGCCTGGAGCCTGTTTCTGATTCTGTGTCTCCCTCTCTCTCTGCCCCTCCCCCGTTCATGCTCTGTCTCTCTCTGTCCCAAAAATAAATAAATGTTGAAAAAAAAATTAAAAAAAAAAAAAAAAAAATGACACTACATCAAGTTTTAAATCAGGAAAAACTAAGTCATATTGTTTTAGGTGGCACATACACTGGTATAAAAAAGCAAGGATATTATTATGAATTTCAGAATTGTGGTTAGCTGTGGGAAGATGAAGAGGGTTAAGACTGGTAAGTGATGCAGATATTTTTGGATGCTAATAATGATCTATTTCTTGACATGAAAGTAGGTTTTACTAGCCTTTATTTTACAACTATTTTTTAAATACATATGCATCTTTTTGGAATACATTTCACAATTTTAAAAAATGTTAAAAAAAAAAAAAAAAGACAGGGGTGCCTGGCTGACTCAGTCAGTAGAGCATATGACTTGATATAAGTTCAAGCCCCATGTTGGGCCTAGAGCTTACTTTTAAAAAAAAAAAAAAAAAAAAAAAAAGACAAATTGGCCCTGCAGTCAGACTGATCTTGCTGAAAAACTTGTTCTACAATTTACTAAGCATGAAATCTTGAGCAATTCATAAAATCTCTTGAAATTTAGGCTTCCTCAGTTTTAACATGGAGATAATTTATGTCTCACATGTTGCAGGGTTTAAATAAGATGACATATATAAAAAGTGTCCAAAAATGCCTGGCTCAATAAAAAGAAAAAGAAGATTTCCCTGCACTAAATGATTCAATGCTGTAAGAGATCTTAATTCTCGCCAAATTAAGTTACAGATCCAACCCAAATCCTGTTTCTGCTAACAACTAAAAAAAATTTCTAAAAGCCATGTGTTTTACCGTATTTACTAGTACTGGGTTTGCAACAAAAATCTATGGCATACATTCTCAGTGAGGGTGATATTACTCCTAGAGGGGCAAAAATTAATTCTTATGGGGGAAAAAAACCTTAGTTATTTAAATGGCTTGTGGCCCTCCAAAGTTCAACCCTATCCAACAAATCCTTACTCATTAGTATCTAATTTCTCATTAGTAAGAAATTAATTAATTTAAATTAAATTTTAATTAACTTTTTTCCTTTGGGATAGTGATAATGAAAAAAAAAGGTTAAGAAATACTGAACTGTAATTCATTCTGAAGCAGCTGAGTCTAATATGAGGAAAGAAACCGATGGAATGATCACAGTTTTGGGAAACAAGAAAATTACATAACGCATTCCATCTATCCAGAAGAGCTGAATAGGGAAAGGGAAAATAAATGGGGAGAAGGTGTTCAGATTCTTCTGTAAACACAAGTCCAAGTGATGCTTTCAAATCTGATACAGAAATTTTAGGAATATCCTTAGAAATAAGAATAAATTACTGTTACAGGGAATTAAAAACAGCACTCAACATTCTAGTTTTCTTTTGAGAGGAAAGGCCAGGAAATGGTAGCTCAAGGAGTTAAGAAGAACCTGATGCCCCTTTCTCCCATCTAAAAAGCAACACTGATAAATTTATTTTTAAGACAGTTGATGTTTCTGAAAGACATAGGGATGTCAGTAACTTTCAATAAACTAAGGAATGACTGCTTAAGGATTTATTTTTATCAGTAACCATGCTGTTTGGGGCAAATGAATTGTTTTCAATTTTGACCAACATCTTTCTCACAATGTTTTTCCCTTTTTAAAAAGGAGTATTTTTCATACCCGTACTTTCAATCCCCTTCTCTGTCCTAAATCTTATACAATTCCCTCAGACAAATCTCCCTCCTTTCTCTGTTCTATTTGACCAAGAAATGACTGAAATAGCCTATTTGACTAAGAAATGACTGATGTTAAGAGAAGTAAAATGAATTGGGCTTGTTCCAGACTACCAAGGAAATCAGTGGTCCAACACAGGTCTCCTTGTTCCAAGTCCAAGCACTATTGACCATAATTTACTAATAGTCTGCTCAAGCGTCGAGGCTGATTCTGTAATTGATTTCCTCCTTAAGAGTGTAGAACTCTCTAATCAACTAAGTTTTCCAAACTTACTGCAAATAAATTAAAAAAGGGAAAGGATAATCAGTTTCCAGACATGAGAAAATTAAAAATAAACACATGTATTAAAAATACATGAAAAATTAAAAAGACAGAAAATCCTTCCTATGACAAAAAGCATAAAAAGCAAGTACGGTTTAGGGAAGATACTAGTGAGAAAATATGTAATTTTTAAAAAGATTTTATTTATTTTAAAGTAATTTCTATACCCAATGTGGGGCTTGAACCTACAACCCTGAGATCAACAGTCATCCTCTCCACTGACCGAGCCAGCCAGGTGCCCCAAGAAAATATATGATTAAGGCCATCACTTTTTTAATGTAAAAGACAATTTGAGCATAAACTAAAAGCTTCCAAACTGATTTTGAAACACTAATTATATTACTAATAATTTCTCACTACAACGTGATAAAAAATACATTTGAATATTAAAGACAATGACATGTGTTTTCATTCCATAAAAGATTAAAATTATCTAATACTACATTCATTCAGTCAACCCCTATGGAAGACCAATTCCTTATATAAATCACTTCTTCAAATCCACAAAACTCATATTCATTCATTTCTCTAAATCCATAAGTTTTTCATCATAAAACCACACTTTCCTAACACTACAACTTGAGGATACACATTGTAACCATGTAAACACTCAATATTCCTGCTAAACATGCCTTGCTAAGAACACCTGAAACAGACTGTCATCATGACGCTTTGTTGCCAAAAGAAAATGAAGTTTCTCCATGATTTTTTAATGGAAATTACCCTTGGATTCTAAAGTTCTATAACAATATTAGATATTTGATTAGATGCATTATTGTAAAAAAAATAATTTAAAAAATGAACTGTAACAAATAAGCTGTAAATTTTTACTTACATATTCAGGTTTTAATTTTTTATCTCCTCCTCTCACAGCCACTTTTTCTAGTTTATCTATAATGGGCCCAATCATTTCCTCATCTTTAAGCTGAAGCTCTTCGTGTATTATTTCTATATCTCGAATAGGATCTACACTTCCTTCAACATGCGTGATATCATCATCTTCAAAAGCACCTAAAATGAATTAAAGAGAAGCAATCCAATAAACAATACAGAAGGCCATTATCAAAGATTCCTGGAAACTTAACAATTTATTCAAATTATTCTGAATTCTTTCAAGTAGGACATAGTGGTTTTTTTGTACTATTCAGTAATATTTAGGGCACTAGCAACAAAAACAGTAATTCAAGAGCCTCAACATTTCAAAAACTGATTGAAATAAATAAAATTAATCTTTACAGAAAGAAAATTATGCTCCAGAACTACTGCTATTTTCAGGTTTGGTACATTAAAAGACACTGAATTCCAGGCATGAGAGCCTGAAGTTCTAAACTGCACTATTAGGGTTTCCAAGGGAAACCGGATTTGGGGTGGGGGGGGTGGGTGAAATCATCTGGCAGACCTCTTCCCTGCTTCAATCTACTTTATCACTGTGGTTCTGACGGTGATTAGATAATGAACCACTCAGACACACAATTTACACAGCAGCTAATTTCATCGGCCTGATTTGAGGGTATGGTTTTTAGGGGGCTATCAAAGAAGCAGATGAAGGTGCATTTGTCATATATGAGTGACAACCATTCACACTATCTGAACAAAATGGTGCTGGCCCTTATTAGAAACACATGCTATTATCACATATTTAAAGTGCAGTTGAAGCCATAATTTCAAATTGCCAACTGGAAACATAAGGGTAAAACAACCAGATATTACTGAAGCATGTGTACTGACTTTATGCCCTTTTGAAGACATAATGTGGCAACATAATTCAACTGGATTTACTCAAATTACCAGATAAAGAACAGTATCACAAAAATGAACAAATACTGAGAAATATTATAAACAGAAAGCAGTGATATACCCACAAAACAAAAAACACATTTATAAACAAATTAATTTAATTTAAATTACCAACTAGATTATATACCCAAATTGAGATGTTTTCAAACATAAAACATCGATTATTTTAGATAAAGATATCACAGGGATCATGAGAGACAGTTTGACTGAGTTTAATGAAAGAAAAACAGTGACCATAGCTCATTCTTCCATACCAAAGACCAAGATATTCTCATTACAGGTTACAAAGAATTTTTAAATATAATTTTCTAGAATTAAAAATAATTGAGCCACTTGTATCTTAATGTGGAGCTACTCAGTAATATAAATAAAAAAATGTAAGTATATTGTTACAATTAAAATCTAAGTATTTAAAATACTTGGCATAAAAAATTCTTGGCATAAAACTGATGATATATTAAATAGTGCCATATAAATTATATGAACAAAATTAGCAAGAAAGGAGGATGCATATTATATCTTACTTGTAAACACACTAGACAGACAGTGATTTAGGTAAATTGTATGAATATTTGAAAAGCATGAAAAACATCTCCCTGGAAGCACGGTATTACTTATCAGGATTTGAGGCATCTTACACAAATGGCACAATAAAACAGGAAAACAAAAACAAAAGCTTCTTGGCAAAGCAACAAAGGCAGCATGGTCAGTTCAGTTACAAAAAGAACTACATTTTATGACACTCCAAGTGAAAAATATCCTATATAGTCATCTTTATGTAGGAGCCAGTAAGTAACTATAGCGATGTCCTCAACAATAGTAAATGCATCAGCAGGTTTCAAATGGCAATTTCTTGATTACATTCCTCAATTTTAACTGAGCAGATAACAGAGAGAAACTTAGGAGTCGCAATTCTTCTAAAAGCAAAGAAAATAAAGCTCTCTGATCATCTGAATTAATCCAGATAGAAAACCAGAATAAAGGGAAATAGCACTTGTCTATCTTATAACCTTCAAATTATCCTCTAGGTTGCACTTTGCCTAGAGTCTGCCAAGGATTAGGCTAGAAAAGGAGTTATGACTGGATCATCACTAATCCATTCCCCTACTACAGGAAAAAAACTCAAATCACAGGCCCTATACACTGTGGATTGCACTGCTATTCCTATGCCTGAAGGTTAGTCTTATTATATTCACTTGTATGTGAGTGGTAATATACTACAAGAACTTAAATTTATTTTTGATACTAAATATTGCCAAAATTAAGATAAAAATTAAGTGAAGGAAATATTAAAGTTATCCTTTCAAACTGAATAGCCTTGTGGTGACATGAAGCCTAAAACAGCTATAAAATATAAGCTTACAGAAAATTTGGTGGCCATATGCTCCAAGTTGAATAGACTTCACTGTACACTTACAGCATTCCTTCGCATCTTATCTGATTTAGTACAAAATTTAGTGGTTAAAAGTAAGGGTTCTGAAGTCAGACAAGCTCATTGGTCATAAATTCTTAAACAAATCACTGAACCTCTAAGGATCTCATTTTCACATCTTTAAAATGAAGATGTTTCTACCTCTCAGAGAATGGGTATAATTAAATCAGATAATATATGTAAAGTGCTTGGCAGACAGCCCCACACATAAGCTCTTTCAGCAACTGGGGCATATACTATTTTTTAAATGATGTAGGAATTAGTAATTAAAAAAAAAGGAATCAGTAATTTAGAAGAAATTGCATAGTAACATACTCAAACATTAGTTTTGAGTAATACCGTTTCATATCATTCAGTTCACCTTGGGACAGGTTAAAATAAGTTTTGTGAGATTTTCCCCCACTAATTCTTACTAGTTCACAACATTTTACCCTAGTCCATACCAAAGTTATTTATTTCAGCTTCACTTTAAAACACTGATTATTATGATTATTACAATTATTATAATTCCCCTTTGGGGGAAACACTGTACTGGTAAAGAAGATGACTTTAGTCATCTTGAAGACTATACTATATCATACCGAACTGTTAAATGAGAAAGTTATTTCCATTTCAATTCTCCTTAGTCCTTCTGACTATATCAAAGAGAAAGTATCGGTTTGATGCTGTTGGTATTTAATATCTAACATTTATAAATGTATCTCTTTATCAACAGAGCAGGCCTCAGTCTCAGAGCTTCTAAAGGCTAAAAAAATTAGTAAGTATGCAGTTTTCATTGTATTTGTTTTTATTATCTCAATATCTACAGGTGATACTAATTTTCTACTTACATTAGTGACAAAGTTTCCTGTTTAATTTAGTAAAAAAATGTGAGATCAAAAAAAAATTTTTTTTGTCAAATCAAGGAATTTCTTTGGTGATGGGATTTTATCTGATTTTTTAAAACTTTGCAGGGGGGGTGGTGCTTGGTGGCGCAGTTGGGTTAGGCGTCCGACTCTGGATCTCAGTTCAGGTCATAATCTCACAGTTTGTGAGTTTGAGCCCCACATGGGGCTCTGCTCTGATGGTGCAGAGTCTGCTTGGGATTATCTTTCTCTGCCCCCAAACCGCCCCCCCCCCCGCCCCACACTCAGAATAAACTAAAAAAAAAAAGACTTTTTTGGTACTGTTCTGTATAAAATAAGCTAATGTGATACAGCATGTGTGTGCAGGGAGGGGAATGATCACGCTGCTGTGCCATACTTTAGCTAGGATAGTAAGGGAGGCCTCTCTAAGGAGATGAGACTAGTCCGGAGGCCAGAATGGACAGAAGGAGGCAGTAATATGAGGATCTGAGCACAAAGGATCTAAGAAGGAAGTATAAAATCCTTAAAATGGGAACAAGCTTGAAGTGCTTCAGAAATACAAATAAAAGGTCAGTGTGGGTGAACCACAGGAGAGGATGGTAAACAGAGGGTAAGTTGGAGAAGTAAAGCAGTTCACATTCATTCATAAGTGATGTGAGCATGCATTTTATTCTAACTGTAATGGGAAGTCATTAATTGGAGAGTTTTAAGTAAATAAAGAGGAGACAGGGTAATAACATGATTTACGGTAAGAGGCCACTTTGGCTACTTTAAAAAGAACACACTTTAAGGGAGAGGACAAGAAGAATGGCAGAAAGACTCCTCAGGAGTTGGTGGTAATGGTACAGATGAGAGATGACCAGATGAGTGGTTAACTTGAAATAAAATGGAGGAGAAATGTTTGGACTGGGAATATATTTGAGAGATGGACTAGATGTAGGATGGAAGGTCATGACTAAGATAGAAAATTGGGAGTTATCAGATATGTTTAAAGTTATGTATCTGGATGATGTCATGTGAAAAGAGCACTCCAACACTCAAATGTTTGATGGGAAGGAAGATTTGGCAAAAGAGACTAAGAAGGGGTGACAACGTGAGAGAAAATGTAAGGAAATGCTCTTATGGGACTGAGGGGAAGAAAATGTTTCAAAAAGGGAAGAGTACTCAACTATAGCACATGTTGCTTAGAGGTAAAGAAAGGTAAGTACAGAAAGCTGACCACTGATCTTTGGCAAAAAGTGATTCTTTAAGAAATACTTTAATGGCTATATCTTCTTCACTATTTCTTCTAGATATCAGTGATGGGAATACTACAACTCAAGGATCTGTCCCCTTATTTATTATAACTCTAGAGCACAAAAGAACTAAATCCTAGCATTTCTAAGTTCATTCAGGTTTTAATATACTCCTCTCTAATATACTCTAAATGGACTAGTTATATAAGGCAAACACCATTATTTTTCTCACAATCTTTGAAAGACATCCTATCAGTTAAGAAGGTGGCCCACTTAAAAATCACGGCCACGTTCATTCAAAGTTTCATATTCCAAGTAAGCTGGCATAAACAAACACTGAAACAAACACTGACCGGCTGCAAGTTGGTAAACCAACTGATACGGAATCATTGACACCATACAATACACATCACCAAGAACAAAATCTGTAAAATCAAGTCACATATAAGGCTTCATTCAGAATTTTCCAAGGCCGCAGCTCTATGCCAAAAGACAGTGGAGAGAAGTCTTCTAAGTTCTAAGGAAAGAAACTGCGACTCAAGAATTTTAAATCCAGCCAGCCTGTTTTTCAAGGATAGATTTTGACAGGAATAGAGATTAATGGCAAACAGACTGCATTAATACATTCTAACATATAAGTAAGACTGAACAACTACAGAAATAATGCAAACAAAACAGAACATATGTATTATAAACTATGAAAAGTTATAAATAACAAAAATTCAGAGATAAGGAAAGGGAGGTAAAAACGTTAAGTGTGCTAATTTCCTCATCTTTCACAACAAGGGATCAACAGATGGACATATAAAGATGAAACATGTAATTAAAAAATAATTTCTCCAATCTCTCAGTGTTCTCATGATCCTATTTCTTAACTCTATCTAGCAGAATCATTTAAGAAAACATATCTTTTGTGAAAAAATTACCTGAAGTTCAGTCATTTCTTCTATATTACTTCAGTTTTTTCTTTCCTTCAAACCCAATAAAATAAAATGTAGCATTCTATTTAAAATAGCGTATACATTAGTGATCATATTTTTATGAAATTGTTTCTCTCTCTTAATAACACTGACCAAATGCTAATAAAATAATGCCTGGGCAGTGAGCTATTGAGCAATTTTCAAATCTTCTTCATCAGTTTGGTCTTGCTTTAAAGTTTTTATAATGAACATGTACTGTTTGCACAAGTCATTTTTTAAGCACAATAAATCGGTTTAACTTCAAGAGAAATTTGCACAAATTTTACTTGAAATTTTGGCTTTGCACTGACTAGCCACAAGGAGAAAGCCACTATTACCACAAAAATTATTTTACACTATGCATTTTTAAACATATAAAAGAGATGAATGAAAATAATAAACTAGAGTAAAGCCTTCTTATCAAATGATTTGTTACAGGAGAAAATGACCCATAAGCTAGGCTTATGGATCCCATCACAAAGACTTTTTACCCATCAATCCTGCATCATTTCCTTTCATAACAAAGCACCTTTCTCATATCTTCCTGACTTCTCTCACATTTCCAATACTTTTTTCTTCTTTTGCTACTCAGCAGCAAAGACTTCATCTTGCTCACTTCATTAGGGAAAATGCATGTGATGTTTGGAAAACCAAGGCCCCTTTTTGGTTTTACCCAATCTTTCCTTCTTTCCAGCAGTGAAACAGAAAACATTACCTTCTGTTTATGGCCAATCTCTCTACCGTCTCTGCTATGAATCTTACCCTCTCCCAAGGAAATTTGCTCCACAGATTGTTCCTTGTATCCTTGTATTTCCTGAGACCTCAGTCTAGTATGCCTCTCTCTCTCCAGTATTTGTAGCATCTCTATTCACTAATATTCTCCCATTAACATTTAAGCAGGCTTAAGATTCTACAGTAAATCAATCATGTCAGCCATCCTTGGACATTAATCCCCATTCTACTATTGCTTTCTTTCCTCTAGTTCAAGGTCAAATTTTTTGGAAAGAGCTGTCTGTACCTGCTCTACTTCTTTCCTCCCTCCTTAGAACTTAACCCACTGCAGTTTGGTATGCTCCCACCATGCTCTCAGAAGCTGATCTCAAAAAGGACACCAATGATTTGTCTTCATGATGCTAAGTCAAGTAGCCATTCTTCAGAAATCTTGAGTTGCCTGTCAGTAGCGCCTAGCTTCAGAGCACTGATATAATCCCTTTCGCAGATTCCTTATAACCACATTCTCCTGATTTTTTTCTAGTTTCTCTGGCCATTTCTTCTTAGGCTATTCCTTTACTTGCTCAAACTACCACCTAAATGTTGATGTCTTTCTTAGCTGTCTTCTTTTATCCCTCTAGTATACACTCATTTACAGAATTTCCAGCCCAGAACTTCCCTGGGTGGCTCCAGTATATTCTGAGGTCACAGCAAATAAGATGAGCCAAAAATTCTTTTTAGTTATTACAGAAATCATTTCTATCATAAAATCTATTCACTAAGTGAATAAATGCAAAATGTCAATGCTTATTTTACTAAAGTTGTAACTTTTAATATTTATGTGCCTTCTTTACTAAGAACCAGTCAAAAGAGAAATATTTTACTTGGTGAGACTACTCATATGGCACTGGACATTCTGAATATTTATTTTCTGGTGTGATGTGGCAGAAATGAGTTCGCCATTTTCAATTATTATAAATGGATTAAAGTTTGATCAATTTACTCATTCATTCAAAGTCTAATATCTTATTCCATAAGATAAGATTTGAATAAGAAAGATAAATCTAGTGCTTAGGATGCTAAATCTAACTAGGAAGGATTTTAGAAATAAAAATATACTTCAGAAATTCAAGACTTCAGTGAACTGCTTTGCTATATTTCTACTTAAATCTAGGCTATATTCAGTTTTCAGAAGCATTCTAGTTAGATGTCGAAATAGGTTTTAAAATACATGATGTATCTAAGTATATAGGCTTCACAGCAGTACTTTATGTAAACCACCTGTCACAGAAACCTTATATTCCAAATTGCATGCCTGGTGTTTTCTTGGGAATAAGAGAGTATATGGTCAAGATGAACCTATTTGACTTATGTTTTTTTCTATCTTCTACCACTACACAATACAGAGATAAGGAATTCCTTGGTATATAAACCAGTATATAAACTGTCACCCGCTCAACACATAAATAAGACCACAATATGCTTTGCTAAATAGAAATTCCCCATTTAAAGAAAGCTTGTTTATATATCTAACAATAGGCTAAGTCTTTTGAGAATTAAAAGCAAAAAACAAAAAAATAATAGGACCTTAGTCTCAATGAGTGGACAATGTGGTTGGAAAAACAAATCTTATCTAATAAAAAGAATAATATTCACTAACAAGGACTTTAAGTATAGGTTCAATTAAGAATTAATCATCAAGGCCTTTAAATATAGGGGAAAAAATATATTGGTAAAGAAGAGGAAGAAAGGCATCAGAGAAAAAACAGGCTGAAATAAACAAGGCTTACCTGAGAGCTGAGTACAGTAAGAAATTATACTGAGGAGTAGTAGAAGATAAAAGTTTATCACATCAGGTTGGTATGAAGGATAGGAAAGTCCAAATAGGAATATAAGTCTGGATCTCAACTGATAATCAGAGGGAGCCAACACTGGTTTTTGTGTTAGTAACAAATGGAAAGCAGCATTTAGAAAGACTAACCAGAAGTAGGGAACCAGCTAAAAGAGAATTGCTATACTCTAAATACACTGCCAAAGTACACTAGGATACTGATGAAAGATATGAGGCAATCAGGATGAATAGTGAGACTTAACTAAAGAAAACAATGTCAACCAGATAAAAGCAATGAGAGAGAGAGAGAGAGAGAGAGAGAGAGAGAGAGAGAGAGAGAATTGTAAGGTTTCAAGCCAAAAGATCTTTATTTGCACTCAAGGTAACATCAATACCTATAAGATTCAAAGCCCAAATCCAGTATGAAACCAAAAGGTATTATATAACAAAAGTACAGACTCTTACAAATATAAATAAAAATAAAAAAATACATACTCTAGAAAAAAAATATTACACGTATATACTGAACGTTAAATCACAGCACCAAATCCTGCATGCCACATAATTTCACATTCTTTCCAGTTTCTCCTATGTGGTAAGAATAAATGTTTTGAGGGGTGCCTGGGTGGCTCAGTCAATCTGACTTTGGCTCATGTCATGATCTCCTGGTTCGTGAGTTCGAGTCCAACGTCAGGCTTTGTGCTGACAGCTCAGAGCCTGGAGCCTGCTTCAGATTCTGTGTGTGCGTCTCTCTCTTTGCCCCTCCCCCTCTCGTGCTCTCTCTCTGTCTCTCGTAAACAAACAAACAAACAAACAATGTATGTATGTATGTTTTGACCATCTGTATTCTAACCGAGAGTCTCACCACAATTACTAAAAGGTTAGGGGGCACTTTACCAAACCAGAAGAAATATTATTAAATACAATGCTAGAAATCAAGATAAGGATATCCTGCTCAAAAAAATCTTTACCTTTTCAAATTTCTAATCCACTTTTCAAACAAAGTCATACCTTGTGTCAGAACTATGATTCCCAACTTCCTTAGAATTCTATAGGTCATTAAAGAGAAGGGAGAGTGCTAAACTTGTATTAGCAACTCAACATCTATAGTTTTATTCATAAACACTGAAAAATGCCAGTTCCTATTTACTTTCCATAAATGACATGACAAAAATTCCTCAAAAATTGTTAATGTTTATGTATTCAATTACTTTTAAAGGTATATAATACATACATATGTGTGTGTGCATCTATATCTATATCTATATCTATATCTATATCTATATCTATATATTTTATTGTCAAGTTAGCTAACATACAGTGTAGTCTTGACTTCAGGAGTAGATTCCCGTGATTGATCGCTTACATACAACCAGTGCTCATCCCAACAAGTGCCCTCCTCAATGCCCATCACCCATTTTCCCTGTGCCCCCCCAACCCTCCACCGCCATCAACCCTCTGTTCTCTGTATTTAAGAGTCTCTTATGGTTTGCTTCTCTCTCTGTATGTTATTTTTCCTTCCCTCGCCCTATGGTCATCTATTAAGTTTCTCAAATTCTACATATGAGTGAAATCATATGATATCTGTCTTTCTCTGACAGACTTATTTTACTTAGCATAAGAGAGAGAGTGCAAGCAGAGGAGAGGCAGAGAGTGGGGGGGGTCAGGTTCTGAAGTGGGCCCAACGTGAGGCTGGAACTTACGAACCATAAGATCATGACTTGAGTGAGTGGAAGTTGGACACTCAACCGACTGAAACACCCAGGTGCCCTGGTGACAAATTCTTTATTTTATGGTGGAGACAAGTGGTTGAAAGCAGGAGTTAAAGGGGCGCCTGGGTGGCTCCCTCGGTTGAACAACTGACTTTGGCTCAGGTCATGATCTCATGGTTTGTGAATTCGAGCCCTGTATCGGGCTCTGTGCTGACAGCTCAGAGCCTAGAGCCTGTTTCGGATTCTGTGTCTCTCTCTCTGCCCCTCCCCCACTCATGCACTGTCTCTCTCTGTCTCAGAAATAAATAAACATTAAAAAAAATTTTTTAAAGCAGGAGTTAAAGCTGTTTATTGAACACTCCAGATGCTCTGATTTAGTAGTGTAGTTTAAGCCCAGGTTTACAGGTGCACTTAATTTTTTTTAAGTAGGCTTCAGACTCAGTGCAGAGCCCAACGTGGGGCTTGAACTCATGATCCTGAGATCAAGACCTGAGCTGAGATCAAGAGTTGAATGTTCAACAGACTGAGCCCCCCAAGTGCCCCGACAGGTACACTTTAAAACTCTAGCCCTGGGGTGCCTGGGTGGTTCGGTCAGTTAAGCATCCAACTTCGGCTCACGTCATGATCTGGTGGCTCGTGAATTCAAGCCCCGCATTGAGCTCTGTGCTGACAGCTCAGAGCCTGGTGGAACCTGCTCTGGATTCTCTCTCTCTCTCTCTCTCTCTCCCCCTTCTCCCACTCACACTGTCTCTCTCTCTCTCTCTCTCAAAATAAATAAACATTTAAACAATTAAAAAAAAAAACCTCTAGTCTTAATCTACATCAAGCCCCTTCTCATCTTGACAATGAAAGCAATTTGAGCAAAAACAGAATCTAATTCATAGCTGAACCTCAAGCTTATAATATTTCTCTATCTCTGTATTAAATAAGATGTGCAGTTTTAGCTACCTTCGTTAAGTTACGAAGTGGGGAAAGGGCATCTTGATTTATTGTATTTACTTCAAAAATCAATTTACCTTCTTAAAGAATCTAGGACACAGAAAAGAACCAAAAAAAACCATTCTGCTAACAAAATTCTGCTAAAAAGGCTATAGATTTAAGCCTCTTAAGCTTTCAGAGTCTGAAGCAAATGAAAAAGGGTTCTATCAATCAGATTTTAATTACCTCAAATGGATATATTTACAGTCCTCTGGAAAAATAAAATATTGTGTAAACATACAAAAACGAAAATAATTGTCTAGTAATGTAATATAAACTGTTAATTACTTGATGCACAGCATAAATGGAACCGCATAACAAGACTTGGTGGGTTGTACTTATTTACAATAACAAATCAATCAAAAGTAGCCTTTAAAGTCTTTAACCTTCATTTTCCAGGAGAAAACTTATTATCTGAGACATAGCAAAGGCCCCCAAATAATTCAGTGTATGCTACAGGCTAACTGTTTAATGCCGGAATAGAAAATAGAACTATGGGTAGCCAAAAAAATTTGCTTTTGCTTTGCTTCTCTTCCCTCTCCTCTCCTCTTTCATTATAGGAAAAGGCTCAAAACAAAATCCTGGTCAACAGGAAAAAAACCGACCCTATCTCTCACATAATAAAAAATTAACCAAGGTTTTCAAAACGCTTAGTAAAATAACATGCGCATGTGTCTGACTTTGAGAGACCAATCTAAAATTAAAGAAATTATACATGACTTATGCAGAACTTTTAACAAACTAGTTAATTTATATGAAAGCAATCAAGCAATGCTAGAAATAAAAAAATCATCCCCAATCTTGAGACAAATAGATATTTAGGAGAGAATAACAAAGTAGGTCAGTCAGGTTCTGAGAAACCTTACAAATTTTTATTATTTTCTCCTGATAGTAAGAGTTTGTATAAATTACAAATAATATGCTTTTAAGGAGTAACTCAAAAACAAAACATTAAGTAGGAAGAACAAGATGAACAAAGAGGAAAAAAAAAAGATATAGGTATATAAACATGAAAACCGGTAAATATGAAGCTTATGTTACTGTAGTAGGAAGGAAAAAAGCCTTTTGGTTATTACTGATACCACTTAACTGATCAGAAGCAACACATTACAAAATCATACAATATAGTTCTTTAAACGTACAGAGCACCAAAAAACTCTGCCTAACAGTTACTGCTATTGTACTTATATTGTAGATAATAAGACATCCACACCATTAAAGATTTCTTAAAGTCACTTAAAAGTTTTGAATTATAACCCAGAGTCAACACCTGTACTTAATCATATTCAACTGCTCAAGGGCTTGACATTTTTAGTTGCTGAAACCTATCAACTCTTTTTTTATATATCAACTCTTTCCAAAGAAGTAGGCAGAAAGTACCTTAATGAGAACTAATATTCATCTCTCAATAATATTTTCACTTCTTATTCTATATAAGATACCTGAAATGTATAAAAGGCAATTTTAATCAATGATATTTTAAATTAGTATTTATTGAGATTCTGCTCTACCTCCAATATTGAGCTAGCTGCTTTTGTTGTATTTAACCTTTCCAATAACCATCTCACTAACTTCCTAACTTCTAAAACGGCATTAACCCTTCTGCCAGTAGAAAAATTCCTCTATAAAATGGCTTTGCCCCACACTCATTCTCCACAAATCCTCAGTTCCAGTCAAACTTGTACTGACTCAGGAAGTCCAGAAAGTTCTTCACATTCGACTGTCACTGTATTTTTGCCCATTCCCTTCCCTGGATCTCAAAGACATATATCATTTCCATTACAAATCAAATCTATCCCTAAAATGCATAGTTAAATTTCCCCTCATCTTACAAGGCAATCCTAGAGGAGTCCGGGTCTATACTTCTACAATTCCAGAGTCATAGGAGGAATTGTAGGGACTTGTTTGGAATAAAGTATGGTAAAATTAGTGGCTTAATATATTACCCCAAATAAGGCTCCTGGGAAGATCCATTTTTATACCTTTTATAGAGTTCTGTTGTAAGCAGGGGAAAAATGCAGAGAGAAATTAACAAAAACCAGAATCTTATCTTTACTACCAGTACTGTAAGCAATGAATAAAAGAGTCATGTGGACTCTGCCATTCACAATATAAGCTAAAGAGCAAAGCAGAGCTTTAATTTTTCTAATGTCAGTGCTCACTGATATCTCACCTTTTAATCAAACTGATCCATTCTCAACAATTTCATTTTACATTTTTAATGCTATTACTCATCCTTCTGCATGGAATAGTCTTCCTCCCCACTTCTGCCTTTCAAGAGAAGTTACGTATTTTTCATGGCCTTAATCAGATGTCACTGAAACGATACTTCCACGATACCTTCTCCAACCATACCTGCTTTCTGAACTATTAACAATAATCTATTTTATTCACATGATCTGTAGCATGTATATCTAGTATTAGAATGTATGTGATTAGTATGCGATTAACTGTGATTAGTATGTGATTCTATCTCTTAGTTACCTAAGCTGGAGGATTCTGTCTTATATGCCTTTCTAGTTCTCTCCAGTGCCTTGATCAGAGCTGATACATAATTAGGCATTAGGTGAAGCGAAGAATAAAGGAATCAATGAATGAATGAATGTTTCAAGCACTCATTAGCACTCCAAATGAAAAACTGTTGGAGGGGAACTATGGATTCTAGATGAAGCTAGACATGTAGCACAACAGCAAAGGATCAGTTTCACAGCACACAATAAGATATTTAGCAAGTATTTCAAAGGAACCAGTGCTAAGCATGTCAATCACATAAATTAAGAGTAAGTAAAACACAAAACACGGCAAACTGCAATAACAGATGTGAGAAAATTTTGTGTTTCATCTCTTCACCTTTGAACTGCGTGACTATTAGTGATGATTATTCATTTATTTTCTGAGGACTTCTTGGGTGTACTGTACTGGATTAGTATTATGATAGAATTTTTAAAATTTATAAATCAAATTAAGAAAAAACATACCTATAAACTATAACTAAGATCAATAAACACAAAAGGAAAGGAGAGACAGGGATTAATCAGCACAAATCAGGATTAAGGAGGGAAGGCGTGAATATAGATGAGGACTTTCAGAGACCGATAGCAGCAAACAGAAGCAGAGTCAAGAGGACATTCCAAGCAGAATGGAAATATAAGTATGGCAGAAGTGATTAAGGGCACAGATTCTGGGATCAGACTATCTGGATTCAAACCTGGGTTTCAGACTATTTGATTCATCCATTGTAGGATTATTTAATTTCTCTGTGCCTTCATTTTCTTATCTGTAAATATATAAAATAATACCTACTTCATAAGATTGTTCTGACAATTAAAAATGATAACATATGTAAAGATCTTAGGATGGTGCCCGGTACATAGAAAACACTCAGAATATGTTAGCTATACTGATAAACGAAAAGATAAAGACAAGGTATATATCATGGTTTTTCAATCTTGCTACTACTAACATTTGGGTCCATGTAATTCTTTGTTGCAGGGGGCTGACTTGTATATTATAGGATGTTTAACAGCACCCCTGGCCTCTACGAACTAGATGTCAGTAACATACACACGTGCACACATGCACGCAAGCATGCACTCCGACTGTGAATATCAGAAATGTCTTCACACAGGGGAGCATGGCTGGCTCAGTTAGTGGAGCGTACGACTCTTGGTCTCGGGGTTGTGGGTTCAAGCCCCATGTCGGCTGTAGAGATTACTGAAAAATAAAATCTTAAAAAAAAAAAGTAACGTCTTCAGACACTGCTAACCCACAGTTGAGATCCACTGGTGTACATTAAAATACAAAGGTTGTCCTATACAGCAACCAAAAAGATACTACCATAGGTGCAAATATGCAGGTGTCAATTGATGGAAAGCTTCTAACAGTGATTGAGGAGTTGAAATTTAATCTCTTATATTAGAACACACCAACAGAGATTTTCAGAGAAGCACTGTTATGATCTTGTTCTTGCTTGCTTATTCACTCATGCTCTCTTTAAATGATTCTATCAGTTTTGTACAAGATCTAATAGTTTGAGGGCACCTAAGTGGCTCAGTCTTAAGGGTCCAACTCTTGATTTTGGTTTGGGTCATGATCTCACGGTTGGTAGGACTGAGCCCTGTATCGGGCTGCTTGGGATTCTCTCTCTCTTGTTTTCTCTCTCAAAACAAACAAACTTAAAAAAAAAAAAACAAAGCAAACAAACAAACAAACCTGGGGCACCTGGGTGGCTCAGCTGGTTAAGCTCAGGTTTCAGCTCAGGTCATGATCTAGTGGTTTGTGAGTTCAAACCCCGCATCCAGTCTGCTTAGTATTCTCTTTCTTTCTCCCTCTCTCTCTAACCCTCCCTTGCTCATGTTCTCTCCCTGCCCCCCTGCCCCCACCGCCTCTCTCTCAAACTAAATAAATAAACTTAAAAAAAAAAAGATCTAATAGTTTGGAGAGACATCGATGGTCACAAGCAAAGCAGTTGACTGTTGAGTACTAGTGCTAGAAATAATGTGAAAGAGGTCAAATCTAAAAAAACAAAAAAAACACTTAAAATCTTTACAAAGATTTTTTTTTGTTTGTTTATTGGGTAGGAAGAATGATATCAAATTGAGGAGAAATGAAATGTAGCCAGTCATAAAATTAGAGGTATGTAATATTTAGTTAAAAATACAATTTTAAGGCATATTTTTAAAACGTTTACTGAATGTTAATCAGAAAGAGAATGGTGCCAGGAGCCAGAAGGCAAATTTCAGAGATGAGAAAAAGTTGAATAAGATTAGTTTCTGCCTTCAAAGATGTTTATAATCTAAGAGGGGAGACAGATCAGCACATAATTAATACAAGTAAATCCAGGCTGAAGGGAAGCAAGGAGAGGGTCAGTATTCAGTATAAGCTGATGGAAAAAGAGAGTCTCAAGGTTTCAAACTGGAACACTGCAGTCATGTAGATGCCATTTAAAATTTAGATTAAGATTCATGTACAGGTTTTGACGGAAGTATAAATTATATTTTAATCCCATATTTAAGTGTATTGATGCTGTGATAAGAGATAATATTGTCTCCACAAGAGTTTGAAACTGGTGTTTAAATGCTAGAAATATGTAAATATGTGACAGGTATTAGTCAAGTAAATGGCTGGCTATTAATTTTAAAAATAACTACTTTATAGCTTTATCTATAATATCAATGGACCATGACTTTTACCCAGATTTTCTACAATAGGAAGGTGCAGGAGAAGGAATAGAAAAAGGAGGACTCTGGTATTAGAACAGGGAAGTGATGGTTTGACTGAATCCACATTAAGCAACAGGGAACACATCTGTGGGTCCAGATGAAAAGTATTATGAAGGTAGAGGTCTTAAAACCAAATAACATACCTCACAAAATAATTACATCCTTAAATACAATAATCCACACTTCTAAAACAAGAGCAGAAACATGGAAGAACAGGTAAGGCCTAGAGACTACATCAAAGACAGGCAAGCAATCACACCTTAGGGAGCAGACTGTATAAGGTAGGTCATTGCATCCCCAGTAGTCTTCCAAAACAATCCACTCTAATTGACTCAGCAAAGTGAGTACCAACTATCTGAGAGCATCCTAGAATTCTAGTGCCATCCTAAAATCCTAAAGATCCAGTCATCACAGTCACTATTTAAGCCCTGAGCAAACAATCACCACCAGGTGGTGCCAAACCAAAGACAGTACCAGAATGGACCTGCCTGGGCCAGCACCTTGTCACACCCTTCACCCTCCTGCAGCTAGCTTTGCAGGTTCACCCTAGTCATTTCATTCATCTAGCACTAAAATCACCTCATTTTTATGCAAATGAAACTTTGGGACCCATGTAGCACATTATGTCGAGCATTAAGGGGTGGTTACTGTAATACATTCTTCGGGGGGTGGGGCTCAGGGAGAGATGACAATCTGGGCTTACGTGAGAAGCCTAGTTACAGTAGTCCCACTTATCCATGGTTTCAGTTACCTGCAGTCGACTGTGGTCTGTAAGCAGATGCTCTTCCTTTTGATGCATCATCAGGAGGTCAATAGTGGCCTAATACTACATACAATGCCTACATCATTCACCTCACTTCATCTCATCATGCAGGCATTTTATCATCTCACATCACAAGATGGGTAAGTACAGTACAGTAAGATATTTTGAGAGAGAAAGAAAGAGACACCACACTCATATAACTTTTTATTACGGTTATTGTTACAGTTTTTCAATTTTTATTATTATTCTCTTACTGTACCTAATTTATAAATTAAGCTTTATCATAAGTATGTATACGTAGAGAAGAAACAATAGACCGGGATTAGTACTATCCATGGTTTCAGGCATCCATGAGGGGTTTTGGAAAGTATCCTTCACAGATAAGGGGGGCCTGCTACACACAGGAATAGACTAAATTTTTTTTTGCTTTATGCCTTACTTCATTAATATAAATGCAAATAAAGTCATAAAAATAGTCAGAAAATAAATAAGAATGCAGTATACTAAAAGTTCTAACTAAGACTTCAAACAGTTAAATATGAACACGATGAATACTTCAAGGCTTTCCCACATGGCTCTACTAATGAACCATGATCTTCAACAAGAGTGAAATGATATAATAGCACCAATCCCTCCCCCCCCCCCCCGCCCCCCGAAGAAAGTTAAATGATCCTTTGGTTCTTTTGTCTTTAGAGCATAAAACATGGGGACTACAGTAAAACAAAGGAAGACAAATCTCCCTACCCCCTCCCGAATGTAAAAAATATATAAAAGTTTCTCTAGGGGCGCCTGGGTGGCGCAGTCGGTTAAGCGTCCGACTTCAGCCAGGTCACGATCTCGCGGTCCGTGAGTTCGAGCCCCGCGTCAGGCTCTGGGCTGATGGCTCAGAGCCTGGAGCCTGTTTCCGATTCTGTGTCTCCCTCTCTCTCTGCCTCTCCCCCGTTCATGCTCTGTCTCTCTCTGTCCCAAAAATAAAAATAAACGTTGAAAAAAAAAAAAAAGTTTCTCTAAATTCCTTTAAAAATTACCTCAAATTTTCCAGTAAAAGACTTCATGGCAAACTTACTCCCCTCCATCTCCACCACCACCAGATTTTAGCACTGCTTATATGTTATACCTGTCAAGATCTGATGACTGTATGTTATGTATTCATCTGAACAGAACCACTACACTTAGTTACAGGCTATCATCAACCAATTCATTCTCTTGCTAAAATCAAGTCATCCAATTACTCCTTGACTAATCAAGGCTGTTTTGGCTTTTTCTTTTTTCAAAAGGTACTCAACAGCATAAACAGTTCACTTACAAGAAATGGAAAGGGGCTAATCAGCAGAATTATTGTTTTGCTGCTACAATTTGCAGTATTTAAATTTAGTTGCTGATTGGACTGAAAGTTTTATGATATAGCATATGAAACTAGTTTAATACAACTGGGAAGCTGTGTAGCTGTATTGTCTTTCCATGGCTATATTGGTCTACTTTGTAGGATAGATAATTGACCACTTTCCTTAAAATAAAGATATTTTAAAAATAAGTTTTAGTATACTTTCCCACATACATTGGTTTTATAAAGGCAACATGCTATTAATTCCTGAGCATTATTTTTAACGTTAGCAACTATGTGCATACATACACATGCTGTAAAAACCCACAATTGCTTGGGGTTTTAATTTACATTTATTTGGGCTTCTGAGCAGCAATAAACTAAGAGACATTATTTAATTATCTTCTTATTTAAGAAAATAAAGAGGTACATGTTTTATATAAATCCACATTATCCCTTATATAATAAATAAAACAGTGAACACTGTATTTCTAAAATGGGGATTATTTCAATTCAAGAATAATTTTGGGTGCAAACTATAAAATGAAACTATTATCCATCAACATTATTACTCAATATAGAATTTCTGAGAAAATATTTAACAAAATGACTAAAGACTAAAATCTAAACACTAAACTAAAACTTTGGATTTTTTCACTAAAAAGAAAAAAATTAATATGTCAAAATCTTGACAAAGTTTTGGAGAGAGATGAGATCCATTCTTTAAATTCAGATTACCTTGTTAAGTACAGAGATACAATAACAAAAAGGATAGGCTGTATTTTGCAGGAGGAAGAGATGCTTTTATAGTAAAAGGGATAGTTAGGGTTTTTAAAAAAACAACAACAAACAAACTTAACACGTAACCAAATTTCTTACACATTAAATAATGCTGTGCACTAACCATCAACAAGAACTTACATACAGAAAGGAAAACATATACACACATAGATAAGATTAAAACAATTTCTAAATCTTTTATATATGTGCACATAATTACATAAGTAATACTCTATAGGCATATGTTTTGCATGCTAAGACCCATATAGAAATGAAACTCTATAATACAGAACTGTGAAATTATACTTCCATTAAAATGTCTGACAGGACCATTTAACATACACACAAACATTCCAGAAAGTCTTACTTTCACAAATGCACTTACAAGGTATACAAATGCTAGGATACTTCAAACCAACTATGTTTAATTTCTAAAAAATGTTATTTTAGTAATTTTTTAAACAGGATTCAATCTAGCTTATCTATGCTGAAATTCAAGGAAGCAAATAAATTAAAAACTAAAATACATTGATACAGAACTAGTATTCTTTAAAAATGAATATTTCAGAGTCGGCACACCTGCCAATATATTAAAAATAAGTAAAATCAACTACAAAAGTGATAAATCAAATGCCATGGTAGACTTGACTTCTCGAGACAGCATTTTCAGCCGTCTTTTGTGGCTTTGTTTGGCGCCATAGTCCTTTAAGTTTTGTCTTCATAAAGCCCTAACTAGTTGTAATCATTTGCAGCCTAATTGTGGACATTTATCTGCTTTTCTTATGCATAGAACATAGCTATTAAAGCTGAATGGTGATGGTGTGAAGTATAGGTTAAATTGGGTGAAATTAAAGCAAATTACTCCGGGATGTGGAAATCTGAAAATAGAAACCACCAATGATTTGCAACCCTCTTGATGATCAGCTTCACAGAACCCTAAACGACAAGAAAACTTACATATTTTAAAGTTAACTAGGTTTTTAAAAATAATATGTATAAATGTATTTTTAACTACATGCACTTCTTAGTAATGTTGGAAAGATTATTTGTTTAACTCAGCTGCAATGTGAAAAAGATCTCAGGTTTCTATTTTAAATAGTGCAGTTCATTTCTTAAATGAGATTTCCTTTCCGTCATATAAATTTTTACCTATAAAAATTCATCCAACTATGTCAAACACAATCTATACACATTATCATATATTATTCTGCTAGCAAAGTTTTAACCCTGAATAAAAGTACTAATGCTGTAGATAATACAACACTGAAATTATACTAATAAAAGTAAATTAAAAATGTAAACATAAATTTATCATATCTATAGGCATATTTATATATATATGCCATACATAAATCTGCGTATGTGACTAGCGTACAGAAAAAATATACAGAGGCCTAGAAATAAATATAAAACATTAAAATACAAAAATTTTATTTTCATGTATCTAAAATCTTACTGGTTAATCCACAGTTTGGATTAAGACACTAAAACATTTGCACCTTGCATGTTTTCTTAGGCAAGCAAACAAAATAGTATAAAAAAATTACTAGATCACAATTTAGACGAGCTTACTCTAAAGCTGGAAAACATTTCTAGCAATGAAACTGACACCTTTTTATTGACTGCTATGCAGAAAGCATATTTAGGTATCTGGAAAGAAAGAAAATTACATGACATGTCCTAAACCTTCAAGGAGCTTACAGTTCAGTTGGAGAAATAGGACAAGCGTATGTAACTAAGTCATGGCTGCATGAAATGGTACCTACTACCATGAAGAAAGCTCCTAATCTCAAAGATAAGAAAGAAAAGGGGTTTTAGGGAGGAGGATCACAGAGGATATGGACCTTAGAGAATAAAATTCAGCCAGAGGTACAGCAAAGACACGCCAAAATGCATAAGGTACATTCAAAGCACAAAGAACAAATGCATCTGAGGAAATCTAAGAACAGATAAGAAAGCAATGAAAAACATTAATGCCTGACAATGAAGAGCCTTGAGTATTAAGCAGAAAATGTAATTCCCAGTAAGGCATGAATGTTTTACAAGAGGCAGTAACAATCCAATGCAATGACTCACAAACAGTGATATATCTTATTTCTCAATGACTATAACACAACTAAAGGTGATATGCCAAAGACATGGCTCTCCGGAATATTAGTAATAACCCTACCCCCTCAATAGTCCCCTTTTCTTGCCTCATATCAGGCTACGAAGATACTGCTTCCTACTTAGTAATTGTATCCTTGTGTATTCATTATCTTTGTGTTTCAGAGATAGCATAGTACAAAATTTAACATTCAGCTACTGGTAAATTTTTATTGGTGTGTATTTTACAACCCTAGCAATAATACATACTTCTAAATAATATTGCAATATTAGTAAAACTTGAGTTGGCAATGTTAACAAAATGCACACAATTATCTTCCGCTTTGTGAAAATTAAGCATTTTTTTTGCCCTCCATAGAATGACACTCAAATTCTTGGACATAGTTGCTATGGGTCATAAGAATGGTTAGAAACCATTACTCTTAAAAGAAGAAACTAGAAAAAGGAGAGACTAGAACAGTGATTTTCAAATATCTAGGGTATAGATGATTCCCAGTCTCTCCTTGATTCTAGATCACTAGAGTACACAATAGAGTTTAAAATTCTGCATTTTAAACAAAATTATGTAATGCATGTGGTCCCAGGGTCACACTGAAAAAGGGAGGCCCAGCAAGAATTTACATACTAAAGTCCATTATAACGCATAAGAATCTGAACTAAAAAGTGGTAGTGAAAACAAAATGAAGTAGAAAAAGAAAAGAAGCACTTCTAGAAAGGACCAACAAAAGTTGATGATAGATTATAGCAATATAAAGTAAATCATTATTATCTCTAAGCAAAAGTATGGGTGCCTACTTAGAAAGCTGACCCAAAATTTAAATCTATATACAAAAGACTGCACCTAAAAAGGAAAAAGAGAAAACTCTGCATTTGAACACAATTCCTTTATTTAACCAAATAAACAAAGATGGTGTAAAAATAAGTAAAAAGAAATATAACTTTTAAAACATGGCATTTAATAGAGTTTTGAATTAAAACTATGTCTTTTTTTTTTTTTTTTTTTCATATAAACAAGCTTAAAATTTGCACTAACCAATACAGAGCACGATGTACCATTCTGCTTTCTGTTTGGTGATTTTACAAAGTAATATATTAGTTTCATTTTCATGAACAATAAACTTCACCACATATTTAATGAAGAGGAAACGTTTTTATTACAACTCTAGTAATGAAATTTCATCAGAATTATACTGCTCATAATAATGGGATGTTTTAAACCAGTATCATGAGGTAATACCTGAAAAGAAAGATGATGTTTGCCAGTCAAAAATCAAACTAAATTAGTACCTAAAAAGTTTTAAACTTAAAATCGAATGGGCATTTTCTCCTCTCTACAAATTAAAAGAAATGAAAATAACAATGTTCAAGCTTGGAATCTGGAATGTACAGACTTATTGTCAACTCCCAACATAGTTGGGAGATGGCTAACCCTCTCCTAGCCCCACCCTATTACTTCTTAGGAGTTTAAATGGCTTCAGGTAAGGATGATTCATCTACCGACAGTGACTGGTCAAGGATTGGCCATGTGAGTTAAGGAGTAAATCTCAAAACTTTTTATTGGAAGGCTGGGCCAAAGCCACTTTGTCTGCCTTGATTGATGTGAACTAGAAACCACAAGGACGCCATGTTAAAAACCATGAGAGTAATCAGCCTTAGGATAAAGTTAGTCAAGGCAGAAGGCAGAGATAGAAAGAAATGAAGTTCTTAGGGATAGTTTGAGTCAATGGATAAAGTACTGCCTAAAACCATTCATCTTATCTGCTCAATAGTGGAAGCTGACAGATTATCTTAAAGCCATTTTGAAACAAATTTTTATTGTAACTAGAAACATCACAACTCAGACATTATGCTTCCTGCCGTAAGTAAAACACTGTAATAATGAGTATCTATTATTCCATATTTAAAAATTAATGCATCCAATTGTTATAAGGTATCATGGAAAGGGTAAGTTCAGGCCAACAGTCCTGGCTCACAAATTACGAGTTTTGCCATTAACTTGTGTCAGGTCGCGTAGCTAACAACAATCTTTCTGACTCCTAGTTTTTTCATCTTCAGAGATATTATCTACTGAAAAATAATTGTGCAACACAATATCTGACACAAAGAAGGTACAGAACGATTGCTGGTACTATCCCCTTTTCTGGAGAATCCACGCCAAGGAAAAAAACATTATTAATGTTTATTTTGAGAGAGAACATAAGCAGGGGAGGGGCAGAGAGAGAGAGGGGGAGAGAGAATCCCAAGCAGGCTCCACACTCAGCACGGAGCCCTCCCTGTAAGGGGTTAGATCTCACAACCTGAGCTGATGTCAAGAGTTGGATGCTTAACTGATTGAGCCACCCAGGCGCTCTATGCAAAGATAATTCTTGTTTCCTTTTATCTAAACAAAGTCTACCCAGTTCAAGTTTTATTTCTTCCTTAAATATAAAACATTTAAATGTTTAAGCCCTTATTGACTGTATTCAAGAGTATGACCTATCAAGAAATTGGATTAGCTTAGCAAATAATCTCGGTAACAGAGAAAAAGAAATGCGCTTTACAATAAGACATAAAGAATGTCTTTCTTGTTTCATTGTCTACCAAATAATTTATCTCTCATAGTCAAATGTCACCTCGTAATACTTATCAGAAGATAATACCTGGTAAGGTTTCTTACGTACCATGAACATTTTACTTTTGACCCAACTTGGGAAATTTCAATTCAAACGATAAAAGTAAACCAATGTTACTTACAAGTAGAACTTAAATTTGCCTCCTATGGAGAAGAATTAACAGAACTCTGAGAAGCAGCTTCTTAGGTAGACTGAAGACAGCTATTACTTAATCAGCTATAAGCATACAGACACAACAGAAGACTAGGAAGCTCTGACAGGAACCCAACTGTGCGAGTGGCAGTTCCAGTGCATAAACAGGGAAATATGATCTGAACATGAATTAAGAAATCTCAAAAACAAAAACAAAAAACCACTGTATTTGAATGGGGTTCTGGTCCCCAAGAGGAGAACTGTTTTTATTGCAACGACTGCAGAGTCCAACAGTGGTCCTTTATCATTTTGCTAAGTATCTCTACCTGTATAATTTTAAATATCTGCAAAATTTTGTTCTGTAATAATAGAGTCTACTACAACATTTCTGTTAGTGATAATCATCAGTATTACCTTTAAAATAACGGGGCACAAGGATGTAATAAAACATACTTCTTGTACTGCTGATTTATCCACCTACTAATTCTAATTTATGGCCCCTAATTACTCTGTTAAAAGATATTATTAACTTGGACTTTATTTAAGGGAAAAATATTTAAAGTTCTCTTCCCTTCCCCTATTGTGAATATTTAGTTAAGAATTCACTTAATAAGTCTTTTTTTTTTAAATAATACTATCATAATTGTTATGCAAGTTAAAGATTAACTCACATTAAAAGGTAGTAACTATCATGTCTTAAAGAATCTTGAGTAAATTAAAAAAAGGAATGGGGGGAAGAACCTAGAAATCAAAATATTTAGTCTATCCCCAACAAAAATATTTCCATTATAAGTCGGTAAATATAAACTAGTTACAGTTTGGTCAATAACACACTGGACTAAATCTTTGCATCTTAAATTCACCCCCAAAGGCTATATGAGAGACAGCACTCCAGCAAAAGTAAATTCAGAATGTTTAGAAATATAATCCTTATAATTCAACAAAATTTTATTACATAATAACCAAGATATGATGACAGTATGTTAATAATAAGAATAAAATACTGTATAATAACCAACATTATGAATATACTTTGGTAATAACAATATTACTAAATACAGTTTAACTATATTTTAACTATAAATTTCAAACGCCTACTTCGTAAGATTCAAAATCCACTGCTTTAGCGCATATGCTATCACTACAGGAAGTACTGATATACAAATATAAGAAATGTATTCCAATTTTGGTGTGCCACTGAGTTATTATAGACAGCATGTAAGTTCACCCAAGGGCTTCCATTTTCTTTCTTCAAAAAAACCACAAATACTATTTATTTATTTTGAAAAAGAGAGCAGGAGAGGGGCAGAGAGAGAGAATCCAAGTAGGCTCCACAATGTCAGCACAGAGCTGGACACGGGATAGGATCCCATAACTGAGATCATGACCCGAGCTGGTATCAAGAGTTGGGCACTCGACCAACTGAGCCACCCAGGTGCCCAAGGGTTTCCATTTTCAATAATGGCATAGTTAAGATTCCCTGGACAACTACCACTCTCCACCATGGAACAAAAATAAGATACTAAAAAGCAGCTATCTAAAGGCATCAGAGAACAAATACAGACAGACTGGTTGGGAATACATGCTTAAAGGAGAGGAGTTATATGAAATGAGTTCCTCTTTGTAAGACTTTCAGCCTGGGGCCGGGTGTAGGCAGCACAACCCAAGAAGGAGATAAACTATATGGACTGGGGAGCTAAAAACTAAAGCCAGGGAAACTATGGCAACAGAAGAGTACAAAAATAGGAAAAAGAAAAAAAACAAACAAACAGAGGAAAGCCCCAAAATCAGTACAGACACCTCTCTGATGCCAGAACCATGCATAGACAGGGCACTCTCAAAGCAGACTAGCTAAAGACAAAATATGTGAAGTGAACCTGGAGCTGCCAACTCAGAAGTAGTCTTTGCAGTTCAACCCCAACTGACTACTAATAGAAAAGAACACGAGTTGGAGAAAACAATGAAATCCAGAATCACAACTTAACATTCATAATGTCCAGGATACAATTTAAAATTACCTAAGGAAAATCAAACACATAGTTAAGGGAAAACAAGTGAGACTAAACTTGAGATGACCCAGATGTTGGAAGTAGCTGAGGAAAACTTGTAAGTGCCTATTAAAAAATCTTCAATAAATAAAAATATACAGGGGCGCCTGGGTGGCTCAGTCGGTTAAGCATCCAACTTCGGCTCAGGTCATGATCTCACAGTTCGTGAGTTCGAGCCCCGCGTTGGGCTCTGTGCTGACAGCTCAGAGTCTGGAGCCTGCTTCACATTCTGTGTCTCCCTCTCTCTCTGCCCCTTCCCTGCTCATGCTGTGTCTCTCTCTGTCTCAAAAATAAACATTAAAAAAAAATTTTTTTAATAAAAAAATAAAAATAAATAAAAATATACAGGCACACAATGGACAAAAAGATACACATTGTCAGCAGAGAAATACAAATGGTTTTGTAAAGAAAAGAAAAAACGTAGTACTAATGAACATAATACCTTAAAAAAAAACAAAAAACAAAAAAACCTGTGTGAACATAGCCAAAATTAAGATGACTGAGGAAAGAGGAAGTTAATTTTAGATAAATCAATACAAACTAGCTAGTCTAATTTTGGGGGGTTGTATAAATTAGATTGAACAAAAAAGTGAACAGAGCATCAGCAACCTATTATATAATATGAAATGATCCAACATGTACGTAATTGGAGTCCTAGGAAGAGTTGGAAAACAGGGTAGAAAATATGTAAAAATTGTGTATTTAATGAAGAAATGTTTGCCCAATTTGTTGAAAGACAAAATTTATAGCTTAAAGAAACTCAATGAATAATGAGAAGAAACTAAAAAATAAAAATCCATTCAAAGACACACTCAATAGCAGACAGAACAGGAGAAGTATAACACAAATAACAAAAGTAAAAAGCAAGTCTTGAAAGCAGCAAAAGAAAAGTATTTCAATTAATGGTTGACTTCTCCTCACAAACTAAGAAAGGCAGAAGTGAATGCAACATTTCTTAAGTGCAGAAACGGAAACAAAACAACCAGTCAACCAAGAATCTTATATTCAGCAAAAATATTCTTAAGGAATGTAGCTAAAATAAAGACATTTTCATATGAAATAAAGCTAAGACAATTCATTGCCAACAGCCCTGTACTATAATTAATGCTAAAGAAAATTTTCAAATTTAAGGGAACTAACAGAACTTAAAATTTTCAGAAAGGATTAAAGAGCATCAGAAATGGTGACTATCTTAATAAATACAAAAAACTTTTATTTGTTCTTTTATTCTCTTGATTATTTTATAATATAAATATATGTTTAAATCAAATATTGTTTATGGGATGTACTAAATGCCATCAAAATGTACACTTTTTTTTTTTTAATGTTTATTTTTGAGAGACAGAGAGACAGAGCACAAGTCGGGGAAGAGCAGAGAGGGAGACATAGAATTGGAAGCAGGCTCCAGGTTCTGAGCTGTCAGCACAGAGCCCGACCCGGGGCTCGAATCCACGAACTGTGAGATCATGACTTGAGTCGAAGTTGGACGCTCAACCGACTGAGCCACCCAGATGCCCCTGTACACTCTTTTGTAAAAATATTGTATTTTTAAGTAATCTCTCCACCCAACATGGGGCTCAAACTCACAACCCCAAGATCAAGAATCAGTTTCCACCAACTAAGCTATCCAGGAGCCAAAATGTATGCTTTAATATGTTTTATTTTATGTTATGTGCATTTTACCTCAATTTTTTTTAATTGTTAGGTTTATATGCATAAAATATAACATAAAACAAACTATAGCATAAAGGACTGAGAGGGAATAAGGGCTTATATACTTGCAAGGTTTTTATATTTTATATGAAGTTATACAATACAAACTATGTAAAATGTAAGAAAATTTAAGATACCTATACATCACCTGTGAAAAGTAAAGAATGTATATTGTAATCACTAAAGCAACCAGTAAAAAGGTGAAGAAGTCTAATTAAAAACCAAGATGAACAGGGCACCTGGCTGGCTCAGTTGGTAGAGCATGCAACTCTTAATCTCATGGTTGTGAGTTCAAGCCCCACATTGGGCACAGAGCTTACTTAAAAACAAAAAAAACAAAAACAAAAAAAAACCCTCAAGATGAATATAAAAATAAAACTCCAAGAAATACTCAAATAAAGAAAAAAAAATGCAGAGGGAAAAAAGTCCCAGTAGAACAAAACAGAAAAGCAACAAATAGAACACAAATATAAAAAGACAAAACTAAACCTATCAATAACTACATGAAATAATACACTTTAACAGGCACTGTCAAAATTGATAATGAAATAGAACACAACTTTATGCAATGTAGAACAAATGCACTTTAAATATATTGATATGTTGAAAGTAAACAGATGGAGAATAAGCATTAAGATTGTGGCTGTATTAATAACAGATAAAGTTAATTTCAAAATAAAAAGCATTATCAGAGCTCCAGAAACCAATATTGCACTGTACGTTAACTAAAATTTAAATTAAAAAGAAAAGTATTACCAGAGATATAGGTACATTTTATAAAAAGAAAAAGCAAATTCATCCGGAAGGCATAATATTCACATATGGGTATATGCCTTGTAAAAAAGCTTCAAAATTTAGGAAATCAAAACTGACAGAACTAAAGACTAAATAGACAATTCCATATCAAGAATTGGAGATTTTAGTACCCTTCTTTTATTGATAGAACTAGACCAAAAAAAAAAAAAAAAAAATCAGTGAAGACAAAGAAAATATGAAGAATGCTATTAATCAGCTTTACTCAGATGATATATATATATAGAAAATTACATCTCATAAAAACACATTCTTTCCAAGAGTACATAGTTCATTTGGCCTAGACTACATAAGGGGTCAAAAACCAAGTCTCAATACATTTATAAAGACTGAAATAACAAACAATATGATTCCCAACTACAAGGGATTTAAATTAGAAATCAATAACAAATTGGGAATGCAAGCTGGTGCAGCCACTCTGGAAACCAGTATGGAGCTTCCTCAAAAAACTAAAAATAGAACTACCCTACGACCCAGCAATTGCACTACTAGGCATTTATCCAAGGGATACAGGTGTGCTGTTTCAAAGGGACACATGCACCCGCATGTTTATAGCAACACTATCAACAATAGCCAAAGTATGGAAAGAGCCCAAATGTCCATCGATGGATGAATGGATAAAGAAGATGTGGTATATATATACAATGGAGTATTACTCAGCAATCAAAAAGAATGAAATCTTGCCATTTGCAACTACATGGATGGAACTGGAGGGTATTATGCTAAGTGAAATTAGTCAGAGAAAGACAATCATATGACTTCACTCATATGAGGGGGTTAAGAGACAAAACAGATGAACATAAGGGAAGGGAAACAAAAATAATATAAAAACAGGGAAGGGGACAAAACAGAAGAGACTCATAAATATGGAGAACAAACTGAGGGGTACTGGAGGGGGTGTGGGAGGGGGGATGGGCTAAATGGGTAAGGGGCACTAAAGAATCTACTCCTGAAATCACTGTTGCACTAAATGCTAACTAATTTGGATATAAATTAAAAAAACAAAAACAAAAACAAAAAAAGAAATCAATAACAATTACAAAAACTGGGTAGGGGTGCCTGAGTGGCTCAGCTGGTTAAGCATCTGACTTTGGCACAGGTCATGATCTCATAGTTCATGAATTTGAGTGCTGCATCAGGCTCTGTGCTAATAGCTCAGAGCCTGGAATCTGCTTCAGATTTGTATCTCCCTCTCTGTCTGCCTCTTCCCTGTTCATGCTCTGTCTCTCTTGTCTCTCTCAAAAATAAACATTAAAAAAAATTAAAAAGAATACTGGGTAAACCAAAGCATTTAGGAATACACATATTTCTTAAGAATTAATGGATCAAAGAAGAAATCACAAGAGAAATAAGAAAATATTTTTAAATGATAATGAAAACATAACATATCAAAGTATGTGGAACACAGCTAACGCAGAACTTAGAGGGAAATTTATAATTTTAAGTGATTACATTAGAAAAGAAGCTCTAAAATCAATAATCTGAGTCCTCACCTTAAGAAACTAGGGGAAGAGGGGAAGCAAATAAAAAACAATTAGGTGTAAATGAAACAATAAAGATATGGCAACTGGTAAAATGGGAAATGAACAAATAAAGAAAATGAAATGAAACCAATGGTCCTCTGAAAAGATTACTAAGATGACAAGCCTCTTGACAGACTGTACAAGTAAAGCTAAAAAAATAAAAATTACATTTCATTCCAGTATCAGGAATGCAAGAGAGGGCATTGTTATAGACCCTAAGTCATTAAGCATTTAATAAGACACTATTATTAACAACTCTATGGCATAAATTTGGCAGCTTAGATGAAATAACCAAAATGCTAAAAAGATATAAATCACCAAAATTAAACCAAAAAGAAATTGAAAATATTAATAGCCCTATATCAATTAAAGAAACCGAATTGTAAATAAAAACCTTTCCACAAAGAAAACTCCAGGCTCAGATAGCTTTACTGGTAAATTCCATCAAACATTTAGAGGATAAATAACACTAATCCTCCACAAATTCTTTCAGAAAACTGAGGAAATACTTTCCAACTCAATTTACAATGTTAATATTATCCCCACATCCAAATAAGAAAAAGATCACAAGAAAACCACAGAACTGATAATCCCTCATTAATACAGATGCAAAAATCCTTCAGAAAATTATAGCAAATGAAATCCAACATAATGTAAAATGATTATTCATTATAACAATGTGAATTTATCTTGGTAATATGAACAGCTTATCTAAAAATCAGTCCCTATAATTTATCATACTAATACAGTACAGAAGAAAAAATAGGATTTCAATAGATGGAAAAATGCCATTTGACAAAATTCAGTACCTACTCAGGATAAAAGCCCCTGGACAACAAGAACAGAAAAGAACTTCTTCAACCTAACAAAAAGTATATACAAATAACCTATAATATCATTTATAAGTGCAGAAAAATATTAACTACTTTGGGATATATAGTTTTTAAATATGTACAAGACCTATATACTGTGACCTACAAAATATTGTTGAGATAACACCGACATAAACTGAGGGATCTACCATGTTCATGGACTGATAATCTCCACTGGTAGTTTGAATACAAAGTCAAAACTCAATAAAATCCCAGCTGGCCTTTTTTTTTTTTTTTTTTTAACTTGTGGAGGTGACAAATTTTTAAATTTATATAGAAAGCCTAGAAAAGTCAAAACAATTTTGAAGAGGGAAAACAAATTTGGAAGACCCATACTATAGGATTTCAAGACATACTAAAGCTACAGTAATCAAGATAGTTTGGTACTCATAGAAGAAAAGACCAATGGAATAAAACAAAAGCCCAGAAATAGACCTACACTTACTTGACCTTCAAATGTAGTCAATTGATTTTTGACAAGGTGCTGGGTGAATTCAATGAGGAAAGACATTCTTTCCAACAAATAAGTCTGGAACAATTAGATATTCATATAAAAAAAATTTTAACTTCATTCAATCCCTTACCTCATGCCATACATAAAATCAACTAGATATGAATGACAGATATAAATGTAAAAGCTAACATTATTAAACTTGAAGAAAATAAAATCTCTGTGACACTGAATTGGGTAAGTATTTCTTTTTTTCCAAGTTTATTTATTTTGAGAGAGAGAGAGAGAGAGAGAGAGAGACTGAGAGTCCCAAGCAGGCTCTACACTGTCAGTGAAGAGCCCAACAGCGGGCTGAATACCGCAAACCATGAGATCATGACCTGAGCTGAGATCAAGAGTCAGACTCATAACCAACTGAAGCACCCAGGCGCCCCAGGGAAAATATTTCTCAAACAAGGCACAAAAAAGCATTGAACCACTGGTTCACTGGTTGTTCAGTAGCATGTTGTTTGATCTTAACATGTCTGTGAATTTCCCAGTTTTCTTTATGTAATTTCTAATTCATACCATTGTGATACTGATAAAGATGCTTGCTATGAAATCAGTCCTCTTGAATTAGTTAATACTTGTCTTGTGCCCTAACATGATCTATCCCAGAAAATGTTCCATGTACACTTGAGAAAAATATGTACTCTGTTGCTTATGGATATTCTGTATTTATCTGTTAAGTCCATCTGGTCTAACATGTCATTTAAAGCCAATGTTTCCTGGGGTGCCTGGGTGGCTCAGTCGGTTAAGCATCCAACTTCAGCTCAGGTCATGATCTCACGGTCCGTGAGTTCGAGCCCCGTGTTGGGCTCTGTGCTGACAGCTCAGAGCCTGCAGCCTGTTTCAGATTCTGTGTCTCCCTCTCTCTCTGCCCCTTCCCTGTTCATGCTCTGTCTCTCTCTGTCTCAAAAATAAATAAACGTTAAAAAAAAAAATTAAAAAAAAAATAAAGCCAATGTTTCCTTACTGATTTTGTCTGGATAATCTATCCATTGATGTAAGTGGGTTATTAAAATCTCCTACTATTGTTGTACTGCTATCTATTCCTCCTTTAGGTCTGTTAATATATGCTTTATACATTTGGGTGTTCCTATGTTGGGTGCATAAATACTTACAAGTGTTATATTCTCTTGTTGGATTGATTACTTTATCATTATGTAACACCCAACTCTGTCTCTTACTACAGTCTGTACTTTAAAGTCTATGTCTGATGTAAGTATAGCTACTCCAGCTTTCTGTTCATTTCCAGTTGAAAGGAATACCTTTTCACATACCTTCACTTTCAGTCTCTTGTAGGCAGCGCATAATAGGTCTTGTATTTTTATTCATACAACCACTCTATTTTTTTATTGGAAATTTAATTCATTTATATTTAAAGTAATTTTTGATAGGTATGTGCTTATTGTCATTTAGTAAATTGTTTTCTGGTTGTTTTCGTAGTTCCTCTCTGTTCCTTTCTTCTTGCATTGCTCTCTTTGTAGCTTGATGACTTTCTTCAGGGGTATGTTTATGTTCCCTTTTGTTTATCTTTTGGGTTTTTTAGTATAGGTTGTTTTTTTGTTTTGTTTTTGCCTTGTGGTTACCATGAAGCCTATAACAACTCATATCTGTAATAGTCGATCTTTAGCTGATAAAAACACTTAAGTTTGGTCCCATTCTAAAGCTCCATATTTTTACTCCCTTCCCATGTCTTATACTTTTGATGTCACATTTTACATCTTTTTTATCTTGTGTATTTCTTAATTATTATAACCGTCATTACTTTTACTATTTTTGTCTTTTAACCTTCATGTTAACTATATGTGATTAATCCACTACCTTTTTACTATGTATTTACCTTTCCAGTGAGATTAATTCATGTATCTTCTTGTTATTAATTAGCACCCTTTCTTTTCAGCTTAAAGAAGTTTCCTTCTGGGACGCCTGGGTGGCTCGGTTGGTTAAGCATCTGACCTCGGTTCAGGTCAGGATCTCACAGTTCATGAGTTCAGGTCCTGCATCAGGCTCTGTGATGACAGCTCAGAGCCTAGAGCCTGCAGCCTGCTTTGGATTGTGTTTCCATCTCTCTCTGCCCCTTCCCCACTCGTGCTCTGTCTCTCTGTGTCTCTCAAACATTAAAAAAAAAATGATTAAAAAAAATCTCTAACATTTCTTTTAAGGCTAGTTTAGTGCTGATGAACTCCTTTAGCTTTGATTGTCTAGAAAATGTTTTATCTCTCTTTCAACTCTGAACAATAACTTTGCCAGGTAGAGTATTCTTGGCTGGAAGTTTTTTTTTTTCTTTCAGCACTTTGAATATATCATGCCATTCTCTATGGGCTGCAAAGTTTCTGCTGAAAAACCTGCTGATAGTTTTATGAGAGTTCCCTTGTATATAATGAATTGTTCTTCTCTTGCTGCTTTTAATATTCTCTCCTTGTCTTTAAATTTTGACATTTTAGGGGCGCCTGGGTGGCTCAGTCAGTTAAGCATCTGACTCCCGATTTCAGCTCAGGTTATGATCTCACAGTTCTTGAGTTCAAGCCCTGCATCAGGCTCAGTGCTGGCAGTGCAGAGCCTGCTTGTGATTCTCTCTCCCTCTCTCTCTGCCCCTCTCCTGCTCATTCTCTCTTTCTCTTTCTCTCAAAATAAAGAAACTTTAAAAAGTGAAAAACTATATATTAAAAAATAAAAATAAAAAATAAAATAAAATTTGACATTTTAATTATAATGTGTCTTGGTGTGGGTCTCTTTGAGTTGATCTTACTTGGAACTCTCTAGACTTCCTGCATCTGGATGTCTTTTCTTCCACCATGTAGGAAAGTGTTCAACCATTATTTCTTTAAATAAAATCTCTGCCCCTTTCTCTATCTTCTTCTTCTGGAGCCCCAATAATGCAGATGTTAGTCCACTTGATGTTGTCCACCATGAGACCCTAAAGCTATCTTCACTTTTTTTGAACTCTATCCGGTACACTACTTATTTCCATTTCATTAAGGTTTTTTCTGTGGTTTTATTTTATATTCCTCTGTTTCTTGATTCTGCTTTACTTTCTGTTGGTTTCTATACAGTACAGTACATGAAACTACCATTTCTCCCAGTACTGAAAAAGGGGCCTTGTGTAGGAGCCCCAGCTCTTTGTTGTCTCTCAAATCTCTGTACTTGTCCAAAAAGGCTATTATATTTTTAGTAGCTTCCAGTAGAATGATGTGCCAAGGCCTGTCAGTGTCTCTAAGGGGAGGATCTCAGCACCTAGATGAAGGCTTTTTGGAAGCTAGATTCTCAGGCAACAGATAACCTTTAATAGTATGCAAATATATACAGTCTCATTAAACTGTAAGCATAAGCCCCACTGGCCAGGTGATCTAGCAGTACCCTTAGGCAGCAATCCTAAAACTCAGGGCTTTAGATGAGTATATATGCTTCTTCTGGGGGGCCACTGGTGAGCTAGAGCAAGGCAGAGGGAGAGCATCAAGATGGCATCCACAGCCTAAGTTCCTTGAAAACAGCTCTGCAGCCCACTAGATATGAGCCAAACCTGAAGAAGCTCCTCAAGCGAAAGCTCCAAGACAAGCAAAGATGCCTCCTTCACAGGAAGACTGTGGTTTGTCTCAGTTTGCTATCTACACAGTGCTCTTGGCATGGGAGCCTGCCAACAACTTGTTTTTCTAATTACCACAGTCTTGTAGGAACCCAGAATGCAAGCCCCTTGGCCAACAGAGTCGGGCAATTGAGGGGCATCTCCTGGGTAGCAGCTGCAAACACCAGGGCATCAGACATAAAAACAAGAGCACCAGCCATGTGTAAAGAGCTCCCTTACAGGAAACACTGGTGATGTGGAACATGGCAAAAGGAGACTGTGGAGATAGCACCCACTCTCCAAGGTCCCTGGAAAGGATTACAGTCAGCCCCTAGATGCATATTTAATTAGAAGCTTGTCCCCCAGGCTGGGGCCAAGACAAACAGGCCTCCTTTACAAAAAGACTAAGCTCCGGCCTCTGTTGCCTCTTGCCGGGGGCTGGGGGTAGTACCTGTTCAAGAAGCCTTTCTCCATTGGTTACAGTCCTGGGTAGCCATAAACATAAGCGCTCCTGGTTGCCAGACTCATGCGATATAGAGGTGTGCCTTGGCAGCAACCACAAAAACTGGGGTATCAAACAGGGTGTGTATGAGCTCCTTTCTTGGTGACACCTATTATGACAATCCCATGGGACCAGAAACACAAACTCCCATGGCCTCCAGCACCAGCAGTCAAGATGCAGCCCCTGGGCAGCAGCTGCAAAGATCAAGGCACACAATGTTTGTAAAAGCTCCCTTCTGAGAGATAGTGGAACTCTGACAGACGCAAACGGAGAGCATGAGGATGATGCCTGCCAGTCTCTGTCCCTGAAACGTTCCAGCAGGCTCCTAGATGTGTGTATTAAATTAGATGGCTGCCCCTCAGACTGATATAACATAAGCTGGTGAGCCTCCTTCACTTCATGTCTGGACAAAATAAACTGCCTCTGAGCTGGGCCCTATGGCAGGTAAGTCTGAGCCCATAGGCCCTTTAAGAGCTGTCTCCCTGGGGTGCGTAGGTAGCTCAGTCGGTTGAGCATCCAACTCTTGATTTTGGCTGTAATGATCTCACGGTTTGTGGGTTTGAACCCCAAGTCAGGCTTCATGCTCTCAGCGCAGAGCCTGCTTGGGATTCTCCCTCCCTCCCTCCCTCTCTCTGTCTCTCTCTCTCTCTCTCTGCCCCTCCCATGCTCAGGCTCTCTGTCTCTCTCAAAGACACATAAATGAACACGTGGGAAAAAAAAAAAAAAAGGCTGTCTCCCAGAGTGCTACAATCTTGTGGGTCTTAAGATATAAGCCCCACTGCTTTCCAAAGTTAGATGTTTTCGGCAGGGGGCCGAGGGGAGGTTGGAGGGGGAGGGTCTCTCAGGTGCATGGTCATAAAAGTAGGGGCCTCCCAATATAGGGGTCAAACCCTTTGCTCCCTGGGACAAGCTCCAAGTTGTCTCTGAGCTCCTTCCTAGTTGTGAGTGGCTTCACCAGGAGTATAGTTTGTGGCAAGAGTGTCCCAGCCTCTGCTACCCACTTCAATGTGGTTTTCTTTTTGTTTGCCCAATGTGTAGCTGTCAGTCATCGAGGCTTTGAGTTTAAGAGGAAATTGTTCCATATGTAGCTACAGACTCGGTGTGTCTATAAGAGAAAGTTAGTTCAGGGTCTTCCTACACTTCCATGCTGAACTAGAACCACGTAACACATATTTGAAAAAGCACCTGTATCTGGAACATATAAAGAACTCTCAGCTCAAAATAAGACAAGCAATCCAATTAAATATAATATATAAAATCTGAACAGATACTTCACCAGTGAAGATAAACAAATGGCAAATAAGCACATGAAAAGATGCTCATCACAAATCATCTGGAATATAGAAGTTAAAGCCACAGTAAGAAACCTTCTAAAACATCTAGTTTAAGCAACTGACAATATCAAGTGCTGAAGAGGGTATGTAGAACCTGGTACTTACATACTGCTGATGAGAAATGAAAATGGTATAGTCACTTTGGAAAACAGTATACAGCAGTATATCTTATAAAGCTAAACACACATTTACCATACACTTCTTCAATCTCGCTTCTAGGTATTAAAAGAAATAGAAACACAAAAATGTGTATGCAGATATTCGTAATAGTAAAATTGGAAACTAAAATTCAAATGTCTATAGTAGAAGAAAAAACTAATGAGTGGATAAGCAAATGGTGATATATCCATGCTGCTAAAGGCTACAGAGCAGTAAGAAGGAACAAAATATTAAAGAACATAATATCAAAAGTCTCAAAAATATTATGTTAGGTAAAAGCAAAGTCAAACACAAAAGACTACATACTATATGATACTATATGAAATTCTAAAATGACAAAACTATAATAGAAAGCAGATTAGTGGTTACAAATTTTTGGATAACTAAAATTTTTGGATAACTAAAACATTTATTGATTGTGACAGAATACACAATAAACAAAATTCACCAAACTGTACACTAAGAATGGGTGATTTTATTATATGTAACTTATACCTCAGTAATGTTAGGGAAAAACTCCATACCTAGAGAAACTTGATAGATAAAATTATCTCTGATAAGTTTTGATACTTTGAGGCTCAATACTATAGGGTCTTATGAAATTAAGTAAGATTAAATTTCATGTATATTGAAATCTTAATATGGGAGAAGAGTAGTTTACAATGATTTGCCATCAAATGATTTTCAAAATTATTCTGGTCTCAGATTTCTAGAAATAAAAATGAAAGGTGATAAAAAAAAGTTTCGTAAAAATAGTAGAAGAAAAATTGTAAAAAATATCAATTTGAAATACATGTCACAAATAATGGATAATGACAAACAAATTTGAGGGGAACAATTTCCCATAGGAGTTAATTACAGTCTACTCCTAATGATTTAAGGACTTTCCTAGACTCATTCTCAATGATTTGGGTGCTTTTCTAAACTCCTTCTTATGTGATCCTGCGACTATGCAAAGAGGCTCTTGACAGAGTACTTGGGATATTAAAAGCTGACCATTTCACCATGGTTAAGTCCTTAGACCTAGAGAGATAAAGAGCTTCTTATCACAAAATGGGGGGGGGGGGGAGTTAAAACAAAGAAAACAAAGCATGTTTCTGCAAAAACTTTATTTTCAAAAGGAACCATTTTGTTTTAGATTTCAAACTCATCAATGTAAAATTTTGTTTTCAAAAGATTTCCTCAATGAAACAGTTCATTTCTATGCTATTTAGTTCACTGTATTTTTACAAGCACCAGGCTGAGCAAACCATGATTGAGAGAAGCCATCTTATGCACATTGCTGTTGTCCCACATCATTCAGAACAAACCTTTTTAGATCGTTAACTACCACAGGAGTGCTGATTACACAGGCACCAGCAATTTCCTAACCAATGACCACCTGAACAATGATGTGTTCAGCTTCTCAGACCCTGCAGCCTTTCAAAGGTGAATCATTTCACAGTTTGGAACTAGATCTCCATAGCAACTTCCCTTTGAGGGTTTTAGAATCACCATCCAGTAATTCTATGATCATCAAGCTCAACCATTCCCAATGGTTCTTTTCACAGCAGATGGAAAAGGAAGCCTTGAAATTTTACAGTCTATTTCAAGCAATTCATCTGGCAGCCTATTAGAATTCAAAATATTTCGACCTTCAATCACAAAGCATGTTATCTGAAGCTGTGGTGATCTCAAGTCAAGACAAGCAGACGTTTTAGTCTAATCATCCATGATGAGAAGAGACTGACAAAAACTCTTAATTCAACCACCATCAAAATGCTTATTTTAACTGCATGAAAGTCTTTCAACAGGCAATGAAAACACACCATGTACCATTTTATCACAACCTTCTGTTCAAGGAAAATATGAATTCTGAATATTGACATGGATCTCTGTGCTTCTTAGACTGCTTGGAACAAATACATTTCTTAAAAGTCAGCATAAATCCAATTTAAGAGCACTATTTCTCTCCCTTGCAAAAGCCAAAAACTACAAGCAAATGGCAATGGACTTTAGATAAAGTTAGTCAGCAAGTATATCTGGACTGCTTAAGTTTTTTTTCAGGCAAACTCTAACATTAATAATAAGAAAATAACAATTCCTCAGGAAATTAATCAAGTAAGAGGCAAAGGCAGATCTTAAAGAAAAACTTAACTGACAGAAAGTCACTGACTTTTCCCTATTCCAGTAATTTTCTAATGGTTTCAAAATATACTAACCCTCCTTCTTTAAAATATTGCATTCAATCACATTTAAAAAACTATACATTTCCAATTGCTAATAAACACAATTAACAAGTTCTTATCCAGACGCTTTTTACTTAAAAATTCAAGTGTATGTCATAATTTCACTAAATAATTTTCAGAATCTATTCCACATGTAAACCACATATGGGTATTTATTTCAGTATTACAAATGTTTAGTGGCATATTAGAAGCTCCATGTAAAAATTTTAAATGCTATTTTCTAATTACTAATCAAATCAAATCAAAACACAGTTCCCTCTGAAGAACTACACCAACTTTAAGAATACACTACACATTGGCAAAACAGGAATCACTAAATCAATTCAAAGCAGATGATAATTTTTTTAATATCAGAACATAAATATTAACTATTTTTGCATAGTCTGAAACGTAAAATAGAACAAGGAAATATATATGGTTTTCTAAGTGACCACCTAGAGTCTTCACATAGTTAATGACTGTTGAACTAAGCCAATTTTAATTTATGAATCCACAAAGACAAATTCTGAAGCCTCAGTGCTTTAGAAAAAGTAAGATTAAATTTAATTATCTCATAAGTATGAAAAATTTTAATAGACTTATTCTACTTCCTAAAGACAAAGAGACAAACATACACATACTTCATACAAACTATATTTTATACTTTCTGTATAAAATGTGGCAGCTAATTTGTCTTTATATGAGCCTATGAAATAAATATCTCTCAAATTAAATACATATTTATAGTCTGTTGTCTGCCTTATGCTTGGCTTAAATATCTAATCACAAAAAAGAAGATAGCAAAATTATTTCATGTTGCATAATTAGCTCTCCAAAACTTGTACAAACTAGATAAACTCTGGACTTCTGAAAACTAATGCAAGTTTCTAAAGGAAAAATAAACAATTTAACAATTATTTCAATGATAAAATCATTAACTTTCCTTCTAAGGAGAATCCCCTCTTATTTTCAAAATCTCCACTTCCACTAGGAAGTGAATAAGAAGATGCCGTAACGATATGCCTTACTTGCCTTATTTTGGATGGGTTTAGTTTATGATCTAAGCTATAGAACCTAAATTTAATCCAAGGACAAAGCTTACATTAAAAAGATAATGAGCAGAAAATTATATACACAGGCATTCATGCATTTTCTACTTTTAATTATAAGTAGTTTATTTTACTTATATTGGGGGAGGAGGCACGGGGTGAACAACCAAGGGAATCACAAAAACACTAATGCAATTCTAATACCTAAAATTCTCAAAGCGCAATTTAATGGCTACAGTTTGACAACAATGTGGAAAATTGCTGGCTATTAGTACCATACATCGAAGTTTAAATAAACAAAAACTTCTCAAAATAGTTATGCATGAGCATTGTATCATGTAATATCTGAGTTCAGTTTACTAAATATTCCAAATTTCATGTATGTATGCTGGATATTCAAATATATATCTTTGTTGGCCTACAAGGCTCTGTTATGGGCACTCTATCTCAACTTAGAAATACTTAAAAACTCTTCACTATCAATAATTATGGAGTCTTTAAATATTTTTGCTCAATTATCTGTAAAACAGAAGCTCACACAGGATGGCCTGAGAATATATAAAGATTACATAGACATTTCTATTGGGGGTAACAACATTATAATAAACTTCCTAAAACTATATGCCCCTTAGAATACAAAGCAGATTCACCTACTAATTCTGAGTTACCATGAATTTCATCATTTGTCTTAATTCTCCATTTGGCTGTGAACTTTTTAAGAACAGATATAGTATGCATTTTACTAATCTAGTCCTTTAGGGTTTTACATCTGATATTGTAGACACACAATAAATGTCTGCTATCAATTATTAGATTGTAATGATAGCTATAACATAAAAACTCCATGTTCTTAAAACATTCTAGACTGGTAATAAACTTACTTTTCACCTGCCAGTCATATAATGAGAACCAGAAATGTAAAAAGATTGATTTACTGAGAAACCTTAATGAAAGAGAAAATATCTTGATATATCTTTTTTACTTTTATCTTCCCTTCTCGCCCATTTACAAGAAACTGCTCCTAACAATAAGCTACCATGCAACTACTGAGTTTTGTAGCCTAGGGTAACACTAAGTTTATTTTATAACGTATATTCAAGCAACATATCATAACTGAGAAACTCTTAAAAACTAGCTAATTAACAATAGCAGAAGCATTTCTCTCAAAGAAGAAAAAAGTTGAAGATTTCATAATAAAATATGTTAGGTTGTTAGGTTAAATATAATATTTAAGTTATGTGGGAAAATGGAAAGCAATTTTACATTCAAATATAATACTAAGAACAACTATAAAACATGCATCCATTTTTATTTTTATCAATAGCTATGCCTACATTTTTACTACAAAATACTGGGAGCATATAAGTAAAACCACACTACTTAGCTTTAAGTCCAGCATTAGAAATTTGGCCACATAAATCAAAGTATAAATTTGTGTGTGCGTGTTTATGTGTGTGCGTGTGCATGTGTGTGCTTCTTCAATCAATATAGCAAAAGTATAGTTACCACAGTACTTGACCTCTGACTGGGGCAGCAATCTAAAGGAAAACTCCTTTAGCAAGTGTGTTATTCCTCAGGTAAGACAGCAGGATGCAGTATAATGGCTGAAATCTCTTTCATAAAGACAGTCATACTACTTCAATAATATCTAAGTCTCTACTACTCTGCACACAGAAAACTTCAGGAAGACCCTTTTCTATTAGACTATCTAGACCTGACAAAATATTAAAGTATACAATTGCAAGTTACACTGGATTTTGGCATACATAATTTGATCCTGTCAATCTGGGAAAAGATACAAACCTAAAACAATAAAAGTATCTAAGAGGTGTTCATAATAAACGCCAAAGCCTTAAACATAAATGCTAACAGTATGTTTTGGTTAAGGAGACAGCTTACAAACAAGTAACACCCTTTAAGATGTATACACCCTTTGACTCAGTAATTTCTACTTTTAGGAATTTACCTGAAGGAAAAAAAATCTGGTGGATAGAAGGTATGTACAAGGAGGTCTGTAGCATCATTCACCCACTCATTCAACAAATATTGAGGAGCACCCATGTGTCTGCTGTCATGGAACTTACATGCTAGAGGGACAAAGGAATATTAAACAAGAAAACTGGTAACTGGCTAACATTCAATCAGAAAAATGGGGGGAAAAAAAGCATTTGGCAATATGAAGGTCATCGGTGACCTGCACAAGAACATTCTTTTTTTTTTAGTATTTTTTAAATGTTGATTTATTTTGAGAGAGAGAGTGGGGGAGGGGCAGAGAAAGAGGGAGAGAAAATCCTAAGCAGGCTCCACACTCAATGCGAGCCCCATGCAGGGCTGGATCTCACAACCGTGCGATTGTGACCTGAGCCAAAATCAAGAATCGGGCACTTAAATGTCTGAGCCACCCAGGCACCCCAACAAAAGCATTCTTTAAATGCTCTTTTGGGAGCAAAAGCTCACTGGAGTAGGTAAAAAGAAAACTGAATGTGGAAAAATGGAGACAATATAAACAAGATCTTTCAGTTTTGTTGTGAAGGAGAAGAGAGAAATTAAGCAGTAGCTGGAGGGAGTCATTATACCATGTTTGTATTGTCATGAGTGAGAACAAATCCATAGAGAGGAAACATGATACAGAAAAGAGAGGGCATGGCAGCAGGATCATAGTCTGATATGAGAGAGGAGGAAGCCGACTTTATGTGCAAGTGGAGGGGTTAAACTTACCTGTTATATAGTAAGAGAAAACACTTGACTATGATACAGGTGGAGATGGGATGACCACTCAAAAACACCAGGCCCCACTCTCAAAGCCCTTTAATTTGCTGTTGCATCTGTACCCAAGTATTCACATGATCCCTTACTTCCTTCAGTTTGTTACTCAAATGTCAACTTTTCAGGGAAGCCTCCCCTTGTAGTGTTTAAAATTGCAAACCCTTTGGTTCATCATGGGATCTAGCCCATGTTGCGCTCTGTGCTGAGGAGCACAGAGCATGCTTGGGATTCTCTCCCTAACTCCCTGCACTTCCCGCACACTCACTCCCTCTCACCTCTCTCTCTCAAAATAAATAAACAAACTTAAAAAATAAGTAAATAAAATTGCAAACCTCACCCCAACACTACTATCCTCTTTCCCTATTTTATTTTTCTTAGTATTTATACCATCAAATATACAAATATTTTACTTTTTAAACATTTTGTTTATTGTCTATAATAAATCTCTAGTGGTAAAGGACCACTAAAGAAAACTCTGACATCTCTTTAATAAAATGGGATGCTATTTCAACAAAAAGATTAAAAGGTCGATTTTTGCTAATATCTGCACATAACTTACTTCCAGAAAAATGTCTATTTCATTGCATTCAGTTGTAAGGGAGGAACAAGTTATAATGCAATGGCATACAAGATTCCAGGTTGGGGGCGCCTGGGTGGCTCAGTCGGTTAAGCGTCCGACTTCAGCTCAGGTCACGATCTCGCGGTCCGCGAGTTCGAGCCCCGCATCGGGCTCTGGGCTGATGGCTCGAAGCCTGGAGCCTGCTTCCGATTCTGTGTCTCCCTCTCTCTCTGCCCCTCCCCCGTTCATGCTGTGTCTCTCTCTGTCTCAAAAATAAATAAAATGTTGGGGCGCCTGGGTGGCGCAGTCGGTTAAGCGTCCGACTTCAGCCAGGTCATGATCTCGCGGTCCGTGAGTTCGAGCCCCGCGTCAGGCTCTGGGCTGATGGCTCAGAGCCTGGAGCCTGTTTCCGATTCTGTGTCTCCCTCTCTCTCTGCCCCTCCCCCGTTCATGCTCTGTCTCTCTCTGTCCCAAAATAAATAAATAAACGTTGAAAAAAAAATTTAAATAAAAAATAAATAAAATGTTAAAAAAAAAAATTAAAAAAAAAAAAAAAAAGATTCCAGGTTGGCAGAAAGTAGGTCACTGGCATCACAATAAACTAGCCAATGGTAGTCAGACTTGATAATCCAACCACCAGCTATGCATCAGTGAGCCAGAAGTGTGACCAGCAGAAGCTAGTCTCTAAAGAGTTTTTTCATATATCCCAGAAGTATACACTAGGGCAGAGAAAATGGGAGAGGAAAAGAGGCGGCACATGGTCTAGGTTTGGGAAGTGAGATCCTAACCTGAAAATCTAATTACATCATATACCATTAATGATCTTTATCTCTTCATATCTATTGAGTATACCAAACAGCTATCATATCCCTCTATTTAATGATAATCAGTTTGTTCTCATAGATGTAAAGAAAAAAGAACTGGTGATACTGTGATATATAAAAGGACCAAAATGCAAACAAAAAACAAACAAACAAAAATACCCAAAAAACAAAAAAAGACCAGGATGGGGAAGGCAGGGACGGCCTTCATCTGGATACTACCACTTACAAGTTGAATGACATTAGGCAAGTCAAAATCTAAGTCTTAGATGCCTCATTTGTAAAATAAGGAAAAATGAAAAGAATAAAATGAAGACAATAGTGTAAAATATAGGTAACAGTGGTACTTCCTCTTAGGACTGTGATAAAAGATTAAATATAATTCAGCCACCTGGGTGGCTCAGTTGGTTAAGTGTCCGAACTTGGCTCAGGTCATGATCTCACAGTTTGTGAGTTTGAGCCCCACATTGGGCTCGGTGCTGATAGCTCGGAGCCTGGAGCTTGCTTCAGATTCTGTGTCTCCATCTCCCTCTCTCTGCCCCTTCCCCACTCACACTCTCTTTCTCTCTCTCTCTCAAAAATAAAAACATTTATTTTATTTTTTTTTTCAACGTTTATTTATTTTTGGGACAGAGAGAGACAGAGCATGAACGGGGGAGGGGCAGAGAGAGAGGGAGACACAGAATCGGAAACAGGCTCCAGGCTCTGAGCCATCAGCCCAGAGCCCGACGCGGGGCTCGAACTCACGGACCGCGAGATCGTGACCTGGCTGAAGTCGGACGCTTAACCGACTGCGCCACCCAGGCGCCCCAAAAATAAAAACATTTAAAAAAATTAAAAGATTAAATATAATTCATATAAAAGGCCTAGAACAGTCCTAACCTCAAATGAAACTCAATAAATGGTACTCAGTAAATCTTGGTCCCATCAATATTGCCAGAAATGTTCAGATCTCCAGAGACTGTACTGAACTTCGATTTCCAGATCAAGATGACCAAGAGAAAAAAATGCGGCATTTGGAGAGGGACACAGGTATATTCTTTGATCCCATTTTTCCCTCTCTTATTCGGAGATCCCATATTTCCCTCTCTTAGACGGAGCTATACTCCGTCTAGCTAAAGAAGAAAATTTCTACCTGGTTCCATGTTGACTGGTCAGCTATCTGTAGCATCAAAGCAGAGAAATTCAAGCATCCAAAGTTTGGTGGACAACCACCAAGTTGGTATCTACCAAATTAAATTTAGCCTTCAAAAATGGATATTTTCCCCTTGCCCTATGAGTATAGGCTATATTTGACTTGTTTCCAAAGAAAAGGAAAACTGAAAAAGAAAACACAGTGACTTTACAGTGGAGAAACATAACAAGCACCACCTTCACCATGTGATAAAAGTTTATATCGTCACT